>NW_012115599.1:12249284-12293321 GCF_000951035.1 Colobus angolensis palliatus
GTGTTAGCCAGGATGGTCTCGATCTCCTGACCTCGTGATCCACCCGTCTTGGCCTCCCAAAGTGCTGGGATTACAGGCTTGAGCCACCGCGCCTGGCCACCCAAGTGATTTTAAAGCCATTTTCCAGGGCAAAACACTCCCATGGAAGCATCCCACCTGCTCTTTGAGACATTAGGCAGGTCAATTCACCTTTCTGGTAGACGCCCCATCAGCAAGACACCAGCCCTGATGAGTGTTATGGGATGAGCCCTCCTGGTGTTATGGGATTCATTTGAGAACAAAAATGCAAACGTGCTTTGAAAAAGTTGTGAGGACTCATCAGACTTATGCTGTTATCCTCGCCTCCTCAGCCAGCCTGGCCTGTGTGTGGACACGAAGGCCTGCCAGGCGTCTTCCAGGGAGGAAACTTGACCCTTCCATGTTTGCATTGTCCTTTTTATCTTTTTCCTCCCTGTCCACCTGCCATTCTGTATAGCACAGGGAGGGTCTAGCCAGTATGGACAAGTGTCCCAGCACTGGTTCTGCACCTCACCAGCTATGTGACCTCAGGCAAGTTACTTCCCCTCCCTGGGCCTCAGTTTCCTCATCTGTGTATAAGGGGGTTACACTGAGCTATCCCTCTGAACACCAAAATCCTAATGTCCTGTGATCAAAAGCCAGTGGAAGGCCTGGGGAATTCAGACTGGAAAGCTCAGCTGAGCCTGGCTCCGATTCCCATGTTGATGGCTTTGCCTAAAGGAGGCCCTGGCCATAGAAGCTGTTTTATCGAAATGTGTTCCAGCTCACTTAGATTACACTTCACTCCACTGAACTTCAAAAGGAGCATAAGAACTCCTCTGCAGACAATTGCTTGTGGAATGTCAACCCAGACAGGCAGGCTCGAAGGGGTCACCTCATTGCGCAGCTGGGCAGGATTTTAAGGACCCACAAAGGGGGAAAGCAGAAAGATGCAGGCAGGAGCCTCACATGGCTAAGCCTTTGTAGTTTTCACATGGTTATCATCTTCCCCTGGTCTCCAGATCTCCAATCCAGAAGAGAGTCTTGATGGGCCAGAAAGATAGGCAGCCTCTAAAAGGATGAAAAGAGTTCAGGGAGCTGCAAGCTCGAGGGGGAGAATGAAGCAAAACAAAATTGTGAGAGGACACGTTAGGGGTGAAATGTGTTAGCAGTTGTGTATGTGAAAAAGGGACACGAGTTTTAGTTCATGATAAAAGTTGGTCATGTGATATGGCTTCCAGAGAAACAAAAACTTCGGTGCTGCATTTAGAGAAATACAGTATGAAGTTGAGGAAAAGGGATAATATTGGCCTGGTGTGATGGCTCACACCTGTAATCCCAGCACTTCAGAGGCTAAGAAGGGAGGATCACTTGAGCCCAGGAGTTTGAGATCAGCCTGGGCAATACAGGGAGACCCATCTCCACAAAAAAAAAATATTAGCGAGGCATGGTGGCATATGCCTGTGGTCCCATCTACTCAGGAAGCTGAGGTGAGAGCCTCTGCTTTGTTGAACCTGAGAAGGTGAGGCTGCAGTGAGCCATGATCACACCACTGCACTCCAGCCTGGGTGACAGAGGCTGTCTATATATTAAAAAAAGTAAGAATATTAATTATTCCCCTTTATAAGTGCTTACTGTGCCAGATCCTGGAGCTAGCCAGTAATGTAGATAATCTCATCAATTTGTGATCCTCACAAAACCCAATGAAGTAAACACTAAGCATGATCTGATCATATATCCGATGAGTAAACTGAAGTTCAGAGAGGTTAAGTCATTTGCCCAAAGCCATACAGCAGATAAAAGGCAGAGGCAGGCTTCAGTCTCAGGTCTGACCATCTAGTCTGCACTCCAAATGCATATTCCAAGACAACATCACATGAGGAACAATCAAAAGAGCGGTAGTTATGAATCTTCAACTTTAAGGGTGTGAAGAAGGGGCCCCAGACTTGCCCTGAACTGGGTGAAAGAAAAGCATCTCCCACTCAATGATCAGAAGGGATCTCTAGCAGCCAGTTGTCTGAAGACAGAGGGCCACCTCAGGAGAAGTGATTTATTTTACTTGGAGGTGTTTGTGCATAACCACCTGGCAGAGAGGTAGGCGTGTGGATTCAGTGGGTGGTTGAATTAAGGCCCTGCTGCTGATCCTGAGATATTAGCAATTGGGCTGAGGGACGTTTCACGCAGACAAATCTTGGTCTCTGGCATCCAAGCATCATCACGTAAAGGCCTTCTCCAGGTGTATTACTGGAGGTCTGCCTGTACTAAGTTGTTTCAGGCCAAAGTGGGAACTAACACAGCTTGAAACTAGCCTCAGAGTCAGGAGACCTGGTCTTTTGCCTTCAACTTTCAGCTGTGTGCTCTTGGGCAAGTCATTTGATGTCTCCGGACCTGAGTTTCTTCACCAGAAAAATGAGCTTGGATTGGATCAGTTCTGTGGTCCTGAAAAATGAATAGTTGTAGAGGAACTTGGGACACAGACAAATCCTCACTGTGTCTCAAGGCAAGTGTTAGAGAAACAGAGGCCATGGAAGTCCGGACAGCTGAGGACCGGCCCCAGGGCAGTCTTCCAAGGAAAGGGGTCTTCTCAGTCAGGTGAAGTGGTGCTGGCCTAGGTTAGGGCTCGGGAGCTGGGCTGGTAGCCCAAGTGGGGAAGCCCTATCTTGCATTTTTATTGTGGAGGAGCTGGTAGAAACGTGCTCAGCAGACAAAACAAACATAGCAAGGTGGGGTGCTGGTGAACATGTGTGGTTTGTCTGCTGAGCACTGACGCCACCAGTAGGCTCCTTCCCTGCACAGAGAGACAATCAGACAGGCTTGGAGAGGCCCTCAGTGAAAGAGAGGAGGAGAGCAGGCACCCAGCTCCCAAAGGGCTGCTGAGACTTTGGAAATCATGCCCCTGAACCACCTTTGTTATTGTGAATGAGGAGAAATTGCCCTGGGTTCTGCTTTCTGAGAAGAGGAAAACCAGGATTTGAATCCCAATTCTGCCACTCACTAGTGGGGTGAATTTGGGCAAGTCACTTAACTTAGAATGTCCAAATGGGGCCTTTATGAGAATGAAGGGAAAGGCTATTACCAGTTATGCTGAGACAACAGCATAAATCAAAACTCTTTGGGGCAAACTGGGACATAGGTCACACTGCTTAAAACTCCCTAAGCCTATTTCTACATTAGGAAAATGGACATTGTGATGGTAATATGCACATGCTTCATGGGGATGTGCTAAAGATTCAGTGAATGACACACATTTATGCTCAGTAAGAGAAGGCTCCGTGTGGCCCTCCCTCTTCCCCCATTCTCTGTGTTTCTGAGAGGGGCTCTGAAATGGGGGCTCAGTGGGGTCCCAGAGATGTGTGCTAGGGCCTCCTTCCAATCTGTGTGTTCTTTCCTGGAGGGCCGGTACCCAAAGCCAGTTAGGGTTTGGGCCTTCTTTTGGGATCTGTTTGCCTTTTCATAAACACAGACCCAGGATTTTTCTTGGCTAGGCCTGTCTGCTCACAGCTCACAGATTGTACCTTGAAGCATTTGCTCCCAGGTGATTTGCATCAGGATCTACCAGGAAGTTTGTTTTTCAAGGCCTTAGTCAACATGTGGGTGTGGAAACACCAACCAATTTCAATGTAGAGTCAACTCCTTTTTAAATAGGGACTTTCACATTAGTCAGACTTTTCAAAACAACATCATATTTAAACAAAATTCCATTTCCCCTCCTATCACCAGCAGCAGTTACTGAAGATGTTTCTGTTCTGACCAGAGGCTTCCCCAACCCACGTTTCAGCTGGTTCCCTTCCTATGTCAGAGCTTGGGTTGTGATGTCACAGTACTGGAGTATGAAATCATTCTTCTGTGGGTCTCAGTCTCCCTTCTGGCTCCTCAGGTGGATGCAGAGGACTGCTTGGGCCAGTCTTAATGTATGTTGATTCATTCTGATCCTTGGTTTGATTGCCTGGAATAGCAACACTGCATACAGCACGATCCTCCACCGTAAGCCATGGCACAGTCCCACGAGTTCCCATAGGTCAGCATTCAAACCTCATAGCTCAGATTGTCTTTGAGGTACCATGATTTGGTAGGAAAATTTTTTGACAAAGTATCATGGGTCCCAAACGTGGTCACCCTGAGCAGGCCCAGACTTACACCTTTCTGAAACCTACATGTTGGCTTGTTGCACATGGATCTGGTGACTTCCCCTAGCTTGGGGCCCCTGTCTGTGTTTACTCTGGTCCCTTCTCTCCTAGCTGCTATATCCTGGCTGGGCAAATCAGGCAGTCTGAGAACCCCTCAAGCAACCTGTTTGTTGTACACTCATGATGTGTCCAGCACTCTGTGAAGCATAACAGGCAGTATTCCATGTTGTGAGCCGTGGTCTAGCTAACACTGAAGAACTCAGGCCTTGGGTAAGCTACCAAGTAATCTCTCTGTGCCTCAGTTCTGCCATTTGTAGAATGGGGATAACAGTCCCTCCCTGGTGGGATTGGTGTGTGAGAGTTTCGTGAGTTCATAGGTGTAAAATGCTTGGAACCTGTGTATGACATAGAGCAAATGCTCAATTGCTATTAGCCATGTTTATGACAAATCCTCACCACAGACCTTCAAGATGGGGACTCTGACTATCCCCACTGGCAAATGAGGTACTGAGATTCAGAGGTTAAGTAACTTGCCCAAGCCATATGCTAGAATGAGAGGCAATAAGCATGATTTAGGAAGTCTGGAGCCCTGCTCTCTGAGACTTGAGAGGCTAGGTTAAATTCTAACTCACTACCTTCTGCATATAGAGAACCAAAGTGCCAGGCTCTGTGCCAGGAGTCAGTGGAAACAGTGATGAGATCAAACGCAGGGGACCAGTGAGGAGCTCCACCCCGTTTTCAGTCCAGCCCATGCAGGCAGGCTCTGGACTAGGCACAGTTAATCTCCAGCCATCCCCACTGGCTTCACCTGGCTCATTAAAACCAGACACATTATGAGTTTACTTAGCATCTGCAGAGAGCGTCTTTCATCTTCAAAGGCTTCCCGAAGCACCAACCAATTAATCCTTACAACACCCTCATCTCATAGACAAATATTTATCCTCATTTCATACCCAGGAATACTAAGGTACAGAGAGAGAACAGACTGGGCAGGAGGAGGAAGAGTTGAGTGGCAGAGCTAAGCAGAGAATTCCGGAACCCCAGACCCCTCTGGCTGCCCAGTCCATCTGGAGGCTTCGGGGAAATTCTTCCCGTAATACTTTTTTTTTTTTTTTAAGGGCAGCAGAACCTTTTGCAAGTTCAGAAGAATTAGATTTCTTTAATAGTAACCTGCAGGAAATACATTAAAAACACATTCTATCAGTTACAAATCTTAATGTCACCAGCCAAGGATGAGGGAATTAATGCCGGGCCCAAAAATACATATAGTCAGCAACTCTGGGGCAAGGGCAGAGACAATTTATAGAGTGCGAGGTCTGGACGTCTGGAGCAGGCAGGCTGAGCTCAGCGGTGAAATGGAAACAGGGTTGTTTTCAGATGGGGCAGAGCAGGGGGAAGCTGCTCAGGGTGGCTTTGATTCAATCACTGTTTCCCATTTCTTCTTAATGTAAATTACTTTTTTTAATGCTATAAAAGCCAGGTTCCGGTCTGTCACGAGAAGACTATTTTCATTAAGATAAGCACCTATCAAGGGCATTTTTAAAAGAATCAATCCCCAAAAAGAAAGCCACCTCCATCAAAACAATCCCAACCCTGATTATCTCCTCTGTCTACATGGATTGAACAAAGGGTATATCCAAGCAATAGGCTGGCTGGAGAATCTGGACAATGAAGACAAAACATATGTATAATTTATAGAATTTTACTTCCTTTACAGCAGGTATTTTTCTTTATATTGTAAAATAAAACACAGGAATAGAAAACCATACTAAAAATGTGTAGCCTAAATTATGATAAGGGAAACAGTGGGTATTTTAAATTGCTTTAATTTTTGGACTCAGTGCTCATTTTGCCAAACTTGAACACAGTCTTGGAAAAGTGAAGTTTCAGATCTCAGGGATATAATGTGCTCATTTTAGGAAGGAAAGTGATCTAAAGAGATATGTACAACACTCAACTGGTTAGTTGAGGGCTGACACATTCCCACCCACATGCTTCCTTCTCACAAAGAAAGAGCATTAAAGGAATCAGTGGGCACCAAGGAGCTGAATCCCACAAGCAGGGATGGACTTCGGTCCCCAGTGTGTCCCCACGCTGTGTGTTTCGCCACTCATTGCAAAGCACATAGCATCCCCCTGGGGCTGGGCAAGTTGATGGGTGTATCTTTGCAGCCATGTCTCCTGGAGGAAAGGTGAAAAGGCATCATGTCACACCGCCTCCCTTTGCAGGTGAGGAAACTGAGGCCACGGGTCTGATCTGAAGTCAGTAGAGAGAGGCAGAGCCAGGAATGACAGCCTGGATCATAGGACTCCCTTACCTCTGCCACACCACTGCGCCCCTTTTCCTAAGATATGCCCGTGGTAGGTCAATAACTGCTTGACAGGAACTGTAGCCAGCACTTTCCAACCAGCCCAAGGACATGTTAGGGTGATCAACCATCCCAGTTTGCCTGCGATTAGGAGGGGCTCCTGGAACATGAGATTTTCAGAGCTAAAACGAGGATAGTCTAGGCAAACCAGGACAAGTTGATTACCCTCCTGGGCTGTGTTCATGTAGCTGATGCTGAATGACCATGGCTGTGTGGTGGGCACCCAACAAAAGTTAGAAAGGAGGAAGAGGAGCATGGAGTCTCTCATGCTGAATGAGCTGGCTTGGAGTAAAAGTATTCCAATAATTATTTTTTTAACTTACTGAAAGGCGAGTAGGGGTTTGTTCTTTATCATTTTAGTGCATTTCACGTTCCAAATCTTAATTATTTGGGCTTTAACGGCAATCAATTTTATGGAGTGGGAAACTGAAGCACAGAGCTGGCCGAGCAGTCTAGGTTGGTCTGCCTAACTGTGAATGGTGGAGCTTGGAAAACGCCCCAGTTTTCTGACCTTTGGTTGGTGCTGTCCTTCCAACTCTTCTCTGGTCAGCAACCCTGGCTAGAGGCCAGTTCTGTATTTAATTGTTGGGAAACAGGAGGCCAGAGGCTAGGGGTTTCTAAATTCAATTATAAGGACCTTGGATTAATAGCAAAATAATTCTCTTACTGGAGAAGGTTCTTAGCAAAGAACCTCAGTGGGGCCAGAGAATGATCCTGGTTTGATCAAGTAAGACTACTTGCTTATCTTTACCCTTCACAACCTGAAAGCCAAGCTCCCTCTGAGATGACCCTGAAGCTTTCCCTCCCCCGATGCTATTCAGACAGTCCCCTGCCCCAGTCACTGCTTTCCACTCACAGTGGAGCAGCTGGACTCCACACTTCTGAAATTGGAGCTGGAGGTGAAACACTTAGCTGAGCTTTGCTTTCCTTTCAGTGCCTTTCTTCTCTCTCTTGGGTTTAACTGCTTTTTCTGGCCTCGGGGAACCCCTTACAAGTTAATAAAACTTACTACATCAAAGGGCTCCACAGCCATTACCCAATTAAAACCTCACAGCACTCCTGCAGCAGGTAAGCATTATTAACCCCATTTTACAGATGGGGAAACTGAGGTTAAGTGGTTTGCCCCCAGCCACTGAGGAAATGAGTGTCTCAGCTGGCATTAGAACTTGGTAGCTTGTTCAGATCACCCAGGGGTGCTTGTTTCTGCCTAAATCTGTTTTTCAAAGCATTTGGATTCTTAAGGATTTCTTTTTCCTGCAGGAAAACAATTCCTTACCAGCTTCACCAAGGATGAGGGATTTCTCCAAAGCTGTTTGTCAGAAAGCAGTAGCTCCTGCCTTCAACCAGAGAGGTGCCATAAAAACAGATGAAAGGTAAGAGTTCAGTGTAGTAATTTAGGAAACAGTTTGGGCCTTTCTGAAATTAATGTTATTTAAAGACACAGATTCATCCATCCCAGCAGCCTCCTGGGAGTGCTTCCTGAACCATCTGGTTCAATCAACTCATTTTCTTTCCTCTAATCCTCCTGGCTTTTGTGTGTGTATGTACAGCAAAGGCTCCTGGGAAACTCACAGCATGAATAAAAAACAAAGATCTTTCTCTTGTGCCAGCCACCTCTCCTCTTTTCCAAACAGCATAAAATTCCTAATCCTGTTTCTTCTTAGAGGGGGTATAAAAATTCATGTCCCAACAGACAATGAGGAGATCCATGGAGGCTCCCTCCCAGGGCACCTGTCCTCTCAGTCCAGTCCAGATGACGGGGTATCTTCAGCCCATCCTCTGAAAGGACCTAGAAAACCTGGTGGTGTTTGGGAACAAATTTGCCCAGGCCTGCAGGAGGAGGAGAAAAGAATGTTTTTTTGGTCTGGTTAAAGCCATCCATGAGCCACAGGGAAGATTTCAAAGGCTCAGGTGAGTGTTTTCAAAAGAAGGGTTTCAGTGCAGCCCCAACTGTGTAAGTCCCTGCTTCTTGCTGTTCAAGTCCAATTATAATCCACAAAGGCAGGATCCTGTGTTTACATAAATAATTACCAGATTTTGGATAGCCAGACGTGTTGTGGCACACAGGAGGCAAGCCCATAAATTACATTTAAGGAATTAAGGGTCAGATTGATCTTATCTCTGTAAATCCGGCCAAATTCCGGCAAGCTAAAGGAACATCCGGTTGACTGAGCCTCAGAAGGCAAGGGCCCCAGGAACCAGTGATCCTGAAGCTGTCGCTGCCCCCCATGCCTTCCTTTCCACCTCTCCCTGCTCCAGATTGCTGGCTAGCTCTGAGGCAAGGGGTGGTAGGAAGAAGAGCTGCCCCAACTTGTTCGCTGCCCAACCTGCAAGGGAGGAAGGCAGGAGAGGGGTGTGGGCATCTCACTTCCTAACCTCTTTTCCCTCCTGGACCACACAGGATCTTGCTCCTGAAACAACAGCAATGATGTGCAAGTAGTGATGGCAAACAGCAAAGCTGTAAGTGTAACAGAACAGGGCCTCCTCTGGAGGTTTCTCTCCTGCACAGGACAAGCCTCCATGTTTTCATTCATTCAACAAAGCTATATTGAGCAACTACTGCACCCCCAGTGCCACGGCAGAGTGTAGGGGTTGAGGGTGGCTCAGGCTCTGCTCTCAGAGTGCTTGAGTTTAAATCCTGGCTCTGCTAACTGACCCAACTCCCCTGGTCTTCTGCTTCCTTATCTGGAAAGTGGGATTGTAACAGCACTATCCCCTTTGAATGGGTGAAAGTTAACTGAAGTCATCCATAACAAGCTCTTAGAATAGGGCCTGGCACATGGTAAGTACTCAATAAATGCTGGTTATTACTATTATTATTATTATTACTGTTTTAGGCACTGTGGGCCTCCCGTCTGAAGGTGGTTACAAGCTGGTTGAAACAGATGCTCTGACTAAATACAAAGGGTATGACGAGGCAGTACAGTCGATTAGGCACCAGGTGAGTGGAAAAGACAACGAAGTTCCGAGGAGCAGGTAGAAGGACAAGATCACTGTGGCAGTAGGCATCACAGAGGAAGGAAGGCTTAAGCTGGGCTGGAAGGATGCGCAAGGTTTGGCTGGGCCACAGAACTTGAGGAGAAGGGCCTGAACCTCAGGATTCCACAAGAATTAAGCTAGAAGTCAAAGTGTTATGCAAGCCTGAAGTTTCCAAGAATATAAGCCAAATTTCTTCAATGAAGATTTCCAAATCAGAATGTCAGCCTGTCTTGTAGAGGAAGAAATATTGATTTGTGTTAACTTCATCTGACGAGAAATGTTACAAAGTGAGGGCTAACAGAGCACACTGTAAAGAGACCAGAAGACTCATGAGTCTATTAGAACTAGAGCTTCAATTTATAAAATGGAAAGAGGAACATCAGATAGAGATGTTATTGAAATAAAATTACATTGTTTGGTGAAACAAAAAGTGTTCTAGGTCAGGTGTGGTGGCTCACGCCTATAATCCCAGCACTCTGGGAGGCTGAGGCGGGAGGATCTCTTGAAGTCAGGAGTTCGAGACCAGCCTGGTCAACACAGTGAAACCTTGTCTCTATTAAAAATTAGCCAGGCATGGTGGCGGGCACCTGTAGTCCCAGTTACTCTGGAGGATGAGGCAGAACTGCTTGAACCCGGGAGGCAGAGGTTACAGTGAGCCAAGATCACATCATTCTACTCCAACCTGGGTAACAGAGGGAGACGCTCATTAAAAAAAAAAAAAAAAAAGAGTATCCTACCCATTCAATCATTCTTTTTTGTTTTGTTTTGTTTTGTTTGTGTGTGTGTGTGTTTGGTTTTTGAGATGGAGTCTCGCTCTGTCACCCAGGCTGGAGTGCAGTAGCATGATCTTGGTTCACTGCAACCTCTGCCTTCCGCATTCAAGTGATTCTCCTGCCTTAGCCTCCCAAGTAGCTGGGATTACAGGCACTCGCCATCATGCCTGGCTAATTTTTGCATTTTTAATAGAGATGGGGTTTCACCATGTTGGCCAGGCTGATCTTGAACTCCTGACCTCAAATGATCCACCCACCTCAGCCTCCCAAAGTGCTGGAATTACAGGCGTGAGCCACCGCACCTGGCCCTACAATTGAATTTCTAAACAAATTTTTACTTGGATATTATTACTTAAAAGATGAAAGCACTCAAGAAGCATTCAATCAATGAACCAACCATGTGCCCAGCGCTATTATAGTTGTTAAAAGAATAAAAAAGAATTTGAACAGAAAGAATTTTTGCTCCCGGCCAAGATGGAGCAATAGTGACTGGATTTCCTCTCCTTCCTGAAATGAAAGAAAGAAGGATGGAGGAAAGGAGGAAGTGAGGGAGGGAGATAAGGAAAGAATGAGGGAGGTGAGAGAGGGAAGGAATGGGAAGAAAGAGGGAAGGAAGGGGGAAGAAAGAGGGAAGGAAGAAGGAAAGAAGGTAAGTTGGTTTTCAAGACTGTTTCAGGCAAGAAAGGACATTTACCAAGAGATGGAAAAACAAGGTAAGCCCCACAACTCCCCCACAGATTACTGCTTTATGAAGGCTTCCAGGCTGTGGTAGAGGGAGAGAAAACCAGGCACATTTCAGCCAATTCTGAGTTGAAGAGACAGAGCTAAGAGTCCAAAGATACCAAGGTAGCCAGAGTTTTCAGGACAGAATACTAGACAGGAGAGAGCTACACAGTGGCCTGGAGCTGTGCAGAGGGTCTCCCCCAAGTATCTGGCACTATTGACCCATAGGGTGAGAAAACTACCCAAAGCTAGGGAGAGAACCTTCTAAGAGGATGAGAGAGCAATGTTATGTGTTCACACAGAGGTGGGAAGAGTGTTTCCACCAGCCAGACTGGAAAACTTCATAATTCATGAGGCATGGGTAAAATACTCAAAAGGGTATTGCCTTGGTATTGAGGAATAATTACCCCAATACAAAACACTGCTTTGGTCCCACCTAATAACGCTTTTTAATTTTTTTGGAAACAGGGTCTCACTCTGTCATCCAGCCTGGAGTGTAGTGGCACAATCTTGGCTCGCTGCAGCCTCAACCTCCTGGGCTCAAGCAATCATCTCACCTCAGGCTCCCGAGTAGCTAAGACTATAGGCCCATACCACCTTGCCTGGCTGATTTTTATATTTTTTAATAGAGATGGAGTCTCACTATGTTACCCAGGCTAGTCTTGAACCCCTGGGCTCAAGTGATCCTCCCGTCTCGTCCTCCCAAAGTGTTCAAAGTGATGGGATTATAGGCATGATCCACCTCACCTGGCTCCCACCCAATAACTCTTAAAAGACAGACCAAAAGAATCAAACTGTTGCCAAGTAACCTAATCTAATCCTATAACAATCTGACAACAAAGCTCAAGAATATTATAGAAATACCAAAATATCCTGTACTCAACAGGTAAAATTCACATTAGGCATCTAATGAAAGAATACCAGGCATGCAAAATATAACCCATAATGAGAAGAAAGTTCAATCAATTAAAATTGACCCAGAACTAGCCGGGCGCGGTGACTCACACCTCTCATCCCAGCACTTTGGGAGGCCGAGGTGGGTGGATTGCGAGGTCAGGGGATCGAGACCATCCTGGCTAACATGGTAAAACCCCGTCTCTACTAAAATTACAAAAAATTAGCCAGGTGTGGTGGCACGCGCCTGTAGTCCCAGCTACTAGGGAGGTTGAGGCAAGAGAATTGCTTGAACTCGGGAGGTAGAGGTTGCAGTGAGCTGACATCGTGCCACTATACTCCAGCCTGGGGGACAGAGTGAGACTCTGTCTCAAAAAAAATAAATAAAAATAAAATAATAAAATTGACCCAAAACTGACAAAGATGTTAGAATTAACAGATGAGTATGTTAAAACAATTATTATGGCTGTATTCCATATGTTCAAAAACATGCATAATATTTCAACGATGCAAAATGAACTTTTGAGATGAAAACTACAATTAGTAACATGAAAACTACAATGAGTAAGATGAAAATTGCATTGGCTAAGGTTGATAGCAGACTAGATGTAGCAGAGGAAAATTTTAGTTATTAGAAAGACACAACAATAGAAGCTATTTCAAATTAAAACATACAGAGAAAAAAGAAGCTTAAAAAGTTAAAAGAGCATAGTGAGCTACAGGACAACTTCAAGCAGGCTCATATACCTGTAATTGGAGTCCATGAAAAACAGGGAGTACAGAAAAATTATTTGAAGAAGTAACACTCAAAAATTTTCTATTTTATGAAAAGTATAAACCCACAAATTCAAGAAGCTCAATGAGTCTCAGCACAATAAGTGTGAAGAAAATTACACCAGTGCACATATAATCAAATTGCTCAATATATGTAATAAAGAGAAAATCTTAGAAGCAGCCAGAGAAAAAAGACAGATTACATATAAAGGTACAAATATAAGGATAGCAGTAGATTTCCCGCTGGAAACAGGGCAAGTGAGAAAATGGTGCAGCAAGATTTAAGTGCTGAAAGAAAAAAAATCTGTCAATCTGAATCCTATATCAGCAGAAATATCTTCAAAAATGAAACTATAATAGAGACCTTTTCAGATATGCAAAAGTTGAAAAAATTCATCACTGGCAAAACTGTACTATAAAAAATGTTAGGCTGGGCGCGGTAGCTCACACCTGCAATCCCAACACTTTGGGAGGCTGAAATGGAAGGATCTTTTGAGCCCAGGAGTTCAAGAACAGCTTGGGCCACAAGATTAGACCCCATCGCTACAAAAAATAAAAAAATTAGCTGGGTGTGGTGGCACATACCTGTAGTCCCAGCTACTCAGGAGGCTGAGGCAGGAAGATTGCCTGAGCCCAAGAGGTAAAGGCTGCAGTGAGCCGTGATCACGTCACTGCACTCCAGCCTGGGTAACAGAGTGAGCCTGTCTCAAACAAACAAACAAGAAATGTTAAAGAAAATCCTTGAAGCGGAAGGAAAATAATACCAGACTGAAACATAGATCTACCCAAAGGAATAAAGGTAAATACATAGGCAAATATATAAGATTCATAAAACACTATTTATATCTCTTTCAATGATAATTGACTGCTTAAATAAAAAATATGACATATTGTGTGGTTTATAACATATGAATAAGTAAAAAGTATGATAATGAAAGCAGAAAGGTCAGGAGAGGCGAAATGGAAGTATATTAAAATTCTTATATGTAAAGTGGTGAAAGCAGACTGTGATAAGATATACAAGCCATAAACCCTGAAGCAACCATTAAAATAACAAAACAAAGAATTATAGCTACTAACCCAACAAAAAAAATAAAGTGAAATTATTAAAAAAAAAAATCCAAAAGAAGGGAGAAAAAGAGAAAACAAAGAAACAAAAAGAAATGGAATAAATATAGAACAAAAAGAAGCTGGATAGGCTTAAACTTAACCTGTCAATAATCACATTATAAGTAAATGGTCTATACTGTAGGATTCCACTTATACGAGGTATCTAGAGTAGAAAGTAGAATGGTGGCTGCCAGGAGGTGGGGAGGAGGGAAATGGGGAGTTGTTGTTTAATGGGCAAAGAGTCTCAATTTTGCAAGATGAAAAAGTTCTAGAGATTGGTTGCAAAACAATGTGAATATATTTAACATTACTGTACTGAATACTTAACATGGTTAAGATGATAAATTTTATGTTATATATATTTTACCACAATTAAAACAGAATAACCCACATGTTTCTTTGAGGTGAGAAACAAAAGCAAGTGGTCTAAATGTTCTAATTAATAGGCAGAGATTGTCAGATTGGATTAAAAAGCAAGACATTATATAATGCTTATAAGAAACACAATATAGAGACACAATATGTTAAAATGTAAAAGGAGGTTGGAAAAAGATATGCCAAGCTAACATTAATCAAAAGATAGAATGGCTATATGAGTATCAGATGAAGATTTTAGATCAAAGAATATTACCAAGTGTAAAGATCATTTCATAATTATAAATCAATACATCAAAATTCTAAAAGTTTATGTACCTAATAACAGAGTTTCAAAATACATGAAGCAAAAATGGATAGAGCTGCAAAGACAAATAGAAAAATCATAATTATAATCAGAGATTTCACTACTCCCTCTTAATAACCAATAGATAATTGGGTAGAAAATAAGCAAGTATACAGAGGATTTGAATAACCCCATCAATCAACTTGACCTAGTTGACACTTATAGAACACTCCATCCAACAACAGCAAAATGCACATTCTTTTCACATGCACAAGGAACATTTAACAAAATAGGCCATATTCTGGGCCATAAAACAAGTCTCAAACATTTGAAAGGATTCAAGTCATAATAAAAAAGTTATCTCACCACAATGGAATTAAATTATAAATAGTGAATAATAGAGTCTTAGAAAATCTCCAAATATTTGGAAACTAGATAAGGCACTTCTTAATAACCTATCAGTCAAAAAGGCAGGAGGGATCAGAATGTATTTTGAATGGAATGAAAATGGAAACCCAACATGCCCAAATTTGTGGGTGCCACTAAATCAGTACTTGAAAGGTTTCAAGTCAGTAACTTCAGCCTCTACCTTAAGAAATGAGAAAAAGAAGAGCAAATGAAACCCAAAGTAAGCGGAGGAAAGGAAATAAGATCAATGAAACAATACTGAAAAACAATGGAGAAAAATCAATGACACCAGAAGCTAGTTATTTGAAAAGATCATATTGATCAACTTCTAGGCATGGATCAGGAAAAAAGAGAAAAAAACACAAATTAAGAATATCAGAAATAAGAGAAGTGACTTAATGACAGATCTTACAAGTAATAGGAGGATATTGTAAGGGAATATTATAAACAACTTTGCCCGGCTGGGTGCGGTGGCTCATGCTTGTAATCTCAGCACTTTGAGAGGCCGAGGTAGGTGGATGATTTGAAGTCAGGAGTTTGAGACCAGCCTGGCCAACATGGTGAGATCCCATCTCTACTAAAAATACAAAAATTCGCCGGGCATGGTGGCAGGTGCCTGTAATCCCAGCTACTTGGGAGGCTGAGGCAGGAGAATCACTTGAACCCGGGAGACAGGTGCTGCAGTGAGCCGAGATCGCACCACTGCACTCTAGCCTGGGTGACAGAGCAAGACTCCATATAAAAAAAAATATAGAAAATTAAAAAACAAAAAAACTTTGCCAATGCCAATTTAAACATGGAGTGGGGAAGGGTGATGAATAGGCAGAGCACAGAGGATTTTTAGGACAGTGAAAACTCTGTAGGACACTATAATGATGGACACACATCATTATACATTTGTCCAAACTCACAGAATGTACAATACCAAGAGAGAATCCTGATATAAACGATGTACTTCGGGTGATCGTGATGTGTCAGTGTTGGTTCATCAATGGCAACAATTTGCACCACACTCATAGGGGATATTGATAATGGGGGAGATCTACACATGTTGGCGCAGGGAGTAGATGAGAAATCTGTATCTTCCTCTCAATTTTGCTGTAAACCTAAAACTGCTCTTAAAAAAATAAAGTCCTTTTAAATTATCTTAAAAATATATATATTTTTCATAGAGATGAGGTCTTGCAATGTTGTCCAGGCTGGTCTCAAACTACTGGGCTCAAGCGATCCTCCTGTCTGAGCCTCCCAAAGTGCTGGGATTACAGGCATGAGCCACCACACCTGGCCTAAAGTCTTCTTTAAAAAGAAAGAAAGAAAGAAAGAAAAAGCACAAAAGACTTGCACACACACCACCAAATGAGACATTTGGTTGATAAATAAGTACATGAAGAGATGCTCAACAATTGGTCATCAGGGAAACGCAAGTTAAAACCACAACAAGGAGCCATTACTTACTAGAATGACTTTTTTTCAAATTGACAGTCCCAGACGTTGGTAAGGATGTGGAGCAACTGAAACTTTCATACACTGCTGGCGGAAATACAAAATGGTATACCCACTTTGGAGAAATGTTTGACAGTTTCTTACAAAATTAAACACAATATAATCCAGTAATCCTACTCCTGGATATTTACCCAAGATAAACTAAGATATATGTCCACAAAAAGATATACTAGAATGTTAACAGGAGTTTTATTCATAATAGTAAAAAACTGGAAACAGCCCAAAGTCCATCAACAGATAAAAGGATAAATAAACTGTGATATATTCATACAATGGACTTCTACTCAGCAATTAAAAGGAACAAGCTACTGATAGATGCTATGGCATGGATAAATCACACAGACATGCTGAGTCATAGAAGTCAGACACAAAAGACTACTGTTATGAACTGATTGTGTCCCTCGCAAAATTCATAAGTTGAAATCCTTTCCTACAACGTGACTGTATTTGGAGATGGGGCCTTTAAAGAGGTAATTAAAGTTAAATGAAGTCAAAGGGCCAATAAGTCAAATCCGATAGGGACCTATTGAATTGGGGCTCTAACCCAATAGGACTAGTGTCCTTATAAAAAGAGGAAGAGACACCAAGGATGTGTGTGTCCTGAGAAAAGGCCATGTGAGGACACAGCCAGATGACAGCCATCTGCAAGCCAAAGAGAGGCCTCAGGAGAAACCAAACCTGCCGACATCTTCATCTTGGACTTCCAGTCTTTAAAACTGTAAAAAAATAAATTTCCATTGCTTACGCCACCCAGTCTGTGGGTTTTTTTGGCAGCTCTACCTGCCAAATACAACTACATATTGTACAATTCTATTTATATGAAGTTTTAGAACAGGTAAAGCGGATCAGTGGTTGCCTGGGCCCCGGGATAAGGAGACAGATATTGACTGCAAACGGAGACAAGGAAACCTTTGGGGATGATGGAAATACTCTGTTTGTCTGTGGTGGTGTTTTCATGAATATATGTATTTGTAAAACTCATCAAAAGGTACACTTAAAATTGGCACATTTATGAAAATTATACCTCAATAAAGTTGATTTTAAAAAAAATTCTCTGTGGAATGTGGATATCTGAAATTCAGAAAAAGAAACGAAATATTTGGTAAAAAGCATAGACAAACTATGGAATGGAATGTAAGGGAGTTGTGAAGTCTGCCAGTGCTTCATAACTTCCATTCTGCAATTTTGAACGTTTAGAGAGGTGGATTCCCAGCAAACAAGGCTTTGCATAGTCTCACCCCTACATCCAAAGTGGGATGCAGATGCAGCGCTATATGCTAAAGGCCCCTGCAATCATAATCATATATTTCCTAAACTTTATTCATCAAAACAGCCAGCATTAAACATTAATCAACTAGTACAAAAATTGTATGTTCTTTAAAAAGAAAAAAAAAAAAGAGGCCGGGCACGGTGGCTCATGCTTGTAATCCCAGCACTTTGGGAGGCTGAGGCAGGTGGATCACGAGGTCAGGGGATGGAGACCATCCTGGCTAACACAGTGAAACCCCGTCTCTACTAAAAATACGAAAAATTAGCAGGGCGTGGTGGCGGACGCCTGTAGTCCCAGCTACTCGGGAGGCTGAGGAAGGAGAATGGTGTGAACCTGGGAGGTGGAGCTTGCAGTGAACCGAAATCGCGCCACTGCACTCCAGCCTGGGCGACAGAGCGAGACTCCGTCTCAAAAAAAAAAAAAAAAAAAAAAAAAAAAAAAAAAAAAATTCTAAATACAAAATCTTGTATCTTTCTTCTTTCTTACCAATCCTCTATTTCTATCATCAACTGACGCTGAAGTTTTATTTAGCTGGATCCTTCTGGGTGTCCTGTTCTCCAACTTGAACGGGGCGTGGCATCAGAGCCCCTCTGGGATGCTTGCCTTACAGTGACCAAAGATCCTCATTATGGCACTAGAGAGTGCCCTAGTTAGGATAACTGTGTTCTAACACTGCAGCTCCTGTTTCTTTTCTTACTATAGAGTAGAAAAGAGAGATGTAGACTAGATCATTTTCAAGGTGTTTTTCAGCTGACTCCCCACCCCGCCCCGCTCTGAGCTTATATTAGGTTCATTCATGACTTCACTCGTTCATCATTCAGCTATATTATAAGGTATCTCTCGGTGCCCAGCTATGTATAAGGACTGGGGGGTGCAGCAGTGGAGACGGACAGGGTGCGTGCCCTCATGGTGCTCACATTCCAGCGCAGGTGGGGAGCAGCAAGCATCCCAAAACAAGCTAGCTTCAACAAGAATGTTGAAGCTAGCTTCAACAAGAAGGTTGTTTTGGGAATCAACCTTCCCAAAACAAGGTTGGATGCTGGGGAATCTCGGGCAGGAGGGTGGGCTTCAATGGCTCCCTGCCTCTCTCCGCTTAGTGAAGCTGGTAGTCAGGCGGCCTCCACCCCAGCAGGACAAAGTTTGGAGCAGGAAGGACTCTCACTTCCGAAAAAACGCCTGACGAAGTACAAAGAAGAGGGACGCTACCGGAAGCCGCTAGCTGACCTCTCCTTATGCCTCGTTGACCTGACTTGTGTCACGTGCTTTTATTTGAACCAATCACTGTAAGGGAGACGGGACCTGTGGACCAATCAAGCTTCTCCACGGAAGTGGGTGTGGTGGGAATCAGCTGGGCGTGCCTCGGGGGACCAAAAATTAGCTACTGCTTATTCTAGTTGGCTTAAATTAACTCGAAGGTGCACGTAATAAACTTAAACAGTAGTTCAAGACAGCTGATAACCCTTTAGCAACTTCCAGAAGTACTGACTTCAAATATTGGCTTTAACTGCAAACCAGGGAGTATCTTAACACGAAACAAAGCAGGAATGTCAAGAGGTTTCACTCCATGTCTGTTGTGAGAGGCCAGGAAAGACTGCTTTCGGGAGGCAAATCTTGAGCTGTCTTTGGAAGCACACAGCTTGGCTTTGAGTTCCCAGCTGGCTAAGTCCCTTAAGTTCTTGAAGCTTCAGTTTCCTCTCCTGTTAAATGGGCACTATAATAGCTTTTATGTAGGATTTGTAAGACGACTAAATGAGATACTATACGTGAAATCCTTTTAGTACAGTGCCTAGCACATAATGAGTGCTCAATATATTTTGGGTGTCATTACTATTTAACTTGTGCAGAGCCATCCCAATTGCCAAAATCACTAGATAGAAGTGGATAGTTCTCTGTTTATGACCCACACCTTCATCTTCTCAGAATCTGATTTTAGGTTGCAGTTGATCAAGTATAGGAGTACTTTGTTACAGGTATTTGTCAAGATTCTGTCCACTAGTTATTTCTTTTCTCCCATGCTTCTCCACCACTGTAGCTTCAGAAGGTGATAGAAAAGTCAGACTCCCTGGGTTCAAGCCCCTGGCTTACCACTTACTCGTTCTATGGCCTTGGGGGGATATTTAAGTTCTCCTCATCTGTAAAATGGTGTAAAAACAGCATATTTGTCATAGGGTTGTTGTGTGTATGGTAGGAACACGTCTATGTGAAGGGCTCCCCAAGGTCCTGGCACATGGTAAGCACTTGATAGGTGTGTCTTGTATTATTACCATTTCATTTATCAACCATGACTCCTGACTCTATTCCTGTTGTCAGTCCCAGTCCCTCTTCTTAACTCCAGGTGCTTATTTCCAGATGCCTGCTGAACAATTCCTCATAAAGACACAGCCATAACTTAATTCTCAATCTATCCTAAAATACACCTAAAAAACACCCATCCACTCTCCTCTTTCCCCAAATCTCCTCCTCCTTCTTACAACCATTCTTTCCATTAAGATCAGCACCTATGGGAAACAAAAGGCTTTGTTCCCTGTTTTAAGAATTCCAGACATTAGAAAGCCTTGCTCCCCCACCCCCTCACCCCCAAATTCTCAGAGTTGCAGGGCACTTCCACTCAACATAAGGGAAATGAGGCCAGAGCTGTGACGTGACTTGCCCAGGGTCACTAGCAAGTGGGCAGCAGAAGAAATCCATGCCTCCTGCTTTCGAGGTGACTATCCTTCCACCATCCCATGGTTTGCAGTTTCTCTGAGCCATTGAATTACCATGCCATGGTTGTCCTGAGGGCCCCCTCAGCAGGCTCACAGTCCTAGAAGTCGGGGAGGGATGACTGGGGGTGCCCAAGTATTTCTTGAAACAACCAAAAATCAGATTTTTCATGAACTGAATTTCTTGTTTATCCTGAGTTGTGTGAGGGTGGGGGAAGTAGGGGAGGTTAGCTCCTTTGAGAGTTTCCAAGCATTATGAGCAAAGTAAAACCCAAACTGAAGGATATGAGTCATTCTGAGTCTGCCTCTGTCGGCTACAAATGGGTACAAGAGATGTAAATTCTGCAGAGGTTGTGAGTGGCTTAGCCAGTGTTTTTCAAAGAGAAATTCCACAGCCTGGAATTTGAGGGTGCCCAAGGGAGCTCTCTATGCCTCTTACTGCAATCCCATCTCTCTTAGCCCTGACAGATCTCAGGTGAGTAACTCTGCAACTGATTGGTGCTAAACGGGGGGCCAAATAGGCTTCAGACACCAAAACAACTATCTAGCTCATCGTGTTCCACTTCCTCAGACTATTGAAGTCAGAAAATTCCTGCCATTCCTGAGCTTGTAACAGAGACTCAGACCCAGTGACCTCCTTTTGTTCCTGCTGGGGACTGCAGCCCCTCTGCAAGTTTAAACCTTTCAAATGAGCTCCGGCTTCATCTTAGAGACGCTGTCTAAGGAAAGGGGAGTGAAGGAAAGGGGAGTGGAGAGGCGGCACTGGGAAGGGCCTACAAGGTGAAAAAGGATGGCCATGACTTTCCCCATTCCCCCGCCACACTGTTGTGGGAAGAAAAAAAGTCCCAGAGAAAAACTGGAGTATAAAACTGTTCTCTCTTTATGGAGACAGAAAGTAAAATAGAGGTTACCAGGGTCTGGAGGGAGCAAGGGATGGGGAATTATTGTTTAATGGTTACAGAGTTTTTGTTGGGGATGATGAAAAACTTTTGGGTATAGATAGTGGTGATGATTACATACCATTGTGAATTTAACTTATTTAATGCCACTGAATTGTACACACTTACAAATGGTTACAATGATAAATATTATGCTATGTACTTGGCCACAAACAAAACAAAACAAAACAAAACAAAAAAACTACAATAATGTCCCAAACACCCTCCCCCACATTTCTTTTGAGATGGACTTCAAATAGACTGGCCCTCAAATCTGTGGGGCTGGGTTCTTTGTCAGGAGATCATTATACTTTGCTTTAAGCTGGTGGTTCTAAAGAATTATGGATGACACAAATGACTGAAACTGATTTACTTCTCAAGTGTTTGAGCTTCCTTCATCCCTACCCAACAATGTCTAGTGAGGAAAAGCTTGTCTTAACCAAAGTCAGAAAAATAAAAGAAAATGCACAAGCCATCATCTAAAGTGGACCCTGGTTTAAGAAAATCTCAGATTTGGAAAACAAATTGGAGACTGATTATTTGCCTTATGAAAGATTGCATCCCTTAACAAAAGAGTTTACTCAAAAGTTCTTTCAGAAGAGAGCCCCCTGGTGCATTTAATGATATTATTGGATTAAAAAAATCATCTGGACCATTGAAGGGCACTGCACTGTAAATATATGAATACATTGTATTGTGTTGTAAGAGTGGGAATAAAAGAGTCAGGATTCTTTGACAAATGGAGCATTTTGGCCTGAAGTAACACAAAGAGAGAGCAAGATGAGTTTTCTTGGCCTAAAATCCTGGCGGCTTTCTGGAAAGGCTTTGGGAGTTTATGTGATTTATTTAAGACCAGCTAAGCCCAAGGCCTGTGATATATCCATTTTGAGAAAGGGCCTGTGCCAAATTTAGGGTCAAAGTTCTAACGCTGCTCATGCTAACCCCCATCACCTGCCCATTTAATCATAAAGGTTCTGAGACGTGAGCTCAACTCTGTCCTGCAATGGCAGAAAAATATATCTGTTGCCAGAAAGTGGATTCTCCAGTGATGAAGAATGATCCTTATTTATGTCTGCATAGGTACATTCTGGGGCCCATAAAGGTTTAATTGTCCCTCTAACTAGTTTTTTAAAAAACCCACAAAGAGGCTGCCAGCTTTCCCCAGAGTTTAAAACCAACTGAATGCGGTTCTGTGGAAACTGCTTTAAGTGTGTAACTCGCGCCGTGTCCTGGGGCACAAGGCGTGATTGTTTTGGGGACTCAAAAGATGCAGCTCTTAGGAGGACTTTTAAAGTCAGTTTTTGTGGCTTTCAGCTGCTGCTGACCCTGGATTGCTCTGCAGAGAGAGAGAGAAACTCTTTCATCTAGGAGCCAGGCTCTAAGTTACTCCCATGGTGCCACTGCCCCCTGCTGCCACCTTCTGATTAGGGGTGGGAGGCACTCCAGTGTCACGGGGCCTCAAAAGTCCTTTTCTCTCAGACATTGTCTTTGCTGGTTTAAAAGGCTCTCTCAGGAAGCTAAGGACAGAGGAGACACAGAAAGAGAGAAAACAGTCTATATGTTTATGAAACAAAAAGAGAAAGACAGACCCTGGTAACTATAGACTGCATCCAGAGAGAGACACTTTGCTTGACCTCTTGGGTGTGTGAGGGGAGCAGTGGCCCATTCTGTCACTTCCCTTACAATGCAGTCTCCCCCTGTTCATTCATTCCATAATTATTGATTGGATGCCTACTATGTCCCAGGCACAGCAGTTAATAAAATGCACACAGTCCCTGCTCCCAGAAAGCTGAGTCTCATGGGAGAGTCACATCTCAATAAATGTTAAGTATGCCAACAAACACGTGATTACAAAATGTGATGAGTGCTATGAAGAAAACATGCAGGGTGTTGAGAGAAGCTAATGGAGGGCCATGGAAGGTCCTCTGAGGAAGTTAGGCCTTGTAAGCTAGTTCTGAAGGATGAGAGTCAGGGAGGCAAAAGGGGCTTTTAGAGCAGGGAGAAGCATGCTAGGTAGAAAGAACAGCACATGCAAAGACCCTGAGGTCGGAACAGCAGAGCCTGTGAGGTGTTAATAACGGAGTGAGATGTGGCTAGAAAAGGAGGCAGTAAACATTGCTCCCAGAATCTTCTTTGTCTTCTGCTTTGAGCCTCCTCCCTTAAAGATTTGTAATGGTTTCCCCATCCATCACACTTCACATTCAGCTTCAAAGGACCACCTCCAGACTGCCCCCAGATTCTCTCAACCCTTCTCCTACTCTCGGGTTCTGTGGAGAAAACACATTTGTCAAAAGACTAAAGCAAATAATTTTGACATGCGGTTCTGTACCATAAGGGAGGCTATAATGAAGTCAGTCCCAGTTTACATGATTCCAAATGGTTCCATTTAAATGTCCCACCCTGTATTTATGTGTCCCTACCACTTTAGTTGACTGTTTATCTTCCAGTACACTTGACTGTACTTGCATCTTGGCCTTTATTTAACTTCATCCCTTACTTTCTCCATTCCATGCCCTATCATTTACATTTTTCTTTAGGAAATGTAAATATTTATTTACAGTGTTAGCTTTTACTCTTGCATACCTCTATACATTACAGAGTAAACAGATGGTGATATGGGTTCTAGTCCTGAATTTTCCATAAACTGGTGGTGACCTTAGCCAAGTCATTTAACCTCACTGAGCCTAAAATGTTTCTTTGTAAAATGAGGGGTTTTTCATTTTTGTTTTAGTTAGCAGATTTGTACCAGGATTCCTCTTAAATTCTGTGATTCTGTGCCTCTTACAGCCACCTCCAAGTATTTCGCTTGTATCTTCATCTTTATACACTCCTCTTTCAGAATGTCTTTGTGGATAGGACTGACTTCCTACATTATGTGCTTTTGAGGGATAGTGTACACAGAATAGTATTTAATAATGAGAATAGATGACACTACTGGGCTTGAGTTAAAGCTCTCATATGTGAGAACATGGTTAAGAAACAGGAAAATTCTAGTTGCAGGCCTGCAATTACCATGAGCTGCTTCTCATACTGGGTTGTAGGTACCCATAGGGATATACAGAGATGTACCAACAAGTACAGGAAGCCCTTCTTCTGGAACAAGAATTCTACTCAAAGATTTGAGGGAGGGGCCAGGTGCAGTGGCTCATGCCTGTAATTCCAGCACTTTGGGAGGCCCAGGTGGGCAGATTGCTTGAGCTCAGGAGTTTGAGACCAGCCTGGGCAACATGATGAAACCCCGTCTCAACAAAAAATGCAAAAATTAACTGGGTGTGGTGGCACACACCTGTAGTCCCAGCTACTTGGAGGACTGAGGCAGGAGGATTGCTTGAACCCAGGAGGTCGAGGCGGCAGTGAGCTGAGATTGTGCCACTGTACTCCAGCCTGGGGGACAAAGTGAGCCCCTATCTCACAAAAAAAAAAAAAAAAAAAATTGAGGGAAATAGACTTTAGTATTAAAACAAATGGATATGTTATGAATAGAAGAGAAAGTCATACAACATCTTGGTAGAAAAAGGGAACCCTGGGCTGGACAGCTTTGGTCATACTTCAGTGTAAGAAGAAACAGGGCTTTTCTTCTGTTCCTGGGTGGCTTGGAAATACTTGCATTATGGGTCATTTGAGGTATGCGCACTTTAATAGGGCAAAGGTGTGAAGTTATCCAGGATGGGCATTCCTGCTAAATAATGGACATACGTAGAAACTTCAGTTTCACCCATTAGAAGAGTTTAAAGAGGGTCCTGAGGTTGAGGGAGAGCCAGGCCTAACATAAGCCAAAGACCAAATGAGTTAGAGAATCTTTTTTTAAATTTATTTTTAGTTTTTAATTTTAATTTTTTTTTTTTTACAGGGTCTTGCTGTGTTGTTGAAGCTGGTCTCAAACTCCTGGCCTCAAACTCTTGGCCTCAAGTGATCCCCACCTGCCTTCGCTTCCAGGAGTGTTTTTTTTTTTTTTTTTAAGATGGAATCTTGTTCAGCTGCCCAGGCTGGAGTGCAGTGGCACGATCTCAGCTCACTGAAACCTCCACCTCCCGGGTTTAAGCGATTCTTCTGCCTCAGCCTCCTGAGTAGCTTGGATTACAGGCGCCCGCCACCATGCCCAGCTAATTCTTGTATTTTAATAGAGATGGAGTTTCACCATGTTGGCCAGGCTGGTCTTGAACTCCTGACCTCAGGTGATCTGTCCACCTCAGCCTCCCAAATCCTAGCCTCCTGCTAGGATTACAGGCGTGTGCCACTGAATCCGGCCAAGTTACAGAATCTTACTGAGGACCCTGGCTAAAGGCTACGCTTGAACTGACCCAAACACCAGCAAGATCTTTCACCCTTTCTCAGTCCTCAGGTAGCACTGAGGTACTTACTGAAGTACTTACAAGCCCCAGCCCTGGTACTTCCCATGCCATTATATGTTATATTTTATTGAGTACATATAGATACCAGAGTCAAGGAGGTGGTGTGAATTAAGAAAAAGTATCTAATCAAGAGGCAAGACCTTGCTTACTGTGTGACTTTTGGTTACTCTCTGAAATCTCTTTGATCCCCAACTTGTTCACCTTTCAAACAGTACAATATGACACCTGCCTTGCCTACTGAATGGTATCGTGTGCAGAGCATATAGATCTGCGATGTAAAACCATTCTGTAAATCATTATACAGAAATCAGTTATTAACTAAGACCCCAAAGGGAAGAAGTGCATATCTCTTACTTCATCTTTCTACTCCCCTCAAGCTCTAACTTTTGCTTGGTTGGTTCTGATGACTATTAACGATAAAGATCATGAAATGCTGTACCTCGGCTGACCCTGGGAAAACTAATTTTGTCTTTCTCTGCTACCTCCTCTCCCTCCTCTTCTGGCTTCAGTCCCCTCCCCCACACCCACTACCATGTGCTCCTGGACTGCTATTTCTTCCCACTGACCCTCCCAGACAATTTGGATATTGAGAATACTTAAATAGACAATTTAACATATATGAAAGAATTGTTAGAGGAATTTCAGACATCAGTAGGGAGTTTTACAGCAATGCAATTTTTGTGGGGGAAATGAACTGGTATTATTCTGGAAACTTTCTCCCAGAAATAAAAATGCCAAATGGAATTCCCAATTTGCATTTTTAAAGAGAAATCAGTAACCCAGCCTAAATATCTCCCTATGTAATAAGGAAGCATCATATTTCATTGAACTCTTTGCTGAAGTCACCATGCAACTTCCTCCCACTTCTGGTGAGTTTAGGGTGAAGGCTGGCCTACTTCACAGTTGGCATCCCTGAGGGAAACAGCAGGAGAGAGCAAGGAGGAGGAAGGGGTGGGTTTGGTAGGGATGAGTCTGAGATGCTCTGGATAAACAGTAACTTGGCTAGGCCACTCCCCTAGTATCTGCCTGGGCCTCAAGGTGGAATGGACTTTTTTAAAGCACAAATGCTCTTGGGCATCTTTATAATTTACCCCTCCAAACCCAAGAGTTGTGCAAGAAACATCCACACATCCACACTCCACACTAACAAGGCAAAGGTTGTCTTTTTTTGTTTTTGTTTTTGAGACAGAGTTTCACTCTTGTTGCCCAGTCTGGAGTGCAATGGCATGATCTTGGCTCACCACAACCTCTGCCTCCCAGGTTCAAGAGATTCTCCTGCCCCAGTCTCCTGAGTAGCTGGGATTACAGGCATGAGCCACCACGCCCAGCTAATTTTGTATTTTTAGTAGAGACAGGGTTTCTCCATGTTGGTCAGGCTGGTCTCGAACTCCTGACCTCAGGTGATCCACCCGCCTTGGCCTCCCAATGCCCTGGGATTACAGGCGTGAGCCACTGCACCTGGCCTTGTTTTGTTTTTTTGAGATGGAGTCTCACTCTGTTGCCCAGGCTGGAGTGCAGTGGTGCAATTTCGGCTCACTGCAATCACTGCCTCCCAGATTCAAGCGATTCTCCTGCTTCAGCCTCCCGCGTCGCTGGGATTACAGGCGTCTGCAACCATACCCAGCTAATTTTTTCTCGTTTTTAGTAGACACGGGGTTTCACCATGTTGGCCAGGCTGGTCGCGAACTCCTTCACCTCAGGTGATTCACCTGTCTCAGCCTCCCAAAGTGCTAGGATTACAAGTGTGAGCCACTGTGCCCGGCCAAGGCAAAGTTAAGGATAACTCATTCAAGGCAGAGTTTCTTTCTTTTCTTTTCTTTTTTTTCTTTTTCGGAGACAGAGTCTCGCTCTGTTGCCCAGGCTGGAGTGCAGTGGCGCGATCTCACTCACTGCAACCTCTGCCTCCTGGGTTCAAGCAATTCCCTGCTTCAGCCTCCCGAATAGCTGGGAATACTGGCGCCCGCCACCACGGCCGGCTAATTTTTGTATTTTCAGTAGAGTGGGGGTTTCACCATGTTGGCCAGGCTGGACTCCAACTCCTGACAGGAGATCCGCTCGACTCAGGTGTCAGCCATCGGAACCTGGATTCTTATCGTAATACTTTCATCTTTTTTATTTTCTTTTGTTACTGTACACTTTTATGGTAAGAAGTCAAGAGTAATAAAGAGGGATGGGAGCAGGTGAAGTGGAAACGCTTCCTTTCCATTTTCTCAGGCAGGGGCACTCCAGGTCTTCACATCACTGCAAGGGCGATAGAGTAGATTCAGACTCAAGAAAGGCAAGAGCTGGAGCCCAGCAGGCGGAGGGCGGCCACGGGCGGAGACCCCAGTGGGCAGAGCCTGGCCCCAGCCCTGGCGGCTCCTCCGCTTCTCCCACATGTGAGGAAAGAGCGCGGCCCCTGCGACCCTGTGGCGGTGGCAGAGGACACGCTGTGAAAACAACCGTCCTGGGTGTGGCTCCACTTCTCGGCTGTCTGAACAGCCTGAAGAAAAAAGCCCCACGCATGCTCTGGCCTCGTCTCAGCAGTTCCAGGCCATCTTTCTCGAGGGGCGGGAGCTGACCGGCAGGAACCGGCCCCAGCGACCAGCTCGAGGCCTGGTTGGCTCCCAGCTCAGGAAGGACGCCCGAGCTTGCCGCTTCCGGTCCTTTCGGGCGGCACGTGCCCGGCCCCGTTGTCCCGGCGACCGCAGCGGTTTGTTCTCAAACCCCGGCGCGCGCCTCCCCAACCCACCGCTCTGCCGCGGTGGTACGGTCCAGGCCGCTAAGCCGCGAGGCCCCCAGAGCGGACGCCAGTGGGCTACCCGCGGCGGGGGAGGAGGAGGTGAGCAGGAGGTGACGGCCTGGGAGCCGGAGGCTGGCCTGGGCCGGCGTTTCGGGCGAGGGGGGCACCTCGCCGCGGAGGAAGAGGCCTTCCCACGCAGCCCGCCCTGCGCCAGGCTTCGGTGGCCTTAGTTTCCTCGTTGCCCCCCAGGGCTCCACTTCTGTCTCACTCTCGACTTCCGCTCCTCCACGCTCCTTTTCCCGTCTGCAGCTCAGCACCCCCCAAGACCCTGAGGCCGCTACCCTCTTCCCGCCGCCCCCAGGGACCCCCTTGGCAGTTGGGGAGGCCCCTTCCCCGGCGCCAACAACACGCCTTTCTCCCTCACCCAGATACCATCAGCAAAATGCCAGACGTGGAGGAGTGTGTGCCCCCGAAGGACCTTGGCGACTCAGAGGACAGGTCCTGTAAGCCCGAAACCTCAGGACCCCCCCATGAAGACAAGAGCGGCCCCGAGGACCCCCCTCCCTGTAGGTCCAGCTTGGCGGTCCCTGTGGCCCCCTAGGGGGTGCTTAGTGTGGAGGGTCCGCAGACGTCCCCATCCCCCAAGTTTTCTCTCTTCACCGTCCCTCTCTTGTTTGTCCTTCTCCGTTTCTCCCCCACCCGCCTTTACTTACAGGCCCGAGGGCAGAGGTCTTCAAAGAGTTTTTGGTCTCAGAGAAAGAAGTGACCCAAGCGTGATTACCTGAATCTGACAAGATTTGAAACTGAGTCGGTTCAAAGCTCTCCTTTGTATTGTGTTTTGAATATGTAGGGGGAATTGGCAGATGGAGCTGGGGTTGATTTTAAAGAACCCAAATGATCCCAGACGGGAATTGGGTTTTCTCAGTGCTTTGCTAACTCAAGTAGTAGTAGTGTCCTGGGCCCAGTCTCTAGCTCGGTTCTGTAGTGGATGTTCTTTCGTGTTCTTATTGGGGCACAAGGTCTTCTCCGCGCTTTTTGGTGGGTCCAGTCTCACTGGGACTCATGCTGTATTTCTCTTAATCTCCAGAGAACGTAACTAGTCATCAAACTGAAGACCTGTCCGCGTGCAACAACTCGAGAGAAGATTCTTGACTATTGAAATGCGAAAAATTAGATTGAGGCTTGGTGAGGCTGAATTAGATTAGTTTCTCTTGTGGCCACATGGGGTCGCTGCTGGTTAACAGGATGACACCAAAAGGCTTACTGGGGGCATTTTCAACAGCCCTGAACCTGATGTTGGATGAAAAGTCCATTTTTTTTTGTACATACAATTTAAGTTTTTTAGGTGTCTATTTAAATGAGTCCGTATATAAAACAACTCTCAGTAAAATGAAAAATCAAATTCCTTTTTTAAAAAATTTGAAATTTTGTGTATTAGGTTGACTTGGTTGTTATATTACTTGAGAATGTTTTTGTCCTTGGGATATGGATTTTTAAAATCTATTTCGGTTAAATTTTATCTCTGATTTCTCTTTGAGCTCTCATTCCTGAATTTTAGTGCTGTTTTGGAATTGCTTAGTGCTATGTAACTTTTGAGCAACGGAACAGTCTTATCAAGGCAGGCTATGAACTTTGATTTGTTGTAGTTGGAAAGTGTTTCTGTGTCTGTTTCCCGCCGTCCCTCAATAAGCTGCTGTAGCTCAATCCCCTTCTGAAGGTTTTCTCTTAGCTCTCATTTAGCATTCGTGAATTAGCAGAGTCTATTTACATATTTGATTGTGTTTTGCCATTTGGGCTGGAACGAAAGACTTCAGAGAGGCTGCAGAATAAAGGGTCCACTTAAATCAAGTATCCACTTAAGGTCCAGTTCACCTTCATGTTTACCTAAGCAGGGACTCAGTGGATTTTTGGTAATGGTCTACAATCCCCTTAACTTTTTATTTTTAAATATCCTAAGTCTGCTGAAAAGTAAAAAATAATACAGTGAATGCCCACATTGTTAATATTCTGCCATATTGCTTTTTCTCTCTCCCTGTATTTCCCCCTCCTGCCTTTTAAAATTACAACGTCATGACTTCTTTTAATTTTTGTTGTTGGTTGTGGTCTTTTTTGTTGGTTTTTTGAGACAGAGTCTCTGTCACCCAGGCTGGAGGGCAGTGATGCGATCTTGGCTCACTGCAACCCTTCTGGGTTCAAGTGATTCTCCTGCCTCAGCCTCCTGAGTAGCTGGATTGCAAGCAGTGCCAGTATGCCCAGTTAATTTTTGTATTTTTAGTAGAGACGAAGTTTCACCATGTCAGCCAGGCTGGTCTCAAACTCCTGACCTCAGGTGATCCACCTGCCTCAGCCTCCCAAAGTGCTGGGATTATAGGCAAGAGCCACAGCACCTGGCCTTGACTTCTTTTAATTTTAAAATTTTTGTGGGTACATAGTAGGTATGTATATTTATCAGGTACATGGGATATTTTGATACAGGCATACAATGTGTAATAATCACATCAGGATAAATGTGCTATACATCATCTCAAGGATTTATCCTTTGTGTTACAAACAATCCAATTATACTCTTTTAAGTATTTTAAAATGTGCAACAGGCCGGGCGCGGTGGCTCAAGCCTGTAATCCCAGCACTTTGGGAGGCCGAGACGGGCGGATCATGAGGTCAGGAGATCGAGACCATCCTGGCTAACACAGTGAAACTCCGTCTCTACTAAAACATACAAAAAACTAGCCGGGCTTGGTGGCGGGCGCCTGTAGTCCCAGCTACTCGGAGGCTGAGGCAGGAGAATGGCGTGAACCCGGCAGGCGGAGCTTGCAGTGAGCTGAGATCCGGCCACAGTACTCCAGCCCGGGCGACAGAGCGAGACTCCGCCAAAAAAAAAAAAAAAAAAAGTGCAACTAAATTATTGTTGACTATTGTCATTCTGTTCTCTCAAATACTAGATCTTATTCATTCTATTTTTTGTACCCATTAACCCTCTGCACTTCCCTGCAACCCCCCAACCCCCCACCCAGCTACCCTTCCCAGCCTCTGGTTTTCTGTCATTCTCTATCTACATGAGTTCAACTGTTTTAATTTTTAGCTCCCACAAATAAGTGAGAACATGTGAAGTTTGTCTTTCTGTGCCTGGCTTAATTCGCTTAACATAATGACCTCCCATTCCATCTGCGTTGTTACAGATAACAGGATCTCCTGTTGTTTTTTTGTTTTTGGCTGAATAGCACCCCATTGTGTATATCTACCATTCGTCTGTTGATGGACACAGGTTGCTTCCAAATGTTGGCTATCATGAATAGTGCTGAAATAAACATGGGAGTGCAGATATCTCTTTGATAAATTGATTTCCTTTCTTTGGGGTATATACTCAGCAGTGGGATTGCTGGATCATATGATCGCTCTATTTTTAGGTTTTTGAGGAACTAAACCAAACTATTCTCCATAGTGGTTGTACTGATTTACATTCCCACTAACAGTGTACGAGGGTTGCCTTTCCTCCACGTCCTCACCAGCATTTGTTATTGCCTGCGTTTTGGATACAAGCCATTTTAACTGGGGTGAGATAGAAAGTCATGACTTTACCTCTAAATATTTCATCATGTATCTAAGAACAGGGGCATTCTCCCATGTAACTCTTCTACAGTAACCTTATTTTTCCTTTTTACATTTTTAAATTTTTTTACTATAGAAACATTACACATTTATGTATTACACACTAATACAATGAGCCCCCATTTATCCATCATCCAGCTTCAACAATGATCAACTTGTGGCCAATCTTTGTTCATCTACATCTCTACATCTTGGAGCTAAATAATTTTCTGTGAAAAATCATGACGCTTCATGAAAAGAGAGTGATAAAATATGATGTATTTTATACAGCTTCATTTTACACACCAAGTAATCATTGTAACTAACCTATATACCTATTATGTGTGAATGCTATCAGCTGTACTATAGTTCTGCACTAAAAACTTAGAACAGTGGTTGCCAAATGCCCATGCTGATCTGTGACAAAATTCTTAGCACTATTTAGTGAAATTAAATCATAAAAATATTGTAATGAGTTTTCCTAAAGTTAATTTGATTTAAAGGTCTGCTTTTTATTTTGATAATATTTCCTTTCTGGTTTTTTTGGAGGTTAAGCTATCTTTTCTTTGATGAAATTATGATTTTGGTGGTGCTAGAGGGATTTTTATTTGCTTGTTTCACTGTCCATACTAGGCAAAACAAAAAGTTGGCAAGTTGTTTTCAGTTGCTTAAAATATTTTCGGAAATTTTATTAGTCTGTGAAATCCTAAAATCTGAGAACTACCGCTTTAGAAGACCAAATGACTTTGGCACTATTCAGTAACATCTGAGTATTATCTGTAGGGAGAGTTTAGCTTTCATCATGTGTAGCATCAGAGGCAGGAAAAGGAACGTGGAACCTTAATACTTAGATAAATGTTTATTTTTGCAAATTTCAAATTATTGTTTCTTTGCTGCTATAAATACGATTTTACTTTTTAAGAGAAAAGTTTTTCATCTGTTTCACTTCCTCCTTTTTTTATGAACTAGCTATTTGCCCTCCCTTCCCCCAGTGTGAGACTACTATTCTGAAAGTTTCTAGCGCTGGCATGGGGCATACGGTGCAGAAAACATAAATCACTAGAATAATTGGGTGAGTCTGTGTAAGACCAGTTTGATTAATCTAAATTTGGGGCCTACTAGATTGAGTGAATCTCTGACTAAAATAGAAATTCAGACTTGGATGGGCTCATTGTTGTCCACCATCAGTTCTTTCTGTCACAGGTCTGACGGAAACCGTTAATGAAGTTTCCAAGCTGAGCAACAAGATTGGGATGAATTGTGATTACTACATGGAAGAGAAGGTTTTACCTCCAAGCAGGTATAGACTCTTCTTCTTTCTTCATGTTGCTCATCCTGGCTTAGGTACTTAGCACTAATGGCTTCAGATCAGACTTGAAGCATTTTTATTTAATGGTACAATCAGTATTTAAACTTGAGAGGTCTCAACAACTTAAACAGAAGAGTACTAAGTTGTAATTATTAGTACCAAAGAAGGTCAAGAAGCAAATATTACTTAGCCAACAAATAAACCAAAGCAACACTTGTTGGAATAAATAGGGTGGATTTCAGATCTCTGACAGACTTGGAGGAAGCAGCCTGTAGTACTTAATCTGTTGCTGCATAGCAAATTACCCCAAAATTTAGCAGCTTAAAATAATATTTCATTTTTCCATTTTGGGTGGTTTTATTTTTTTGGAGGCAGGGTCTCGCTGTGTTACCTGCATGCGGTGGTGTGGTCATGGCTCACTGCAGGCTCCACCTCCTGTGCTCAAGTGATCCTCCTACCTCATTTTCCGGGTTTTTTTTTTTTTTTAGAGATGGGGTCTCACTGTGTTGCCCAGGGTTATCTTGAACTCTTAGGCTCAAGCAGTCCTTCCACCTCAGCTTCCCAAAGTGCTGGAATTACAGGCATGAGCCATTGTGCCCAGCACAATAATATTCATTATGTCATAGTTTCTGTGGATGAGAGATATGGGCATGGTTTAACTGTATACCTCGGCTTATAGTCTCTCATGGGTTGTAGTCAGTCTGCTGACTCTTGGCCAGAGGCTCCCTCAATTTCTTGCCACATGGGCTTTTCTATAGGGCAACTCTAAATATGGCAGCTGGCTTTCCTCCAAGGGAGAGAACAAGAGTGTGTGTGAGAGATGGTGCCCATGACAGAAGCCAGTCTTTGTTACCTAATCTCAGAAGTGACATCCCATTACTTCTGCTACATTCTTTTTTTTTGAGTTGGAGTTTTGCTCTTGTTGCCCAGGCTGGGGTGCAATGGCGCGATCTCCGCTCACTGCAACCTCCGCCTCCCGGGTTCAAGCAATTATCCTGCGTCGGCCTCCTAAGTAGCTGGGATTACAGGCATGTGCCACCATGCCTGGCTAATGTTGTATTTTTAGCAGAGATGGGGTTTCTCCATGTTGGTCAGTCTGGTGTCGAACACCCAAGCTCAGGTGATCCGCCTGGGCCTCCCAAAGTGCTGGGATTACAGGCGTGAGCCGCCGTGCCTGGCCCACTTCTGCTACTTTCCATTTGCTATAAATGAGTCATTAGATCCTGCCCACCCTCAAGGGGACAGGCTTCCACAAAGATGTGAATACAGTTGGTCCTTATATCTGTGGGCTCTGCATCCCGTGGATTCAACCAACTGCATATAGAAAAAATTAGAAAAATGAAATAAATAACACAATAAAAATAATACAAAATAATACAAAATTAAAAACCAATATTGTATAACAACTACTTACATGGCATTTACGTTGAATTAGATATTTAAGTAATCTAGAGATGATTTAAAGTTTATGGGGCCGGACGCGGTGGCTCACACCTGTAATCCCAGCACTTTGGGAGGCAAAGGCGGGCGGATCACGGGGTCAAGAGATCGAGACCATCCTGGCCAGCATGGTGAAACCCTGTTTCTAGTAAGAATACAAAAATTAGCCGGGCGTGGTGGTGCGAGCCTCTAGTCCCAGCTACTCAGTAGGCTGAGGCAGGAGAATCACTTGAACCCAGGAGGCAGAGGTTGCAGTGAGCCAAGATCGCGCCACTGCACTCCAGCCTGGCGGCAGAGCCAGACTTCGTCTCAAAACAAAACCAAACCAAAAAAAAAGCCTGTGGTGGATGTGCATAGGTTATATGCGATACTATGCCATTTTGTATCAGGGACTTGAGCATCCGTGAATTTCCGAGGGGGATCCTGGAACCAATCCCTCTTGGATACCAAGGGATGACTGTATCAGGAAGCAGAGATCTTTGGGGCCATCTTGTCAGCTGCCTACCATATAGCTCCTATCAACTACCCTTTTAAGTGGCTTCATACTAAACAGGCACAGATAAAGATTTTCTGTTAGTGGTGTTTTGACTCAGAATTTTTTTTCTCCCAGCTTCATAACTCAGCTTATTTATCAAAATCTGAACTCTATTGATAAAGAATGCTTCCATACCCACACCAGAGTTTATTTTTATTATTCTTAGTTATATTGACATTGTGGTAAAGAAGAACCATTCATTAAGTATGAAATGAATTGGTTCTGCTGGTTTATTGACAATTAAGTGGGTAAATTTCAGTGTCAGATTTTTTTTTTCTGAGACAGAATCTTGCTCTGTTGCCAAGTTGGAGTGTGCAGTGGCGTGATCTCAGCTTACTGCAACCTCGGCTTCCCAGGTTCAAGCAATTCTCTTGCCTCAGCTTCCCGAGTAGCTGGGACTACAGGCACGCGCCACCATGCCCAATTAATTTTTGTATTTTTAGTAGAGGCGGGGTTTCACCATGTTAGCCAGGATAGTCTCGATCTCTTAACCTCATGATCCACCCGCCTTGGCCTCCCAAAGTGCTGGGATTACAGGTGTGAGCCACCACACTCAGCCCAGATTTTATATTTTTAAGCAATTCTTGGTCAGTCACAGTGGCTCATGCCTGTAATCCCAGCACTTTGGGAGGCTGAGGTGGGAGGATCACTTGAAGTTAAGAGTTCAAGACTAACCTGGGCAACATAATGAGACCTTGTCTCTACAAAAAAAAAAAAAAAATTTTTTTAAATTAGCAAGTTGTGATGGTGCATGGCTGTAGTCCTAGCTATGCAGGAGACTGGGGTGGGAGGATTACTTGAGCTTGGGAGGTCAAGGCTACAGTAAGCTGTGCTAGTGCTACTACACTCCAGCCCAGGTAACAGAGCAAGACTCTGTCTCTAAAAAAACAAATTGTAAATATTGTATCACAGATGAGGCTGAGAAAAGAAAACACAATTAAAAAATAAAATTTTTCTAATTTTCCACCAAAGACAAATAAATAATGACAACTTATGATTCATTTGCATCCTTAAATGCTTTTGTCAGAGGGCCACTGTGGGGTATCTGTTACTAAAGGGCCTTTCTCTATCACATGTTGCTCCTCTGGTCTTCATGCTCCTTTGATTTGTTCTTGACTGATGTTAGCAAGTTTCCATGCCAGGCACAACTCTGGGAATAGGTATTTACCAAACTCGGGTCTCTCAGCTTCTCTCTCACTGTTTAGATATGTTTGTTGCTCACAGGGGAGGAGAGAAAACTGAAATTGGGAGAATAAGGTCTGTGATAGGGTGGTGGTGAGGGAGTTGCAGGTGCATGGAGGGATAGAGGGGTATGGCAGGTAGAAGAAAAGAGAGAGGGAGAAATGAAGCCAGAGAAATAGAGTAGTATTCAGAGCTGGGTTTCCAAGTATGGTGATATAAAAAATTATGTTGGGAAAAAGGCTGAAATTGTTTGAGGTTAGTCATTATTGGCAGTTGGCTTTACCTTAGGTTCATAGGATGATTTTAATTACAATTGTAGGTTCCTAAGGGAAATTTCGTTCTCAGATATTCATTTACCAGGCATTTATTGAGTCCTTACTATGTCACAGGCAAAATGCTGGGTGCTAGGGATAGAGATACAGATAAGGCACTGTTTTTGCTGTCAAGAAGCTTTTATAGGGGAGACAGCTGAATAATAGCAAATGACTAATTAGACTGATAAGTTCACTTGTAGCTGCACATATATAGAGTTTAATGAGAGTGTTCAGCTACCTGTGGAGGATCAGGGAAGATTTGCCTACGGAGGAAGATTCGGCCTATGAAGACTTGAGTTTTGGATGTTGAGTAAGTGCTTTCCAGGTGGTCTTGGTGTGAAAGGTTGCACCAGGTAGTGGTGACAACATGTCAGAGGCAGAGAATGGTGGTAGAACATGGTATGTTCTTTCCAACCAGCTTGCAATGACTGAGCACAAGGTGTTAACAAGGTGGAAGAAAATACATTGGAAAGAGAGGGCAGAGTGTATGATATAAGGTAACATAAGACATTTATCTTGCTGGTGATGGGGGAGCCCCCAAAGGACTTTAAATAAGCATTACTTCATGTTAAATATGGCATCTTAGAAAAAGCATTGTTTTTAGAATGAATTGGCGGCAGTGTGGAAAACAGATTATAAAGGAACAAGACTAGAGGCAGGGAGACTAGTTAATTTAAGAGATGATGGTAGGAGGGGGCCGGGCATGGTGGTTCATCCTTGTAATCCCGGCACTTTGGGAGGCCAAGGCGAGTGGATCACTTGCAGCTAGGAGTTCGAGACCAGCCTGGCCAACATGGCAAAACCCTGTCTCTACTAAACATTTAAAAAAAAAAACGAGCCAGCTGTAAACCCAGCCACTCAGGAGGACTTTTCCAGGAAGTCATGTTGTTGGAATCACACAGTATGGACCCTGTTCCGATTAATTGTTTCACTTAGTAATTTCATTTAAGTTTCCTTTATGTTTTTTTGTGGCTTGATGGCTGATTTTTCTTTTCTTTTTTGTTGTGTGTTTGTTTGTTTGTTTGTTTTTGAGATGGAGTTTTGCTCTGTCACCCAGGCTGGAGTGCAGTGGCACAATCTCGGCTCACTGCAACCTCCGCCTCTCGGGTTCAAGTGATTCTCCTGCCTCAGCCTCCCGAGTAGCTGGGATTATAGGCGTGTGCCACCATGCCTCTGCTAATATTTGTATTTTTAGTAGAGACAGGGTTTCGCCATATTGGCCAGGCTGGTCTCCAACTCCTGGCCTCAGGTGATCCGCCCGCCTTGGCCTTCCAAAGTGCTGGGATTATAGGCATGAGCCACCGCGCCCGGCCTTCTTTTTGTTTTGAGATGGAGTCTCACTCTGTCGCACAGGCTGGAGTGCAGGGGCACAATCTTGGCTCACTGCAACCTCTGCCTGCTGGGTTCAAGCGATTCTCCTGCCTCAGCCTCCTGAGTAGCTGGGATTACAGACATACACCATTTCACCCAGCTAATTTTTGTATTTTTGGTAGAGATGGGTTTTCACCATGTTGGCAAGGCTGGTCTTGAACTCCTGATCTCAAGTGATCCACCTGCCTCAGCCTCCCAAATCATTTTTTTATCATTAAATAATATTCCATTTTATGGACAGTTTATTTATCAGTTGAAAGACATTTTTGTTTCTTCTAAGTTTTGGCACTTATGAATAAAGCTGCTATTAACATTTGCATGCAGGTTTTTGTGTGAACATAAGCTTTCATTCATTTCGGTATATACCCAGGAGCATGATAGCCAGATCATATGTAAGAGTATATTCAGTTTTGTAAGAAACTGCCCAGCTGCCTTCCAGACTGGCTGTACCATTTACATCTGACCAGCAGTGAATGTGAGTTCCTATTTCTCTACATGCTGGTCAGCAATTAGTGGTGTCAGTTTTGCTGATTTTTGCCATTCTAATAAGTATCATATAGTGGTGTCCTTTTTTTTTTCTTTTTGTTGTTTTAATTTGCAACTCCCAAATGACAAATGATGTTGAGTGTCTTCTCATATACTTATTTGCCATCTGAACATCCTCTTTGATGAGATGTCTGTTAAGGTCTTTGGCCTGTTTTTTAATGGTTGTTCATTTTCTTATTATTGCGTTTTAAGAGTTCTTTGTATGTTTTGGATACGTATCCTTATCAGAGATGTATTTTTCAAAGATTGTTTCCTAGTGTGTGGCTTGTTTTTTTTTCTTCTCTTAATAGTGTCTTTCACAGAGCAGAAGTTTTTAATTTTAATGAAGTACAAGTTAGCAATTTTTTCTTTTGTGGATTATGTTTTTGGCATTGTATCTAAAAGGTCATCACCAAACTCAGGGTTACCTAGATTTCCTCCTATGTTACCTTCTACAAGTTTTACAGTTTTGTATTTTGCAAGTAGGTCTGTGATCCATTTTGAGTTAACTTTTGTGAAGGGTTTAAGGCTTGTGTTTAGATTCTTTTTTTTTTTTTGTATGTAGATATCTAGTTGTTCCAACATGATTTGTTGAAAGCCTCTCATTTCTAAATTGAATTGCCTTGGCTGGGTGCAGTGGTTCATGTCTATAATCTCAGCGCTATGGAAGGCAGAGGCAAATGGATTGCTTGAGCCCTGGAGTTCAAGACCAGCCCGAGTAACATAGCGGAACCCCCATCTCTACTAAAAATAAAAATAAAAAAATTAGCTGGCATGGTGGCTCATGCCTGTGGTCCCAGCTACTCAGGAGGCAGGGGTAAGAGGTTTGCTTGCACCTGGGAGGCTGAGGCTGCATTGAGCCTTGATTGTGCCATTGCATTCCAACCTGAGTAACAGAGTGAGACCCTGTCTCAAAAAATAAAATAAAACAAATTTCCTTTGCTCCTTGTGTTTTTTTCAAGGTGAAAAAAAAAAGACTTCTTTCTGGCTTCCATTACTATATAGATGGTAGTGCCACTGAAATTGAGAATACAAGAGGAGCAGATTTGGATGAGGAAGATAATGAATTTAGTTTTAGATATGCTGATTTGGAAATATCTGTGGACCTTTGGTATTTTCAAAGAAGGAATACCCTTTCCTAGATTTCAGGAGTATAAGAAAATGAAAGATCATTTAGCTCAATGCTATGTGTATACACAAATGGAAATCAAGTTACATATCTAGGCTAGATGCACAGTCAGTGCTAAAAGTCAGCCTGACTTCTCTTCATTCAGGGCTCTTTCTACTGCAGAGGGAGGGCTGCTCTGGAACCACAAGGAGCCCTTCTGAGAGGTTTTGCCATTACCCTTGAAATACAAATCTAACCCTAGCTTGTTCAACTCTGCTGCAGTTCCAACATAGTTCCTGGCCTTTCCCTGTTATTATAATGGCCTTTTACCATACCAAATTCAATTTGGGGTTTAGGAGGTTATGACACTGTAACTGTTTTTTGGGTTGAGAGAGTAATCTGCTCATTTAACCCTCTTATAGTCTGGAAGGCAAGGTCAAGGAGACAGTGCACAATGCCTTTTGGGACCATCTTAAAGAGCAACTATCAGCAACTCCCCCTGACTTCAGTTGTGCTCTTGAACTTCTGAAAGAAATTAAAGAGGTGAGTGACCTTCCATTTGTAAATGTAAAGTTTCTAGACATCTCCAGCTCATTGGAGTGTCAGTGACTAGCAAATCTTAACTGAACATGGTCCATGAATCAGTCAGAGACTAAGCAATAGACAGAAATCACACAGTAATTTCAGCATGGAGGGTTTAATATAAAAATTATTATAATGGGAATTGGAGAAATGAGGGCTTGACTAGTAAGAGTAAAGAAAACTAAAGAATACTTGAATATCACATATAAAGGGCATCTATCATACCCTTAGGGCTGAGAGAAGCCAGCCAAGGACCTCATTTGAGAGGGCATAGCTATGCCATGAGAAGTTGCTGGCCTATGCATGCTGCTGACAACAGTGCACTGCAGGAGCCAAGCACTAGAGAAGCTATTCATGCTACAGGAGCCAAGAACTGCAGGAGCCTGCCAAGTGAACATACCAGAACCAGGAATAAAGGCTCTTGCCTTTGCAATGTCTTTCTAGTACGTGGCAGACATACCTTAAGGTGACCCACAATGTTCTGTACCCTTGTATAATCTTCTCCCCTTGAATGGATGAGATTTGCAACTTCCAAGCCGTATGGCAAAAGTGATGGGATATAACTCCCATGATTACATTTCATCATATAATACTCTGTCTTAGGAGACTGGAGGGAAAGATTCTCCTGCTGGCCCTGAAGAAGTAAACAGCTGTGTTGTGAACTGCCTATCGAGCGGGCCACATAGCCAGGAACTACAGGTGGCTTCTAGGACCTGGGGTTAGCATCCAGACAATAGCCAGTAAGAAGCTGGGGCCCTCAAGTGTACAGTTGTGAGGAAATGAATTCTGCCAAAAATCTGAATGAGCTTGGAAACAGAATCTTCCCCAGTCATGTTTCCAAATGAGAATGCAGCCCAGCTAACACTTTGCTTGCAGGCTTGTGAGACCCCGAACAGAGGACCCAGCTAAACTGCATCTGTACTTCTGACCCACAGAAACTGAGATAATAAATGTGTGGTGTTACAAGTTGCTAGGATTATGGCAGTATGTTATACAGCACAGAAAACTAACACCTTCTGCTGATGAAGCTTAAAATGTGCCGTCTGGCAAAGGAAAGATATGGAAAGGACTTAGCTCCATTTTCACAGAGCAAAGAACAATGGATTTGGATCTGTGAGGCAATATATGATAAATGGCACAGTCCACACCTTTGGCTACTCAGCTTCCACATGCAGTCTTCTATACACATTTGAATTCCTGAAAAGAACTCTTACAAGACAAATAGCTATTTATTATTTATCCTCCCCCGCAAATGAGGAGACATGGCCCAAATAGTTATTGTATCCATCACTGGTCACTCCTCAAATTCAGTCAGTTTCACTGAATATTCTGTTACCTGAAGGCTAAATCATAAAATTAACTTCTAACAACTTATATATAAAATAACAATGGAAAGAAAGGAAGAACAAAATGTTGACGTATATAAATAAACATACATATAATAAGCAAAGATAATTTTTATAGTCCTTGTTTCCATAACTGGTCACAAGGCTCTAGTTGTTATCTATGGCTTCCTTCTTCCACTGTTCGTTCATTCCGTATTTCCCTTGTCCTTGGCCAGAACTTCAGCTGGTTGGGGTTCTTTATCTGGTGCAGTGACCCAAACCTTCATTGCCAAAGAGTCTGAGACATTTTGCTTTGTTTGCTGTGGTTTTCCATTAACCTTTAATATTGAGCTTGGAAGTACTAAGAGGCAACACAGAGAACCTCCTGAGTTTCAGCCATAGTCTTTCTTACCCCCATAGTGTGGCCACAATCCAGTTTCTCATTGGTACTCAGGAGCAAGTACTGCAGCCAGTACAGTAACTCCTTTTTTAACCCTTTTGGTTCAGTGGTATAAGGAGCCACCAATGGCCAGGTGACAGTTTCATCTTCTATTTCATTGGAACCAATGCAAGTATTTCACACAAATCATCAGACCTCAAAGTTGGCAGAATGGGAAACAAAAATCCTGCAAGTGGGTTATCAGGTGTACCAGTAAGAGGAACCAGTCCTACTTCTACTGCTTGATTTCTGGACCCATGTATTCTGGCATTAGGGTACAGCACCATGGAATGGTCTTTGAAGCTGGGCACAGTGGCTTACGCCTGTAATCTTATCACTCTGGGAGGCTGAGGTGGGCAGAATGCTTGAGTCTAGGAATTTGAGGCCAGCTTGGGCAATGTGGTGAAACCCATCTCTACAAAAAATAGAAAAATTAACCAGGTGTGGTGGTGCATGCTTGTAGTCTGAGCTACTCAGGAGATTGACACGGAAGGATTGCTTGAGCCTGGGAGGCAGAGGTTGCAGTGAGCTGTGACTGTGTCACTGTGCTCCAGCCTGGGCAACAGAGAAAACCCTGTCTCAAAAAAAAAAAAAAAAGTCGTTGATTCAAAGCATATATTGCATCCTATAAGACCAGTTCCCTTCCTTTCAGGTATTGTTGCTCACCTAATGCTGTAATTGAGTCTAAAATAAGCCATTCTGCTTTTTCGTTAGGACAGTTGATTCTCAGTGAAAGCTTTTTGGTCAGACCAGTTAATTTAGTAGGTATGAATTCACTGCATTTCTTTTGCTATGAAATGAGTTCCTTGAGCAATGCAGTGGGGCATGCAAAGACCCAGGACAGCTGATCAGGCATTCTGTGATTATGTGGATGCTGGTATACACGTATTCTGGATATGGCAACTCCATATCCAGAATATGTGTCTATCCAAGTAAGGATGAATCTCGCCGTCTCTAAACTGTTAGAGGTCCAGTGAAATCATCTGCCATAAGATGGCTGGCTGATCCTCCCTGGGTAATGGGCCATATTGTGGGCTTTTAAAAAATTTATTTAATTTTTTTTTAGGATTTGTTTTTGTTGTGGCAAAATATTCATAACAAAATTTACTATTTTTTAGTGTTACAATTTACTAGCATTAAGTAAATTTACAATGTTGTATAACCATCACCACTATCAATTTCCAGAACCTTTGAATCTTCCCTAACAGAAATTTTGTACTTATTAAAGAATAATTTCCCTTTCCCCTCTCCTGTTAGCACCTGTACTTTCTGTCTCTATGAATTTGACTACTCTAGGTACTTATAAGTGTAATACAATATTTGTCCTTTTAGTTTTGGACTTGTTTAACTTAGTGTAATGTTTTAAAGGTTCATCCATATTGTAGCATATATCGGAATATAAATCCTTTTTATGGCTGAATAATATTATGTGGATGGAATACGTTTTGTTTATCCATACATCTGTTGATGGACATTTAGGTTCTTTATGGATTCTTTATGCCTTTTGGCTATTGTAAATGCTGCTGTTGTAAACATTGTATAGAAGTATATATTTGAGTCCCTGCTTTTAATTTTTCTGGGTATATACCTAAAGGTGGAATTGCTGGATCCTATGGTAATTCTATGTTTAACTCTTTGAGGAACTGCCAAACTGTTTTCTGTTGTAGCCATACCATTTTATATTCCTACCAGCAATGTACCAGGGTTCCAGTTTCTCCACATCCTTGCCAGCATTTGCTATTTTCCAGTTTTTATAATGGCCATTCTAATGGGTGTGAAGTGGTATCTCATCAACTTGCATTTCTCTTAATGGCTAGTGATATTGAGCATCTATTCATGTGTTTGTTGGCTATTTGTACATCTTCTTCAAAGAAATGTTTACTCAGGTACTTTGTCCATTTTTAAATTGGGTTGTCTTTTATTGAATTTTATGTTTTTGGTGTCATATCCTGCCAAATCCTAGATCATGAATATTTACACCTATGTTTTCTCCTAAGAGTTTTGTAGTTTTAGCTCTT
>NW_012115599.1:12293854-12302524 GCF_000951035.1 Colobus angolensis palliatus
GTATTTTTAATAGAGACAGGGTTTCACCATTTTGCCCAGGCTGGTCTCAAACTCCTGACCTCGGGTGATCCGCCTGCCCCGCCCTCCCAAAGTGCTGGGATTACAGACGTGAGCCACTACCATTTTGAATTAATATTTTTATATGGGGGTAAGGTAAAGGTCCAACTTTGTTCTCTTGCATGTGGATATCCTCTTTTCCGAGCACCATTTGTTGAAAACACTGTCCTTTCCCCATTGGTTCTTGGCATTGTTGAAAATCATTTGACCACATATCCAGGTTTTATTTATCAGCTCTCTGTTCTTTTGGTCTGTGTATCTGTTCTTATTACCAGTATATGCTTCGTCTCTTATAGGCCATTTTCATTTGATAATAGATTGCTGCTGTGCATGTCCAGTCTTGTAGCTATGTAAGTTAGACAATACCTAATTCCTGATGAGAAGCTTAGTCCACATGGTTACCCAGTGTTCTATAGTAAGGTGTTTACTTTCTACCAAGGCCCAAGAAGTTGTTTCTCAAAAGGTGAATAATTATCAGTAAAGAAGGAATAGATTTGCTTCCAATTCCTAAAGGTCCATGTGTGGTTCTCTTATTGGTGCTTGCAAGACATTCTATACAGCACCCTTATTTGCTATGGACACTTAAAGTGTCATTGGATCTGCAGGATCATAAGGCCCAAATGGTAGAGTGGCTTGTACTAAGTCTAAACTTGCTGCAGAGCCTACTCTTGCTCTAATTAGTTAGCACTCCCCTACCCCCCCAAAACAATGGGTAACCTTGAGTGATTCTAAATAAATCAGAATCACTCAAATGAATGTCAAAGTAGCAAACACAGGTGTGGTGCATGTTGCCTTAAAAATCCAAAAAGGGGCTGGCTATGGTGGCTCAGGCCTGCAATTGTAGCACTTTGAGAGGCCAAGGATGGTAAGTTGCTTAAGGCCAGGAGTTCAAGACCAGCAGGGACAACACAGCAGACCTCCATCTCTAGAAAAAAATAATCTTTTTAAATAGTTGGGCATGGTGGTCATACCTGTAGTCCCAGCTACTTAGGAGGTTGAGGTGGGGGGATCATTTGAACCCAAAAGGTTGAGGCTGCAGTAAGCTGTGATCATGCTACAACACTCCAGCCTGGGCAACAGAGCTAGACCCTGTCTCAAAAGAATCCAAAAAGGAGGACCAGGTGTAGTGGCTTATGACTGTAATCCCAGCACTTTGGGAGGCCAAGGCAGGAGGATAGCTTGAGACCAGGAATTTGAGGCCAGCCTGGCAACACAGCGAGACCCCGTCTCTACAAAAGAAAGAAAGAAAGAAAACAAACTAACCTGGATATGGTGACATGTGCCTGTAGTCCTAGCTACTCAGGAGGCTGAGGTGGGAGGATCACTTGGGCTCAGGAGTTGGAGGCCATGATCACGCCACTGGACTCCAGCCTGAGCAACAGAGTGAGACTCTGTCTCAAAAGAAAAAAAAAATTCTAAAAGGCCTACTAAGTATTATGCCTTTTTTTTTAATGGTGGGTGGTTCAGGTACAGCAATTTGTCCTTCACCTTGGAGGGCATCACTTGAAAAGCTCCTGACCACTGAAACTCTAGAAACTTTACTAAAGTGACAGGCCCCTGAATTTTTGTGGAGATCATCTGCTGTCCTCAAGTTTGCATGTGTTTAAGGCATCTAAAGTACTTGAAACTTGCTGGTCATCAAACCTCACTCATGGTACCAACTTTTTACCAGAGTCTAATCAAGAGGCAGAAACCATGCAGTAATTTGAACAAAGAGAAGCTTCCACAATGCAGGAGCTTGCTGAGAGGAGCATACCAGAGCCAAGAAGGAAGGCCCTTTTCTCTTGCAGTTTCTTTTTAGCACCCTCTTTTGACAAAATCTAACATTGTGCCAGCTAGGAAAGGAAAAATAATTCAAAGGCCCAGCTCCGTTTTTGCAGAGTAGGCACTGAAGGGTAGATTTGGAGCTGAGAAGCCCCAAATTGGTAACTGGCAGAGCTTGGCAATTAAAATAGATAGTATGGAGCAACTTTGATTTTATTTGTTTAACATGAAGGTAAACAGTTGAGATCTTGCTATGACAACACCATATTCTGTTCAATTAAATATTCATTGACTCTTATCCCCTAGGCCCCCACCATGTCCCGTGTGTTACAGAGGCACAGGGATGAATAAGAGTCCCTGTTTACCAGGAACTTATTTTGGGGGTTAATAGGCTATTTCAGTGACTTGCAACAGCTCCTATGCCTATTTCATCCTTGCCCTTTAAAGCAAAATAATCTAAAAAATGCCTCCCTTTTAAAGTTAAGAGACCTCATCACCATGTGATGGTGGGTATTTTATATCTGTTGTACCCTGTATGTCTTTTTACCACACTCCTTGATTTTATTCATCTCTATATCTCATTCTGCCTAGAAAATGATATACTATTCCTGTAATTGATCCCCTTGAGCCTTCAATTATCACTAGCCTCTAAACAAAGATAAATAATATTCCATGGGAAATTTAGGGACCCAACTTCTTGATCCTTAAAAAACATAGGCTGGTATATCTTTAGCTAAAGGGGTTGCCCATTGGATAAAGTTTGGGGCTCTAAATAGATCAACTCCTCCTTTGACTTTCTTTCCTGGGCAGATCTTGCTATCACTGCTATTACCACGCCAGAACCGCCTGAGAACTGAGATTGAAGAAGCTCTGGACACGGACTTGCTCAAGCAGGAGGCAGAACATGGGGCTCTGAAAGTCCTCTATCTCTCTAAGCATGTTCTCAACATGATGGCTTTGCTGTGTGCACCAGTTCGAGATGAAGCAGTGCAGAAACTAGAAAACATTACGGATCCTGTTTGGCTGCTGAGGTATGAAACTTGGTACTGCCCCCAGAGACCCACTTTAGCCCCTGAGCCAGGAAGAGCTGGGCCAGACCTAGATTATAGCCATTGTCTTGACCAGCTCTTCCCTGCTGAAGACCTGACTAACATCTTTTTTCTCCTCTCTGGTCAATTCACTCTTCTTTTCCAAAGATGGCCCCGTAGGGCCTTTTGGTTATCCTGGCTTGATTGGACCACTCCTGTATAATACCATAAGACACTACAGTACATACTTCTTTCTTTTTTTTTCTTTTTTTTTTTTTTTTGAGACGGAGTCTAGCTCTGTTGCCCAGGCTGGAGTGGCGCGATCTCGGCTCACTGTAAGCTCCGCCTCCCGGGTTTACGCCATTCTCCTGCCTCAGCCTCCCGAGAAGCTAGGACTACAGGCGCCCACCATCTCGCCTGGCTAGTTTTTTGTATTTTTTAGTAGAGACGGGGTTTCACCGTGTTGGTCAGGATGGTCTCGATCTCCTGACCTCGTGATCCGCCCGTCTCGGCCTCCCAAAGTGCTGGGATTACAGGCTTGAGCCACTGCGCCCGGCCTATACTTCTTTCTTTTAAGGAGTTAAAATATCCCTTTCCCAGGTGTTCTTTCTTTTTCTTTTTTTTTTCTTTTGAGATGGAGTTCCACTCTTGTTGCCCAGGTGCAGTGATGAGATCTTGGCTCACTGCAACCTCTGCCTCCTGGGTTCAAGCAATTCTCCTGCCTCAGCCTCCTGAGTAGCTGGGATTATAGGTGTACACCACCACACCTGGCTGACTTTTGCATTTTTACTAGAGACAAGGTTTCGCCATGTTGGCCAGGCTGGTCTCAAACTCCTGACCACAGGTGATTCACCCACCTCAGCCTCCCAGCCTCCCAAAGTGCTGGGATTACCAGCATAAGCCACCATACCCGGCCCTTGGGCTCTTTCCCAGGTTTTCTCTTCTTCCAGTTCACACACTATGAGGAGACAGTGATGGGTGGTCATCCCTGTTTCACAGCTCTAGGAACCAAGACCCAGAAAGTTAAAAACAAAAACAAAAACAATTGGCCCAATGAGTCAAAAATAGCATCGCCTATAATCCTGCTTCCTGAAGAGAATTGTTAGCATGCTGGTGTATTTCTTTCCACTGACGACCCTTTTTAAGAGACAGCAGAATGACCATAGTGAAGGAGATCTAGACTGAAGGCTTCAAGGTCCAGAGACTTAGCTGTTCCCAATTCTGCCGCTGACTCACGCTGGGTATTGGGTTCTGGGCCACATGTCATCTTCTGAAAATGTAGGAGGTAAGACTAAGTTAGTCTTAAGGCCCCTCCTTACTCTAAAATACAGTGATTTAATGACTCCTTGGGTGGGTTTCTAGCTTACTAGGTTACATTTCATAGTATAAATATTCTCTTTCCCCTTGTGTCAGAGGGATCTTCCAGGTTCTGGGCCTGATGAAAATGGACATGGTGAACTACACTATCCAGAGCCTTCAACCCCACCTGCAGGAACATTCCATTCAGTATGAACGGGCTAAATTCCAGGAACTCCTCAATAAGCAGCCTAGTATGTATATAATGTGAGGGCAGGCGTGGGAAAGGTACTACCTTGGGTCTGACTTTTGCAATGTTAGAGAGTCCTCTATCTCTTTTTAGGAATAGAAAGTTGCTTATTAGGTGAGGGGAGGGAGCATTTATTTATTGACCAGGAGTATATCTTGAAAAGAACCTTGGTCTTGAAGCCTCAGAGATGAAGATGCTAAAGATGCTTATATACTCCCTTACCTGTCATAGGTCTCCTTAATCACACCACCAAATGGCTGACCCAAGCAGCAGCAGACCTTACCATGTCACCTCCAACTTGCCCAGACACTTCTGACTCCTCCAGCCTGGCTGGCCCCTCTCCCAACGAGGCAACCAACAACTCAGAGCCCCTTAGCCCCACAATGGTGCTGTGTCAGGGCTTCCTGAACCTCCTTCTCTGGGACCCTGAAAATGAAGAGTTCCCTGAGGTAGGAATGTCTGGGGGCATTGCCTTATTTTGTATTCAGGGCTTCCATCGGGACTTCCCCTGACAGCCTATTCTTCCCTGGTTCCCAGACCTTGCTGATGGACAGAACCCGGCTGCAGGAGCTGAAGTCCCAGTTGCACCAGTTAACCATCATGGCCTCAGTCTTGCTGGTGGCCAGTAGTTTCTCTGGCAGTGTTTTGTTTGGCTCACCCCAATTTGTAGATAAACTGAAACGCATAACCAAATCCCTGTTGGAAGACTTTCACTCCAGGTGAGCTGCATAGTTATTTTTTAGAGCAGAAGGTGATATGTGGTATTTAGAACATAGGCAGGTAATGAACGATTGCTTACTGTCTACCACAAACCACAGAAAGGTCCTTTGGAACCAACTACAAAGATTGTTTGTTTCTTCCCATAAGTGGTCATAAGGCTTGTAACAACAACAACAACAAAAAACCTTTCTTCCAAAAAGGGTAGTGTGGAAGATAGTTTGCTGCAAAAGGGTCATTATCTAGTTGAGTGGTGACAGTGGGCTGGTATCATCACATATATCCAGGACTTGGTCAGTCAGTCAGCAATATTGATTAAACATTCCACTGTGTGCAGGCCGTCACACCAAAGGAGAAAGAGGAATCAGAAGGCCAGGTTGTAGTTATAACTGATGAGGTGGGACAGATGATTCTGGAAGATGCCTAAGAAAGTCTTAAACATGTATATGTAAAAATCAAGTCCATGGGACTAAAGAACGCTGAGCGGATCCAAGGGCACAACTAAACACTTTTCCAGAGTTGATTTTATTATTTACTTTGTTTGCTAAGAAGTAGAATACGATGCCACATATAGAGAATAGCTGGTGTCTTGAGGGTTACAGTGAGGACATTTTACCTACCCACTAGGCCCTATAGCCTGTCAGGGGCTGGGGTTTGGGGGTGGAGAGGATGGCTGACATTCTCCCTCAAGTGGGCCTGGCATCTGGTATACAGCATGCTGGATCCTGGGCCTATGCCAGGGTTACCTGGTAGGTGCCAGCTTACTTTCTTTCATGGTCTAGGCCTGAGGAAGCTATACTGACTGTGAGTGAACAGGTATCTCAGGAAATCCATCAAAGCCTCAAGAATATGGGCCTTGTTGCTCTGAGCAGTGACAATACAGCGTCTCTGATGGGACAGCTCCAGAACATTGCCAAGAAGGAGAACTGTGTCCACAGTGTTATTGGTGAGTATGCTTGTGGGGTAGTGAGAATGGTGAGGGAAGAGATAGATCCTGACCGTGGAACCCCAACCTTTAACAACTTGAAGCATGGTAATTGGGTACGTCATTGTTTAGCCTTGAGTTTTTTCAAAATGCTGGGTTGAAATCATATCCATCTCAGTTTAAAGACTAACTGTGGTTCTCAGCATGATTTGCACCCAGAAATTCATGACTTCTAGGCGTGGGATATATCCAGCCGACCTGGTTAAGTCACTTGGGCCAACAGGTCATTCTCTAACTGCACCCAAGAAATCTGACATTCCCCCATCTCCCAACAAGAAACTAGTGCTGAATTTAGCTGGAAGACATGTTCCTATAGTGGGGAATCCCCTACCCTCATGCTGGAGTGGAGGCCATGAACTTGGCCAGCTTGCTCCTAACCTTAGCCATCTGAAGGATCAGTCTAAGTTCCTCCTGTTATGTCACTCACTCACTAGGATCTAACTGATGGCTACTTAAACAATCTTTTGAATAGTCTGAAATTTACTAACACACTAGTTTTTTATATTTGTCCTTGAGAGCAAGATAGCAGCCCCCTTTCCAAACAAAACAAATTTCCTTATCTATGGGTAAGTGAGCAGGTTGGTACATATCTGTTAACTCAGAACATGGGTGAGTAGAGCGCAGGGGGAATTTTCTCCCTGAAGTCTGTTTGCCCTTTCCCTTATCACTGTGTTTTTCTGCTCACAGATCAGCGAATTCGTTTGTTTCTCAAATGCTGTTTGGTTCTTGGTGTGCAGCGGTCTCTGTTAGACCTTCCTGGAGGTCTTACTCTCATTGAAGCAGAACTGGCAGAACTGGGCCAAAAGTTTGTCAACTTGACACATCACAATCAGCAGGTGTTTGGTCCCTACTACACTGAGATCCTAGAAACCCTCATCTCCCCAGCCCAGGCACTGGAAACAAAAGTGGAGTCTGTTTGATAGCATCGGCTCAGAGCCCTGGTACCTTGGACCCAAGAGGAGGCCTATCATCTTCCTGGAGTAACATCACCAGTGACCAGCAGACAGTGAGCTTCTATCCCAGGCCCTGCAGCCAATACACTAAGGCTGTAGGGATCAAGCATGTAAACACCAGCTGGCCCAAACCCATTCACTAATAAACTTCTTAAGTGCAAGAAATCCTCCATTTTTCCTGTGCTGCAGGCTGAGGCCAAGCCCTATGACTTTAGCCCTCAACTAGCTGAGAAGCCAGCAAACCCTCAGTTTTCCCCTCGCTGGCTATTTGTACCTTTCAACATATAGAGCAAGCAGCCAAGACAACCGGGTGCTAGCGTTATTTTCTTTAAGGGTAAAGCATTACTCTGGGGGGGCTCTTAAAACTCTGGAATTATCCAAATTGTGAATATAAGGGCTTCTTTGGAAGCATTTGTTTTGTCTAGTTCACCTCAGGAGAGGACATGGTTTAGGGAAGTTAGCTCATTTCTAGGACCAAATTTCCCTAAAGGTTTCAAAGAATGCAACAAGAAGTCAAGGGATATTAAGAGCCTCAGTTTCCTCTTCTGTTGCATGGTCTGACGCAGTATGCAAACCCAGGACTGGATGAAAATGGATATTGGCTACAAACAAGCATTCTGTTGAGGACAAGTTCAGAGATCATGGAACCTCTTTCTCAAGTTTTCCAGAGTTCAGACTTGGACAGTTAGGTCTGTGACTGACTTGTATCAAGTTTATTCTGGTCCTGTTCTTTAGCCCAGTAAGTCTCCTTTCCCTCATCTCTAAGCTTAGAACACCCGGTTCTTCCATACAGAGGTGATGTGGGCATTCAGAGGTGGAGCAGCCTCCATCCTTCTGGCTTCTCCATTCTGAGCAGTTGTGGTTGTAAGCTCTTGTTGGCATCACAAATGAGAGATGTTCTAGGAAGGATTTGGGCTTGTCTCCTGAGATTGTAGAGACCAGCTCATTTTCAGACTGACTGTAGCAGACAGCCTCCAACCTAGTATGCTGAAATGAAGAAAATGTTCGATTCAGATTTAGAAAATGGAAATTCAGTCATGTGTTCTCAAGGCAAGGTGAAGAAAAACAATGTTCTCGTCATTTCAGGTGATGGAAGTTGCTGAGTGTTACACACCTAATCTAGGAAGAACAACAGAAGGTGGATTTGAGTTCCATTAGGCCCAGAGTTTCCTTCTAATTGATTTCCTTTTTTAGAGGGTTGATCCTAGGTAGGTGACAGAGCTAGGTCAACACAATGTGACTTTTACTATGACCAGAAAAGCTGGAGGGCCTGGATCATTCACATTTTTCCAGTCTTATAACTAGACAGCTTCAGGATGGGGAAGTCCAGATAAAGTGGTATGTTTAATAAACAGCGAGGCTTGCCCAGTTGGATTCTCTGATTTGCAACTATTAATTTGAATTTTTTAAAAATCTGCATTTTGGAAACCTCATTATTTTAGAGGCAAAAGTACTCTGAAGGGATTCCTGGGAAGAAGATTGTCCGGTTAGCAGGTGCAGACCCTGAACTGACAATAGAACCTTGCTTTGTACTTCACAATTAAAATCGGGACTCATCAATACATTAGAAAATTTGAATTTATTTTCTTATGCTTTCTCATGGAGCAGACAGGGATCTTT
>NW_012115599.1:12304554-12307187 GCF_000951035.1 Colobus angolensis palliatus
TAAACAAGGAAAGATAGCTCCATTCAATCCTGCCCACTGGTTTGAGGGAATTTTTAAAAATGTATATTTGTATTTTAAATTGTGGAGAAAATACACGTAATATGAAAGCTATTAGTGACATTGAGGACATTCAGAATGTTGTACAACCATCATGATGAACTAGTTCTAGAACATTTTCATCACCACCAAAGGAAATCCCATTCCAGCAACCAGTCACTGCCCATTTTCCCCCCTTCCCTTGCCCCTGGCAATCACTAATCTTTCTGTCTCAGTGGGCTTACTGACTCTGAATATTTCCTAGAAATTGAATCATATGTAGCTTTTTGTGACTGACTTCTTTCACTCATTTTTCAACATTCATTTGTGTTCTAGCATGTATTGGTAGTTCATTCTTTTTATGGCTAAATAATATTCTGTTGCATGAATATACCACATTTTGCTTATCCACTCATCAGTCCATGGGTATGACTTCAACCCTCAACTAGCTGAGAAGCCAGCAAGCCCTCAGTTTTCCCTTCTCTGGCTATGTGTACCTTTCAACATATAGAGCTGAGCATTTTGGCTTTTGTAAACAATGCCACAGTGAACACTTGGCATTATTTACAAAACTCATATATAAGTTTTTGTTTGAACACCTGTCTTCCATGTTTTTGAGTGTCTACCCATATATCCAGGAATAGAATTGCTGAGTTCTATGGTAATCCCTGCTTAATTTATTGAGAAACTACCATTTTGAGTTAGTATTTGTATATAGTATAAGGAACAGGTCCAACTTTATTCTTTTGTATTTGGACATCCAGTTTTCATAGCATTATTTGTTGACGAGACTGTCCTTTTCCCATTGATGAATGGTCTTGGTCTTTGTTGTCAAAAATCAATTGACCATATATGCAAGGGTTTATTTCTGGACTCTATTTTATTCCATTCATCTATATGTTTATCCTTATGACAGTAACACATTGTTTTGATTACTGTAAGCTTTGTAAGTTTTGAAATTAGGAAATATAAGTTCTGTAGCTTGGTTGTTTTTCAAGATTATGTGGCTATCATTTGCATTTCCATATGAATTTTAGGATCCATTTCTGTAAAACAGGAAGTTGGAATTTTTGATAAGGATATATATATATAAAAATTTGGGGAGTATTGCTATCTTGTCTTCCCATCCATGAACACAGAATGTCTTTTCCTTTCATTAGGTCTTTTATTTCTTTTGGCAACATTTTATAGTTTTCAGTGTATAAGCCTTGCACTTCCTTGGTTAAATTTATTCCTAAGTATTTTACTCATTTGGATGTAATTGTTAATAGAATTGTTCTCTTAATTTCCTTTTCATATTGTGCATTGGCAGTGTATAGACATAAAACCAATTTGTTGATCTTGTACCCTGCAACTTCACTGAATTTACTATATCGAATACTCTGTGTGTGTGAATTCTTTAGTATTTTCTACATATGAGATCATGTCATCTGAGAATAGGAATAGTTTTGCATCCTTTTTTTTCCTAATTCTGATCCCTTTTATTTATTTTTCTTGCTTAATTTCTCTGGCTAGAACTTCCAGTACATAGCAGTGATAAAAGCACTTGTCTTATATCCTGATCTTAGGGGGAAAGCTTTCAGTCATTCACCATTGAGTATACAGTTAGCTGTGGATTTTTCATAAATACCTTTTATCATGTTGAGGAAGTTGCCTTCTATCTAGTTTGCTTAATTTTTTTTTTAATCATGAAACAGATTGAGTTTTTTGTTTGATTTTTTTTTTTTTTTCAGATAGGGTCTCTCTCTGTCACCCGGGCTAGAGTGTAGTGGGGTGATCACGGCTTACTGTAGCCTTGACCTCCTGGCCTCAAGTGATCCTCCTGCCACAGCCTTTTGAGTAGCTGGGACTACAGGCGTGTGCCATAATGCCTGGTTAATTTTTGTATTTTTTTCAGAGATGAAGTCTCACTATGTGGCCCATGCTCGTTTCAAACTCCTGGGCCCAAAAGATCCTCCCATCTTGGCCTCCCAAAAAGTGTTGGTATTACAGGCATGAGCCACCACACTTGGCCTTGGATTTTGTCAAATGCTTTTTCTGCATCGATTGAGATGATCATATGCTTTTCTTCCTTCAGTCTATTAATGATATGTTGTTTGATTTTCTTATATTGAAGCAATACTGCATTCGTGGGATAAGTCTCATTTGATCATGGTGTGTAATCCTTTTAATATGGTGTTGGATTCAGTTTGCTAGTGCTTTGTTGAGGAATTTTGTATCTGTATTCATAAGAGATATTAGTCTGTAGTTTTCTTATGGTGTCTTTGTCTGGCTTTGGAATCAAAGTAATGCTGGCCTCTTCTATTTTTTGGGGGAGGAAGAGTTCAAGAAGGATTGGTGTTAATTCTTTAAATGAGTGGTAGAATTCACCAGTGAAGCCATGTAGTACTGGACTTTTCTTTGTTGGGAAGTTTTGATTACCAAACTCTTTACTTGTTATAGACCTATTTAGATTCTCTTTTTCTTCCTGAATCCATTTTGGTAACTGATATGCCTAGGATTTTGTCCATTTTATCTAGGTTATCTAATTTTTTACATATGGATTGTTCATAGTATACTCTTATAATCCTTTTTGTTTTTGTAAAGTTGGTAATAAT
>NW_012115599.1:12307480-12310819 GCF_000951035.1 Colobus angolensis palliatus
TCCTGGCTGCAAGTGATCTGCCTGCCTTGGCCTGCCAAAGTGCTGGGATTACAGGCATGAGCCACCACACTCAGCTGTCATTTTGTTTTTTGTTTTTTTTGTTTTTTGTTTTTTAGACGGAGTTTCACTCTTGTTGCCCAGGCTGGAGTGCAGTGGTGCAATCTCAGTTCACTGCAACCTCTACCTCTCAGATTCTCAGCTTCCTGAGTAGCTGGGACTACAGGGGCATGCCACCACGCCTGGCTAATTTTTTTATTTTTAGTAGAGACAAGGTTGCACCATGTTGGTCAGCTTGGTCTTGAACTCCTGACCTCAGATGATCCACCCACCTCAGCTCCCAAAGTACTGCAATTACAGGCATGAGCCACCGTGCCCAGGCTCTAGCCTGATAGTTAATGAGTAAAAACTATCACTTCCTAGCAGGCCCAAGAACCTTAAGACTATAGGTAAAATCTAAAATCTGCCTTGATTTGGCTTCTTAGCCTCAAAAGGTTTCTAAATCTGAAATTCCTATGTGACCAATGTAGATATTTTATCAACATTGCATAGTTTTCAACATACAAGTCTAGTACATATGTTGTTAGATTTACACGTATGGATTTCATTTTTTGAGTGATTGCAAATGGTGTTTATTTTTAAATATTAAGCTTTGTTGAAGTATAACGGATACACAAATAATGCCCATATTTAATGGATACATCTTGATGAGTTTGGACATATGCATATATCCACGATACCTTCACCACAAAGTACCAAACACATCCATCACTTCCAAAAACTTCCGTGTGTTTTTTTGTTTTGCTTTGTTTTTTGCTAAGAACATTTAAGTTTTAGCCTCTTAACATAAAGTTCACAATACCATATTATTAACTGTAGGTACTTTGTTATACAGCAGATCTCTAGAACTTACTAATTTTGCATAACTGAAACTTTACATCTATTGGATAGTTCCCCATTTTCTTCTCCCCTCAACACCTGGCAACCACCACCTTACTCTCTGCTTTTATGAGTTTGACTATTTTAGATACCTCATATAAGTGTAATCATGTCATATTTATCCTTAATGGTTTTTTATTTTAAATCATATTTTCACATATTCATTGCTAGTATAGAAATACAATTGCTTTTTATATGTTTATCATGTATCCTATGACCTTGCTTAACTAATGTATTCTTGTTTTTCTGTAGTTTTTTTTTTTTTTGGAATTTTCTAGATAGATGGTCATATAAGCTGCAAATAGAGACCATTTTCTTTCTTTCTGATATAAATGTCTTTTATTTCTTTTTCTTGCCTTATTGTACTGGCTAGAACTTCCAGCACTTTGTTTAATAAGACTAGTGAGAGTAGACATCCTTTCCCTGTTCCCAGTCTTAGAAGGAAAAACATTGAGTCTGTCATCATTAAATATAATGTTAGCTGTAGGTTTTCTGTAGATGCTCTTTATCAAGTTGAGGAAGTTCCTGTCTGAATTATCATATTGATATTATAACAATATACCACTAATTTAGTGCTTTAAGATAATGCAAATGTATTCTTTTATAGTTCTGGATGTGAGAAGTCTGAAATGTGTTTCATGGGCTAAAATTAACGTACAGAGTTGAATTCCTTCTTGGGGCTCTAGGGATGGACATAATTGTTTGCTTTGGCTTCTGTAACAAATCCTCACAAGTTAGGTAGCTTAAAACAACAGTAATGTATTATTTCACAGTTCTGGAGGCGATAAATCAGCTTCGTCAGGCTAAAATCAAGGTGTTGGCAGGACCGTATGTCCACTGGATGCTCTATGGAAGAATCTGTTTCTTGCCTCTTCCAGCTTCTGGTAGCAGCTGACATTCCTTGACATGTGGCCCCCTTATGCCAATCTTTGCCTCCATGGTTACATGGAAATCATATGGTTCTTCTCTGTGTATACCAAATCTCCCTCTGCCTTTTATAAGAATACTTGCAATTGGATTTAGGGCACACCTTATTCCTTGGCTTGTAGCCCTTTCCTCCATGTTCAGAGCACATCACTACAACCTTTGCTGACATCATCACTTCTCCTCTCTTTTAGTAGCCCTTGTGACTACATCAGGCTCTTCCACATAATCCAGGGCAAACCCTCCATCTCAAGATCTTTGATTTAATCACATCTGCAAAGTACCATTTCACATAAGGTAACATATTCACAGGTTCTGTTGATTAAGATGTGGATACATTTGGGGAGCTATTGTTCATCCTCTGTTTCCATTTTTCTGAGAGTTTTTATCAAATAGGTGTTGAATTTTGTCAAACCTTTTTCTGCCTCAATTGATATATTTTTGTTCTTCTTTAGTTTATTAGACTAGATGTTGGATTACATTGATTGAGCTTCAAATATTGACCAGCCTTACAGCCCTGGAATAAACTCTACTTGGTCATGATGTATAATCCTACACACACACACACACACACACACACACACACACACAAATTCTATTTGCTAATAGTTTGTTAAGGATTTTTTTGGTGCCTATATACTTGAGGGGTGTTGGTTTGTAATTTTCTTTTTTCTATTTCCTTTGTCTGGTTTTGGTGTCAGGGTTATGTCAACTTCATAGAATAAATGAATCAGGAAGCATTCCCTTCTATTTTCCAAAACAGATTGCATGGAATTGGTTTTAATTCTTTAAACATTTGATGGAATACTCTGGTGAGAGATACTTGGAGATTTGCAGTTCTTTAAATTATGGATTCAGGCCAGCATGGCGGCTCATGCCTGTAATCTCAGCACTTTGGAAGGCCAAGGCAGGAGGATCATTTGAGCCCAGGAGTTTGAGACTAGCCTGTGCAACATAGTGAGACCTGTTTCTACAAAAAATTTAAAAATGGGCTGGGTATGGTGGTGCATGCCTGTGGTCCTAGCTATCCAGGAGGCTGAGGTAGGAGGGTAGCTTGAGCCCGGGAGGTCGAGGCTGCAGTGCCTGGGCAACAAAGTGAGAACTTGTCTCAAAATATAAAATGAGATAAAAAATAGAATTATAGATTCAACACTTGTAAGGCTTGAATGATTTATTTCACACTGAGTTGTGACAGTATGTTTTTGAGGAATTGATCTATTTGGTCTAAGTTTTCCCATTTATGTATGAAGAATTCTGCATAGTATTGTCTAATTATTATTTTTTATTTTTTATTTTTTGAGACAGAGTCTCGCTCTGTTGCCCAGGCTGGAGTGCGGTGGCGCGATCTCGGTTCACTGCAAGCTCCACCTCCCAGCTTCATGCCATTCTCCTGCCTCAGCCTCCCAAGTAGCTGGAATTACAGGTGTGCACCACCACGTCTGGCTAATTTTTGTATTTTTAGTAGAGATGGGGTTTCAC
>NW_012115599.1:12311679-12316306 GCF_000951035.1 Colobus angolensis palliatus
CTCCCGAAGTGCTGGGATTACAGGTGGCAGCCACCACGCCTAGCTCATTGATTTTTTTCAATTGTTTTCTGTTTTATTGATTTATTATTTTATCTTTATTTTTCCTTCTGCTTGTTTTGAGTTTATTTTGATTCACTCTTCTTTTTCAAGATTCTTGGGAGAGGAGCTTAGATTATTGATTTGAGGCTTTTTCTCTTTTCTAATGTTTGCAGTTAGTGCTATAAATGTCCCTCTCAGTGTTGCTTTGCCTTGTCCTACAAATTCTGAAATATTTTCATTCATTTTAATGTATATTTTTATTTCCCATGAGATTGGCTTTTTGACCCATGGATTATTTAAAAGTGTGTTGTTTATTTCCAAGTGTTTAGAGACTTTCCTATCTTAATTGCTACTGATTTCTACTTTGACCCTACCATGGTCAAAGAACACACTGTATATTATTTTAATTCTTTTTTTGAGATGGAGTTTCACCCTGTCGCCCAGGCTGGAGTACAGTGGCGCGATCTCGGCTCACTGCAATCTCTGCCTCCCAGGTTCAAGCGATTCTCCTGCCTCAGGCTCCTGAGGAGCTGGGATTACAGGAGTGTGCCACTACACCCAGCTATTTTTTTTTTGTATTTTTAGTAGAGATAGGGTTTCACCATGTTGGCCAAACTGCTCTCAAACTCCTGACCTCAAATGATCCGCCCACCTTGGCTTCCGAAAGTTCTGGGATTACAGGTGTGAGCCACCACATCTGGCCAGTGTATGATTTTAATTCTTTTAAATTTGTCGAGGTTCATTTTATGGCCCAGGATATGGCCTGTCTTACTGTATGTTCCATGGGCACTTAAAATGACCATATGTTCTGCTGTTGTTGGCTAGAGTGTTCTATAAATGTCAGTGAGATCCTGTTAGTTGGTGGTGGTGGTGAATTTTTCTGTCTCCTTGCTTATTTTCTGTCTAGTTGTTCTATTGATTGCTAAGAGAGGTGTGTTGACATCTCCAACTATGTTTGTTGTATTAGTATGCTCAGGCTGCTGTAACAAAATACCATGAACTGGGTGGTTTTGACAACAGAAATGTATTTCCCACAATTCTGGAGGCTGCTAACTAACTCTCTGATGGTCTGGCAGGGTCAATTGCTGGTGAGGGTCGTTTTCATGGCTTGTAGATGGTTGCTTTCTTCTATGTCAACACATGGCCTTTCTGTAATGCATATACATGTGTGTGAGGGGAAAGAGACAGGGAGCTCTTTCTCTTCTATAAGGCCACCAGTCCTATCGGGTAAGGACCCTATCCTAATGACTTCATTTAACCTTAAGTGTAGGGGATCTGTCAGAATGGTGGGAAAAACTAAGGAAAGGATGCAAACCTTCTCAAAGGTCGGAAGGTTCTTCAGAGTCCTGAGGGAGAATAGCTGAAGGCAGCTGTTACAGATAACCGAGTGCAGAGGGCAAGGAGTAGGTATAAGGGAGTAGGGGGAATTTATCTTAAATAGGCTTGTTTACTTATGTTGACCAGGAACTGACCTTTTATCATCTGCAAGAGTGACATTCCCTGAAAGGGGAACAATAAATGTTAATTGCCTGCAGGTTGTGTTGGCTCCCAGTTTTTGGCATTGTGCCTGCGCTGAATAAAAGCAAACAGCTCCAGGGCCGGGTGTGGTGGCTCACACTTGTAGTCCCAGCACTTTGGGAGGCTGAGGCAGGCAGATCACGAGGTCAGGAGATAGAGGCCATCCTGGCTAACACGGTGAAACCCCATCTCTACCGAAAATACAAAAAATTGGCCAGGTGTGGTGGCGCGCGCCTGTAATCCCAGCTACTTGGAGGCTGAGGCGGAAGAGTCACTTGAACCTGGGAGGTGGAGGTTACAGTGAGCGGAGATCGCGTCATTGCATTCCAGCCCCGGGAGACAAAGTGTGAGACTCTGTCTCAAAAAAAAAAAAAAAAAAAGCAAGCAAGCAAGCAGCTTCAGCTTCTTGGGGCCGCTCTGTAGCCACTTGAGCCAAGCAATCACCTAGCTGCTCTTAAACTGCACACCGGTATCTGAGTACTCGTTTCATCCATCGGCCAGGGTCTGTGGGACAGACCTGGCAGGTGGTGCCCCGTGTGAGGAACACTGTAATGGATCGCCACAGAACCCTCGGGAACAAAAGTGAAGTGACTGTGCAGTAAGTAATTGGTGTCTGCTCAGGATTTCCAAATTTGAGGGGATTTTCAAGCTAGGGTTTCATCATGGGACAACAGTTATCCACTCAACAGCAACAGTATATAAAAGTATTGAAACAGCTGCTTAAAGTGGAGCCTTGGTCTCGGAGGCCCAATTAAGGGACCTAATGCAAACTGTCATTCTCCCAGAAGAAGGCACACCAGACCTAGAACAAGTGGGAAGAAATTTTAAACGACATCATGTACAAGGGCAACGGGTCCCAGTAACATCTTGAACGTTATGGGCCTTAGGGCTGCTTTGGCTCCACTCTACACAGAAGAGCCTAAAAAGGAAAGGGAGGAAGAACCATCATCTACCTTACCACCTCCTCCTCCTCAGCCCTGCTGTTACCGGGTAAAGGTGCCACAGAGGAGACAGATTTTCCCTGAGACCCCTGCCCCAATAAATTGGAAAAAAGATAAGGGATACACTACAGTTATGGGGACCCTGTCTTACGCAAGTGGCATTAGAAGGGGAGCTATTGGCCTGCCCGGTGATGCAAGATCAACAAGGCAATCAGGTATGTGAACCCATTACTTTCAACACTTATAAAGAAATAAGAAAAAGCATTAGAGAAAACGGAGCTGCTAGCCCATTTATGAAAGGATTAATTGAGGCCATAGCAAATAACTTCCATATGACCCCATGGGACTGGTCAGTGCTAGCTCAAACAACTTTAGAGGCCAGTCAATATGTACACTGGAGGGCAGAATATGATGAGTTGTGTGAACAACACACCAGCCAGAATCAATTGGCTGGGCAAAACATAACGAGGCTGCTATGCTCCAGGGGAGGGGTCCCTATGTCAATGTACAATAACAATTTTGTCCCCCAAGCCTATGCACAAGTGTCCTTATGCGCCTGCAGGGCTTGGGACCGAATTCCTGAAGGCAGAGTTCAACAGGGATCTTTTGTAAATGGTCGACTAGGGCCTCAGGAGCCATTTGTTGAATTTATCAATCGGTTAACCCAGACAATTAAGAGACAAATTAGTCATGCCCAGGCCGCTGATACCTTATTGTTGCAATTGGCTTATGAAAATGCTAATATAGAACAGCTGCCTTCAGCTATTCTCCCCACCAGGGTTCTGCAGAACCTTCTGACCTTTCAGAAGGTTTGCATCCTTTCCTTTCCGTATAGTTTTTCCCACCATTCTGGCTGATCCCCCACACTTAATTACTTCCTAAAAGCCTCATCTCCAAATATAGTCATATTGGAGGTTTGGGCTTCAACATATGAATTTGGGAGGGACACAGTTCAGTTCATGACATTTGTAGATTTGTCTACATTTCTCTTCTTAGTTCAGTTTTTCCTTCACATGTTTTGCAGCTCTTTCATTTAGTGCATACACATTTAGGATTGCTATGTCTTCTTGATTAATTGACCGTTTTATCATTATGTAATGCTCTTTGTCTCTTATACTTTTCTGTGCTCTGAAGTGTACTTTATGAGCTGTTAATATAGTCACTCCTGGCTGGGCATGGTGGCTCACACCTGTAATCCCAACACTTGGGGAGGCCAAGGCTGGAGGATTGCTTGAGCTTAGGAGTTTGAGGCTGCAGTGAGCTGTGATTGTGCCACTGCAATCTAGCCTGGGTGACAGAATGAGACCTTGTCTCCCAAAAAAATAATGAAGTTCCTCTTGCTTTCCTTTGATTAGTGTTTGTATAATATATCTTTTTCCACCTTTTTACTTTCAACCTCCCTATATTGTTGTTATTTGAGGTGAATTTCTTACAGACATCATATAGTTGGTTCATACTCTTTAATCTACTCTGTCAGTCTCTTTATTTTTGAGACACTGTCTCTCTCTGTTGCCCAGACTGGAGTGCAGTGGTGCAACCTCAGCTCACTGGAACTTCTGCCTCCCAGGTTCAAGCGATTCTCATGCCTCAGCCTCCCCAGTAGTTGGGATTACAGGCATGCACCACCATGCCCAGCTAATTTTTGTATATTTAGTAGAGACAGGGTTTCAACATGTTGGCCAGGCTGGCCTTGGACTCCTGACCTCAGCCTCCCAAAGTGCTAAGATTACAGGCATGAGCCTCTGCACCTGGCCTCAATATCTTTTAATTGGTGTTTTACCAGTTACTTTTTTTTTTTTCCTTTTCATTTTCTTTTAGTTCAGCTTATGCAAGATTTTGTACCTTGTATAAGAATTTAAGTTTACTGAATACAAAATATTGCTTAAGATTTAAAGGAATTAAAGCAAAATAAGTTGCTGAAGGGGGAGGATCATTTGAGTTAAATACATTTTTTTTTTTTAATCTGTAATTGATGTACATTTGATTTTAAGAAGACACTTTACATCAGGTCACCACAAAGCAGATTTACATACAACCATCAATTGCAGAAAAACAAAGTTTCTTTTTGATCCAAACACAAAAAGCTTTGTGATTTTTTTATGATCTCTTCCTTGACCATAAAAAAATAT
>NW_012115599.1:12316856-12318732 GCF_000951035.1 Colobus angolensis palliatus
GCGTGCTCGGAGAGCCGGGCAAAGCGGAGCTGCATGCCGCCCTCCTCCGCAGGCCGGGGCCGCTTACTGGGTGAAATAGCGGGTGTCTCTACCAGTTACTTTTAATATAATTATGATATATTGGGGCTTAAATTTGCCGTTTTGTATATTTTCTAGTTATTCTGTTTTTTATTCTTTTGCCTGCCTCCCTGTGAGTTACTTGACCAATTTCTAAAAACCAATTTTGATTTACCTAGACTGTGTTTGAGTATATCTTTTTAGTGGCTGTCTTGGGTATTTATTTACACATATAAAACTTGTCAAAGTCTACTGGTGTCACCATTTACCAGTTGAGTAAAGCATAGAAGCCGTACCTCCCTGTATGTCCCTTTATATCACGTTACCCTCTCCACTTAAGATATAATTGTCTTAAATATTTCCTTTACATACATTTAGAACAACATTAGACAGTGTTACGATTTTTGCTTCAACCATCAAGCATAATTTAGAAAACTCAAGAGGAGAGTCTAGTGTATTTACCCATATTTTTGCTTGAATGTTCATTCATCCTTCCTGATGTTCCAAGGTTCCTTCTTTTATTATTTCCATTCCTTCTTTTTCACCGCTGGGCATGGTGGCTCACACCTGTAATCCCAGCAGTTTGGGAGGCTGAGGTGGGTGGATCACTTGAGGTCAGGAGTTCGAGACCAGCCTGGCCAACATGGTGAAACCCTGTCTCTATTAATACAAAAATTAGCTGCGCGTGGTGGTGCGTGCCGGTAGTTCCAGCTACTCAGGAGGCTGAGGCTGGAGAATCACTTGAACCCGGGAGGTAGAGGTTGCAGTGACCTGAGATCACACCACTGCACTCCAGCCTGCGCAACAGAGTGAAACTGTGTCTCTCTCTCGAAAACAAAAAAAAAAAAATCTTTTTCACCAATGTTTTAGGGTAGATCTGCTGCTGACAAAGTTCCTTAGTTTTCCTTCATCTGCAAATGTCTTGATTCCCCTTCCTTCCTAAGGAATATTTTTGCAGGGTATAGGCTTTTTTCTTTTAGCACCTGAAAAATATTGTGTTAATTTCTTCTGGCCTCTACAGTTTCTGAGGAGAAATCCACTGTCATTCAAATTGCTTTTCCCATATAGGTATGGTGTCATTTTTCTCTAGCTGCTTCCATGAATTTTTTTTTTTCTTTCATTTTCAGAAATTTAATTATGAGGTATCTTGGTGTGAATTTCTTTGCATTATCAACCTAAATAATAGAGGTGCTCTAAAAGAAAATTATATTCATTTGGGAATAGGGCATTACAATGAGAATATGCATGCGATAGTAAACTATGTGCATATTAAAGGAAGAAAAAGGTTTCTAAAGGAAATATGAGGATTACAAAATCCTTTTAAGATAATTATCCTAGCCAGGTGTGGTGGCTCATGCTTGTAATCCCTGCAGTTTGGGAGGCTGAGGCAAAAGGATCACTTGAGCCCAGGAGTTCTAGACCACCCTGGACAATGTGGTGAGACCCCATCTCTACAAAAATAAAAATAAATTAGCAGGGTATGGTGACATGTACCTATACTCCTAGCTACTTGGGTGGCTGAGGTGGGAGGATTGCTTGAGCCCAGGAGTTTGAGGTTGCAGTGAGCTATGATCACACCATTGCACTCCAGACTGGAGACGGGGAGAGACCCTGTCTCAAAAGGAAAAAGAATAAAATAATTAAAAAAAAAATTATCCTTGGCTACAAGGGTCAATAACAAGGGTGTGCCAATTCAAGGTTAGACAGTCAGTTGTTGAGCAGATGTCCTCGCAGAAGTATTTTTTTGTGTAAGGTTGTGATGGCTTTTGTGTAATGTGGTTTTTGCAGTCTTTTGTAATAGTTTTTTTTTTTTTTTTTT
>NW_012115599.1:12319458-12320925 GCF_000951035.1 Colobus angolensis palliatus
TTCTCCTGCCTCAGCCTCCCGAGTAGCTGGGACTACAGGCGCCCGCCACCACACCCAGCTAATTTTTTGTATTTTTAGTAGAGACGGGGTTTCACGGTGTTAGCCAGGACGGTCTTGATTTCCTGACCTCGTGATCCGCCCGCCTTGACCTCCCAAAGTGCTGGGATTACAGGTGTGAGCCACCACGCCTGGCCACCAGAGATTTTTTTTTTTTTTTGAAAAACATAAGTAACTCCATTTTAATTCTGACAACTTTCACATTTCCCCCTTTTGATCAAATTCTTTGTCTAAAAGCATCAGTGATCAGTCATTCTGTAGTTAGATTTTGATATCCCTCAGTGCCAAGATGAACCTGTCCCAGGTTGCTGGTCTGGTCCTACATTAGAAGGAGTTTTGGCAAGTAGGAGTCAGTGTCAAAACCTTTTTAGCCACATTTGAGCAACAAGGGAGGTTTGAGGGAGTGGCTCTCAGGTTAAGTCTACCTGGAGTCCATAATTAAGTTCAATTTGTCTGTTCTGTAGTCTTGCTATCATCTCAAAGTGCTGGACCAGCATTTCTGGTTAGAAGCATATTATGTTAGGAGTTGTACTTCTGCAAAAATTTGACAAGTAACATAACAGATACACAGTTTAAAAAGGGAAAATACAAAGTAAAATTTATAGTAATGACAATCTCAGTTTGCATAATGGTTTTGAGCCATGAACCCCAGCTTAAAAAGGCAACCAATTGTGTAAATCAAATGACCATTATCCTGTCAAGTGAAAATGGCAGGCAGTAAGTGGGTAAGAGTCTCATGATGCTGAATCTTACAGAAAAGCTGTCTATAGTGTGAGAACGTCAACTTCTCATCTCAGTTTGTAGTTTGAATGTCTTTGTCTTTGGTTATGGCATCAGGTGGTTTGCTGAACTTTTTTTTGTGGCCTGTAAATCTGGCATGATATTTGTTCCTTAAAATTAATCTAGTTTCAGCTCATAGGGCTTTAAGAATAGAGTGGTAGAGTAGCTGGAAGAATTTTTAATAATTAATATTTTTTTTAATTCCATGGAAGAAAGTTAGATTGGAAGAATCTAGAAGAATTCAGGTTTAGGATCTAGTCTAGCTTATAGGTAGACAATAAGAACTTGAAAACAATGCATAGAGCTAGAATCTAATAACAGGTATGTTATAGCATTCTTTTTCTTTTTGAGACAGAGCCTTGCTCTGTTGCCCAGGCTGGAGTGCAGTGGTGCGATCTTGGCTCACTGCAACCTCCACCTCCAGAAGAAGTAATTCTTCTGCCTCAGCCTCCTGAGTAGCTGGGACTACATGCACCTGCCACCATGCCCGGCTAATTTTTTGTATTTTTTAGTAGAGACGGGGTTTCACCGTGTTAGCCAGGATGGTCTTGACCTCCTGACCTTGTGGTCCGCCCTCCTCGGCCTCCCAAAGTGCTGGGATTACAGGCGTGAGCCACTGCACCCGGCCTT
>NW_012115599.1:12321891-12329148 GCF_000951035.1 Colobus angolensis palliatus
CCTCGGCCTCCCAAAGTGCTGGGATTACAGGCGTGAGCCACTGCACCCGGCCTTACCTATAGTCTTAAGGTTCTTGGGCCTGCTAGAAAGTGACAATTTTTACTCATTAACTATCAGGCTGGAGGCTGGGCACAGTGGCTCATGCCTGTAATCCCAGCACTTTGGGAGCCGAGGTGGCTGGATCACCTGAGGTCAGGAGTTCGAGACCAGCCTGACTAACATGGTGAAACCCTGTCTCTACTAAAAATACAAAAATTAGCCGGGCGTGGTGGCACATGCCTGTAATCCCAGCTACTCAGGAGGCTGAGGCAGGAGAATCGCTTGAACCCGGGAGGCAGAGGTTGTATTGAGCCGAGACTGCACCATTGCACTCCAGCCTGGACAATAAGAGTGAAACTCCGTCTCAAAAACGAAACCGTCAGGCTGGGAACCCTTGAAGGGCATTCTGTGTTCTGAAATACGATGTTCCAGTCAAAACCTTGGTAATATAACCAATATTTTCAATTTCATTCTATTAAAAAAGAGTAGATTTTTATTGAACTTACGCACATAACCATGTTGCCATAAAAAAATAAGAATACTCCCAAGTAGTTTCTAAATTTTGGAAGGATCAAGTAGGGAAGAAAAGAAAATGCTTCCATGTTTCTTCACAAAAGTGTATTTTACCAAACTCTTATGAACTATAGATAGCTTAAGAGAAAAAATTTCCTTAAACTTGAAAATAAAACATTTAAGGAAAGAACCAATGATATTTTACATAAAAGTTAAAAAAAAAAGGCCGAGTGCAGTAGCTCACACCTGTAATCCCAGCACTTTGGGAGGCTGAGGCAGATGGATCACCCAAGGTCAGGAGTTTGAGACCAGCCTGACCAACATGATAAAACCCTGTCTCCACTAAAAATACAAAAACTAGCCAGGCGTGGTGGCACATGCCTGTAATCCCAGCTACTTGGGAGGCTGAGGCAGGAGAATCACTTGAACCCAGGAAGAGGAGGTTGCAGTGAGCTCAGATCGCACCACTGCACTCCAGCCTGGATGACAGAGCGGGATTCTTGGGGGAAAAAATTAAAAATAAAAGGTAACAAAAACATTACCTTCATCAGTGTTACTTAATCTTATGTAATTTTTTTCTGCTTGATCTTGATTAGCAGTTTCGTGAATTCAAGTCTCTTCATTAGAGTTCTGAAAAAATTTTATTCAGTCTTGATCTTACAGTTATTAGTAACTTAGACTTAAGAGTTTTGTTACCGTCTTTTCTGTGAATCTGATTGCAGGTGTCTTTAGAAAAAATCAAAACTATCGATGGCAGAGATTTAGAATAGTCATGATTAAAAATTGAATGGAAATTCATTATAAATCAGCAATTGACAAGGAAATTTGACTACGTTCTAGCTTATGACATAATAACCAGATTTATGACTGATATATTAGATTTCTAAGAGTTTTATACAATTTTGGAACATTCTTATCAATAACTTATCCATTCATGTAACTGAAAGAAGATCTTGCCTCACTATTTGACAAGGTTTCCCAAACCATTTTCCAAATAATCCTGATTTTAGTAGCTCCACAGGATGAGAGAGACATTATTTTACCTTCTCTGTGGCCCAATGGGAAAATCCCAAAGTTAAATCTAGCTTAAAAAGACTTAACTTAGAATTTTGATATTGGGGAAACCCATCAAAGACACCAAAAGATAGAAAGCACTTATCAAAACAGGCACAGTGGAATAATAGTCATGCATTTAACCACAGTGATAATCAAAACTTTGAAGAAATAGAGAAAATTACATAGATGTAAAAATAATCCTTTCAAAGCTCTGTTTTCCTAAGTAATAAAAAGCTAAAACCTACTAAAGACAGCATAGGAATTTATCTTGGTAAAACATAAAATCTTTAGATTTTATTTGTTTTTATTATTTTTTTTTGAGACAGGGTCTCACTCTGTCACCTAAGCTGGAGTACAATGACACAGTTTTGGCTTCAGTGCAGCCTCCGCCTCCTGGGCTCAAGTGATCCTCCCACCTTAGTTCCCTGAGTGGCTGGGACTACAGGTGTGCACCACCGTATCCAGGTAATTTTTGTAATTTTTTATACAGATAGGGTTCCGCCATGTCACCCAGGCTGGTTCAAACTTCTAAGCTGAAGTGATCCACTCACCTTGGCCTCCCAAAGTGCTGGGATTACAGACGAGAGCCACTGCACCTGGCCCAAGATTCTTTCTCATACCAAATTATTATTTTTAACTTTCCTTATCAAAATTACTTTTCATACCTGTAACTTTCTTCATCTCTCTCATCCCTACTTACCGGTTCCTTTCTATCTTGTTTCTAGTTTCTTTCTAAATTCACTTTTTGAGATTACCTTTAAATAATCTCCAAATTAGACAAAACTATTCTTTTTTTCTCAAAGAGAATCATTTTATAATTTTTAGAAACATGTTTCCCCATAACATAATTTTTAATGTGTACTAATGGACTAAAATATGTTTAATCTTTCTATAAAATTTAAGAAGCAGGAACACAGATATTTATGTTCAGTTATTTGTTTCAGTTTTTTATCTTATTTGAAAATGACCCAGACATTTAATGAACATCTATCATTTAATTGAGCATAATTTTAAATTTCCAATTAGCCAGGTGTGGTAGCACACACCTGTAATCCCAGCTATTTGGGCAGCTGAGGCAAGAGGATTGCTTGAGCCCAGGAGTTTGTGAACAGCCTGGTTACATAGTAAGATGCCACATTAAATAAAAAATAAAAATAAATGCACTTTAAAAAATTTCAAATTACATGAAAAGTTCATTTATAAATGTTTATCCTCTTTATATTTACATGATATATTTATTTTTAACAGTTTACCTAGATTACTTATGAAAACAGATATTAGACAAAGCTTGTCATCATTTCAAGTTATTTCTCTGTTAACCATTTTTATAGCCTCTGAATATCAAGTGTTCACCTAAGAAATTTAAAGTTAAATATATGGGTATTTTGTTGATAACACAGGAGATACAGCTGATTTTATGAAACCAACAATATTAAATTAGCCTTATTTACCAAAGGGTTACACAAAGGTTATTGTTTTTAAAATGAATTTATAGTTTAATATCTAACAGATACCAGCATGCAGCTAAAAATGCATACCGACAATTTTGAAGACATTTCTATTTTTATGTTACCAATAATTTAAAAACCAGCTTATTTATTAAAGATTTACTTCTAAAAGGCATTTGGGTTAATTACTATATATTTTCTATGAGTGCTCATTTATCTAAGCCAATCTGAATGGAATTCCCTAAGGGATTTCTGGCTGATTATGTCAGATTTTACCATGGAGACACAACATATTACATAATACATGTACATATGCATAAACATACCAGATGCTTACATATGCACACAAATCTTACAGCTTTCATTTTAAAATTTTAGTCATGAGAGAGTAATACAAACTCACCAGTTTACAAAAGATGGTTGGATCCAACTTCTACTTCTGACAAAATGGGACCTGTTCACATGGCTAAATTTTGCTCCAACAACTAATCCAGTGAAAGCTGTGGACCAAAATTTTCATAAACAGTTTAACTTTTTAAAATCTCTTTCATCCTTTTCCTTTTTTCTGTTTCAATGAGTTTGGGGTAACTCTTTAATGTTTACATTTTAACTAAGACCAACTGAATTGTGTAAGAAAAACAAAGTCTCCAAGTGGCCTTGAATTAGTAGAAAATGTATCTTTTGTTTGCTGGTCTGGTTTACTTGAATAGTTAGTGTGGATGGGCAAGCATTTTGGCTGTGTGTGTGTGTGTGTGTGTGTGTGTGTGTGTGTGTGTTTTCTTTTTTGGCTTTTTTCTGGCGCCTTTTGTCAGACTAAGCAATTTTTATGCTGGACAGAGAAATATTATTGCTCTGAGCTCATGATTTTCACCTGTTTGGTATAGAAGCCCAACTTTTTTTTTTTTTTTTGGGATGGAGTCTGACTCTGTCACCCAGTCTGGAGTGCAGTGGCATGATCTTGGCTCACTGTAACCTCTGCCTCCTGGGTTCAAGCGGTTCTCCCGCCTCAGCTTCTCAAGTAGCTGGGATTACAGGTGCCTGCCACCGTGCCTGGTTAATTTCTGTATTTTTAGTAGAGACGGGGTTTCACCATGTTGGCCAGGTTGGTCTCGAACTCCTGACCTAAAGTGATCTGTCTGCCTCGGCCTCCCAAAGTGCTGGAATTACAGGTGTGAGTCACCAAACCTGGCCCTGAGAACCTAACTTTTATAAACATGTACCTAGTTCTTTTTCTTTTAGACTATTAATCCTTCAATTAACTGTTCTATCACCTTAAGTGGTTGTTAGACAAACCTAAATTTACATTTACAAAAGGTATCTAGGTTGGCTGCCATGAAGCTGTTGTAATTTGTAAAGCCATTAATTTGAAAGACCTTTAGGATCCCCCCCCCCAAAAAAAAAAATCTTGGCTGGAATGCCATTAGGAGAGAGTGTTATCTCAACACTAGCAGAAAAGTTAGCAGATTCAAAGTAGAGATCTTAGAAGGATCCATATGTTAACATTGTAGTTGGAGGGTTTGTGTGCTTTTTTTCTTTTTTAGAGAGTTTGACTAATGACTGAATTTTCCTTCATGTAATTTGCCCATCATCTAAAAAACATGCATAAACATAGGCCATATTATATAGCTGGCTGGAGTCTCAGAAAACCTGGCGTGCCTTAGCGTTTGTGAGTCCCATTCCATTTCTTATTAATCTCTCAAGAGCAAAGATAATCCTATAAATCCACCAGAGAATGTCAGGAGTCTGGACTGGTATTTTAGATTATGGCAACTGCCCTCATGGCTTTTAATTAGTCATCCACTAGTGTCTGCCATTTGGAATGTTTATTTTTGCTCTTGGAGGATTTCCAGAAATCAGCCAAGGAAAAGGGCCAAGTCACTTACAGACACGCATAACTGAACCAAAATGAGACCAAAATTAGTGTTCACAATACTTTTAACCCAGCTGTGCAGATTAAACGCACTCTTCAATTAGGCAGGCAGGAAGAACCAAAAGTAAATTCTCCAGAAAAGACTTGCCTCACAGATAGGATATAAATTCTGTAGAAACCAGAGCACTCAAACCAGAAGGGCACTTGTCCTCATCCCAGAAAGGACTTTCCAGAAAAGACAAAAAGTCTTTTATCATCCCAGGAGGACGTAATGTCCTTTATTAAAGGCAGACTTGTAACTGAAACAAATCCTCTATAAAGTGAAAAACAGTTCACCAAAGGGAGGGAGTCTGAGAATCCTACAGGAGATTCACCCGGCTGGAAAAGGCAACTCATGAAGATGGAGAGCACAGAGGGCTCAGTCAGTATACACTCAGTTTCAGGGGCCTCTGATTCTTCTGAAGTGAGCTTGCCTCATCCCACTTCTGACACCATTTATGTCAACCTCAATAACAAACGGAGTGAGGCCCTCTAAAAGAAAATGATATTTATTTGGTAATAAGGTATTGCAATGGGAATACATGTGTGATAGTAAACCATGTGCATATTCAGGGATTTGAAGGAAGACAAAGGTTTTCAAAGGAAAAATGAGGATTACATAATTGTTTTGAGATAATTATCCTTGGCTACAAGGATCAATAACAACGGTGGTGCCAGTTTGGGGTTGGACAGTCAGTTGCTGAGCAGATGTCCTTGCAGAAGTGTTTTTTTTGGTATAAGGTTGTGATGGTCTTCGTGCTAGGTTCTGGGTTTCACAAGGTTGTGGTCTTTTGGAATAGTTTTTGTTACCAGACATTTATGCATGAGAACTCTCTCTCCAGCTCTTTTTTCTTTTTTGTAAACATACAAGTGACTGTTTTTTTTGTTGTTGTTATTTGTTGTTGCTTTCTTTTCTTTTCTCTTTTCTCTTCTTTCTTCTCTTTTCCTCTCTTCTCTTCTCTTCTCTTTCTTTTGTGACAGAGTCTCCCTCTGTCACCCAGGCTGGAGTGCAGTGGCAAAATCTTGGCTCACTGCAACCTCTACCTCCTGAGTTCAAGCAATTATCCTGCCTCAGCCTGCTGAGTAGCTGGGATTATAGGCACGCACCACCATGTCTGGCTCATTTTTTGGGGTTTTATCATGTTGGCCAGGCTGGCCTCGAACTCCTGGCCTCGTGTGATCCACCTGCCTCAGCCTCCCAAAGTACTGGGATTACAGGCGTGAGTCACCATGCTCGGCCAGAAATGACTTTTTTTTTTTTTTTCCATGAAAGAATTTAATAGGGAGTTGATTATGTTGTAGAGTCATATCTTCCTGTTCTGTGACACATTAGAAATGTAAACTTTAGGGCTTTTTCATCTCCATAGCATAGAGGTCTGATCGCTTCTGTCTAAAAATGGGGATTTGCTGGCGTATTTCAGCCAGCTTCTTCAGGTCTATGTCTGAATACACGATTGCTTCTTCTGTGCCACCTTTGGCTAGGACCTCCCCGCAAGGGTTCACCATGGTGCTGTGTCCCCAGGCAACATAGGAGGTTTTGTCATCCCGGGCAGGAGAGGCTGTGGCCACATACACCTGATTATCAACAGCCTGGCTTCGCTGAAGCACCTCCCAGTGGGCTGGTCCAGTGGTCAGATTAAAAGCTCCTGGATATACCAACAGCTGGCAGTCTCTCTGTGCGTAGATTTGTGCAAGCTCTGCAAACTGCATGTCGTAGCAGATGCCCAGACCCACTCTGCAGTAAGGAGTATCAAATGTGGAGAAACTATCACCCGGACTCAACGTTTTAGATTCTTGAAATGTAATTTTTCCAGGAACATCAATGTCAAACAGATGGATCTTTCTGTACTTCGCTAGTAAAGTTCCATCAGGCCCAAACCACAGCACAGGTGTTATATAACTTCCCAGCATCCTCTTCAGGGATAGAGCCTCCAATGAGATATATGCTGCATTCCTTTGCTACTTTAGAAATCTTCTGTGTGGATTTCTCTGCATATTCAGGAAAATATTTCGTTCCATATGGAGAATTAAAGCATTCCGGCAAAGAAACTATTTTGGCTCCTTGCGTTGCTGCCTCCTGGATAAAGCTACAAGCTCGAGTGACGTTATCTGATTTGATGGAAGAAATTTGAAGCTGGCCGGGCGCGGTGGCTCAAGCCTGTAATCCCAGCACTTTGGGAGGCCGAGACGGGCGGATCACGAGGTTAGGAGATCAAGACCATCCTGGCTAACACAGTGAAACCCCGTCTCTACTAAAAATACAAAAACTAGCCGGGCGAGATGGCAGGCGCC
>NW_012115599.1:12329454-12340420 GCF_000951035.1 Colobus angolensis palliatus
TTTTTTTTTTTTTTTTTGAGATGGGGGTCTCACTCTGTTGCCCAGGCTGGAGTGCGGTGGGGTGATCACAGGTCAGCCTCCTTGGCTCAAGCAATTCTGCCACCTCAGCCTCCAGAGGAGTTGGGACTACAGGCACACACCACCACGCCCAGCTAATTTTAAAGTTTTTTGTAGAGACAGGGTCCCACTATGTTGCCCAGGCTGGTCTTGAGCTCCTGGACTCAATCTGTTCTCCCACTTCAGCCTTCCAAAGAGTTAGGATTATAGACATGAGCCACCATACCCGGCCTCGAGTATTTTCTTAGCCTCCCTCTTAGCCTTGTTGACACAAATGTTAGATCTTTTGTTATGGTCACACAGGCCCCTAAGACGCTGTTCATTTTTTTTCAGTCTGTTTTCTCTCTGTTGTTCAGATTGGGTAATGTCTGTTGTTTTGTTTCCCAGTTTATGGTGTACCTTTCCTTTCCCATCCACTCCACTCTTAAGCCCATCCACTGAGCTTTGTGGTTTTTGTATTTTTTTAGTTCTAAAATTTCCAATAGGTTCTTTATATCTTTTATTTCTTTGCTCAGACTTTCGACTTTTTCATTTTCTACAAGTGTGTTTATAATTATTTGTTGAAACATTCTTATCATGGCTGCTTTAAAAATATTTTTCAGATAATTCTAATATCTGTGCCATCTTGGTGTTGATACCTTTTTTTTTTTTTTTAAGACGAAGTCTCGCTCTGTTGCCCAAGTGCAGTGGTGCAGTCTCAGTTCCCTGCAACCTCCGCCTCCCAGGCTGAAGCCCTTCTCCTGCCTCAGGCTTCCGAGTAGCTGGGACTACAGGTGTCTGCCACCACATCCGGCTAAGTGTTGGTATCCATTGATTATTGCCTTTTAAATTCAGATTGAGGTTTTTCTGGATCTTGGTATGACAAGTGATTTTCTATTGAAACTTGGACATTTCTATTTCTTACTCTTGTTTAAACCTTCTCTTTTAGCTGACTTTGACACCACTCTAGCAAGGGAAGAGGAAATAGCATATTACTGCCAGGTTGGGGGTCAAAGCCCAGTTTCCCCACCTGGCCTCCACTGATACCTGAGGTGGGAGGCTGCTGCTTACTGCTGGGGTGCCATGGGGCTCCCAGCTGCCCCTGTAGTTTCCACTGACTCCCCAGGCGGGAGCAGCCTTACAATCCCTGGGTGCTGGTGAGCGTTCTGCCTCCTCACCAGGCCCCTCTGACACCACGCGTGAGGTTGTTGGGCACCTCATTATAGCTGTGTGAGGGCCGAGGTCTTGGCCTCTGCTGATCTGGGTGGGGCCCCATTTTTGCTGTGGTGTTTGGCTGGAACAGAGCAGTTATTTATTGTCTGAATTTTCTATCTTGCTAAGCTGCCCCTTTCCTGGTCCTCTGGTTGGAAAGAACAGGTTTTTGTCTGTGCCCACGGGTGTTTCCACTGGGGGTTTTAATTGTACTTACTGGGAAGAACAGGGAAAAGAGCATCTACTGATATTCGGAGACACAGGCGTTAGTTTACTTTTGGTAGCTGTTGTCAAGGTGTCCGTGTTACATGTGATGCACACGTTGCTTTCAATTGTTTCTTTTTCTTAAGGGTGCATTTTGCTATGCAGAAATGTTTGGTTTTTAGAGACTCAAATATATTAATCCTTTTTAAAAAATGACTCAGGGTTTTATAACATGTTTGGAATGGCCTTTCTCAAACCAAGCTTATATATTAACAAAAAAAAAAAAAAAAAACTCCCGTTTTCTTCTAGCTTTGAGGGTTTTTTTTTTTTTTCTACATTTAAATATGTGAGCCATCTGGAATTTATTTTGGCGTAAGTTGGAACAGGAATCTCCCTGCACTCCCTCCCTCTTGGCTACCCAATTGTCCCAGCTCCATTTACTGAGTAATAAATATTTTACAGTGTTAGGAAAATTCTGTTTGGTAAATGGTTGTTTATAATAGTGTTCCTAACAGCTGAGTCCTGAAAAAAGTGGTCTCAAAGTCCTGGAGGCCGCACGGAGGAAGGGATGGGTCAGACTTGAGCTTTCCTCGTTGTTAGCTGATGACAGTGGGTGCAGTGTGAGCCCCAGGCTGAACTGCAGGACACACTAGATGGTCAGCCTGTCACTATCTGTGGGACTTGGATACCCTCTGGGTTCAGGAAGCCAGGAGTGGCCATGGCTGACTAGAGGGTGTTTTGAGCTGCCTTGGAAAGTGCTCCAGCTTGAAAGTTCTTCCTCCTCTATGGCCTGGTCATTGCTGAGGGTTGATCTATCCCAATTTTCAGTAGTAACAGCCCAGCTGCCGTGAAGGGGAGGCTCATGACGACGTGGAGGAGTATGACAGAAATGAGCCCTTGAAGGAGGAGAAAGGAGTGAGTGGAAGAGGCCGGGGATGAGGGAGGCAGAATGTGTAAGGTGGCCCCAGAAGGGATGATGATAGCAGCGATATGTCCTGGTGCCCTGATGACACTAGTTATGACCTGACCTTTCTCTTCTGGCTGTCAGGTTTCTTCTGCTTAGGAAAGAGCGCCATAGCCAGGGAGCCAAGGGATGTGGGGGTGAAGAACCCCTCTGGAATGTGAGGCCTTCCCCGACCGGGCCTCAGTGGACTTTCCCAATTCAATGCAGTGTGGTCTACAAAGCCCTAACTGGGAGTAACAACGTGGGATTTGGCTCCCTCTCTGCCATTCGCTGGCAGGCTGGCTAGAAGAAAATCATTTTCCTAGTCTGGACCTTGTTTCCTTTACAAATAAAACTGGGTATTGAACTAGATAAGTGATTTTCTTTTTTAAGGCCCTTTTAAGAAATGGAAGAGTCCACAGAAACTCAGGAATAAAAGCGTTCAGTGCTGGGCAGCTGGGGTTGAAGCAGGCCTAGGAATAGGGGCTCTGGCAGCTGGAGCCACTGGACCAGATGGGGCTCAAAGTCCCTCCCGCTGGCCCTGGGCCCTGCTTTATGAATAGAGGTGACAACACCTGTCCGGAAAAGGGAGGGGCTAATGAGATGGTTGCCTGGAAAGCTAGCAGAGCTGGAACATAGGTGCTCCATCAATGAAGGGGCTGCTATGACCGCTTGTACCTTCCCAAATTCTCCCCTTTAAATACAGCTCAGCACCCCGCCCCTTCCTCTCCCTGCCACCAGCCCGCTGGGAACACTTTGCCCTCTGCATCCCGACCACAGCACGGCTTCAGGCTGGTAGCTAGTTGTTTATGTCTAAAACTTAACCACTGCAATCCAAGCAAGTTTCTGAAAGGAGGCCAATTTCTTTCACAGCTCTAGATCCCCCCAGGCTGCCCGGGAGGCAGATGTTCGACTCATGTCTGTGGGTGGACAAGCCCAGACCAGGATGCAGAAGAGATGCAGCTGCAGCAGTAACCAGGATGTGGCCCTGGCTTGGTGTTCACAGCACGATGCTCCTAAGGAGGGGAGGTGAGTCGTGGGGCCCTTGCACCTCACAGGGCCGCTGTAACAGCTAGAGTGCGAGACAGAAAGCCAAGCAGCATAGGATGCAACTCACCGACCCTGAGCCTGCATCTCGCCTGTGCCCACGCCTCTGCCAGAAAACCATCAAGACGCTTTCCAATTCAAAGACTCAGAATTAAGGCTGCGTTCATGTCGCTTCTCATTTATTAATTCAATCTGTTCTAAGTTGTACAGTTATGAAAATAACAAAACCAAAGCTGGAAGCCCAGGAATATTTACAGTCTCTTGGGTAGTGAGGTCAGTCTATGTTGTTGCACAGATTGGTTATGTTTGGTACCTCAAAATGCTTATAATTCAGACAAAATCAGACAGATTAACAATTTTATGTACAGTAAAACAAAAGGGGAAGTCATTCAAGTATCAAAATACAGAGACAAAGATTAAATAACATTTTTTATTACAGTTCAGTCCATTGCCACACCATGAGCAACAATACTTGTGAGCTGGCCTGGGCATCTCACAGACAGCCCCCGTTCAGACTGGCTTTCTAATGTCTCTGCCTGCTGCCTGCTCCAACCCGAGTGTCTCGGGAACTCCCATTAGTGTCTGAAGCTGGAGGGCCCAGGAGGGACACGGAGCACTGCACACGCAGAGCCTGTCGGGAAGGTCTTATGCGCTGAGCAGCTGGTGGACAGGGAAGAAGAGGCGGACAAGAAGCCTGTGGCTGGAACAGGTACTGAGCCCATCTGAAGTCTCCCACCTGAATAGGCTCCTTCACAGTTCAGAAACGCAGCGACAGGGTCTGCCCCTGGTGTGACCTGCACTTGGAGAAGTGCAAAAGTAGGGGCCTTCCCACCTGAAGCCTGTCCTTAAAGTTACAATAACCTTTCTAGGAAAGGGAGACAACCTGCCCCAGAGGAGAAGAAAAGAAAGGCCCAGTCATTTTCCTTTCTTGAATATTCAGAAATAAACCAATCTCTAAACAGAACCCAGGGCCACAGCAGACTAGCCAAGGCTTCCAATATGAAAATACCCTGAATAAATAAAGACGATATAGCAGCTTCAAGCAGAAGAAACACCTATGGATGATCTAAGCACAAAAGACAGCGTGAGGAGTGCATCGTAGTGTCTGCAGGTTCTTTTGGACCTGCTGCCCCCCAACAGAGGCCCACTTAGACATGGCCTGGCCCCTCAGGAGGAAGACGGGCACCAGCATGTGCGCAGCAGCAGCGCAGTCTACTCTGGATGCTTTAGGGTTCCTGGTCAACTCTGGGAAGAAAGTCGGGCCGAGTACTTTACAGCGTTAGCTCGTGGGAATCCTCACAGGCCCTGAAAGGAGCAGGAAATGAAGTGAAACTGCAAGGTGTCAAGGTCTTTGTTTAGTACCACGAAGTGGAGGGGGCCCCGCCTCTGCCACAGAGGGAGCTGGGTCCCAGGCCCCAACCTGCTGGGCACTTAGCAGATAGAAACCCACAAGGCCTGGCCTCTAGCTAGCCAGAGACACAGCCCCACTTCTGATTTCTGGCCAACCACATGGGTTAAGAATGTGCCTAACAGTACTTCCTGCACATACACACCCACAAAGAATTTAAATTCACAGCCTTTGTGGGGAAAGAGGAGTGTTGCTGAAGCCTGGACTATTCATCCTGGGACCAGATTGACCTATGCCAGGAAAGCTCAGAGCCTGCTAAAGTGCCCAGAGGAGGAACTGGGTACACAGCTGAGCCAACTTTGCCTCTCAAATCCACAGCAGTTTCCCCTGCATTTCTACTCTAGTCCAGAGGGAAGACTGCAACCCAAGTTACTTTTAAAAGCAAAGTGAGCAGCGGGAAAGCTTAAGCAGAGGCGCACTAGGACGCCAGCCTGCCCCAAAGGCCACGCGGGGGAGCACTGATGCACTGTCACCTTATTTAGCCTTTTCCACACCAGGGGCCGGGGATAAGCCCAGCTGCCGAGAGTGTAACCATCAAACCAATAATTCAGAGAATTAAAATGAGCCCCAATCACACAGGCTGATTAGACAAATCATAAATTGGCAAGTAGCAACCTTAGCTGACCTACTCCAAACATTAACGCCCCAAAGCTGCTTCTCCTGTTCTCTGACACAATGCAGGCAGTACAGCGCCGGCCAGCCCAGGGCAGTGCTCCGGTCACTGACAGGTAAGCGGCCAGGGAGAGGCCTGGCGCTCTGGTGCTGGCTAAGACGTCCCAGCACTAGAAACTGCACACTTATCTTCATTTGGCCACTGAAACTTCCCACTGGGAACCCCAGAAATGGACCGGAAACCTTTGAGCTGCTCAGGTGCCTCTAGGGCTGTGTTCTTACAAGAAGCCTGTGTCCAGCCCCTGAAGGGGACAGGAAATTGGGCAGTTCATAAAGAGCAGCAGCTGATATGGTCAGGTTTGAAAAGCAGACGTACCGTGCTCAATTCTGCCCGAGCCTGCTCCGTTCCCCTCACCCACAGGCCACCACCTTCTCTTCAGACCCGCTGAGCTGCACCCAGGTCCCATCCTGAGGACAGAGGCTGTGCAGGCTGGCCTCTGAACCAGCCTCAGCTCCCCTGTCCTCTGCCCCATGGCCATTTGTCTCAAGATTGGCAGTATGACCTAGAGGTTTGAGCCAAGTGTTAAAAGTTCACTTTATAAAAAGGTTTTGTTTCTGTTAAAAACAATGTGTTCTGAACAAGTCACTTCTTGACCCTCTGGAATGCCAGTCCCATCTGCTAGCGGCCTGGAGTGCTTCTCCACAGCCAAGGCAGGGCTCATTCTGCAAGACGTGGTGGTGGCAGGCCCAGGCCAAGTGGCCAAGAGGCGGTCCTGCAGGCTGAGGTGAGGCCTGGGTCTTCAAAGCTGCAGGTGAGGCGGCGGCGGTGATGGCAGTGGGAGCCTATGCCCCCACGTCTATTTTCCGCAGCACAGTGTGGTTCCTCAGTGGCTCAGCTTGGCAGAAGCAAACAATGGGGGGAGGAAAGGGTTAACCAATGGGGCCTGCGGAGGTGGAGGAAACGGAAGGGAAACACAGCAGGACAGACGATCCCTCACAGCCTCCCCTGGGCACCCTCCGAGCCTGCTTTGAGCACCCACAGCCCGCAGCCCCCGCCGCCTCTGGCTCCGCGACTGCTCAGGAAGGCACAAGGATGGGTGGGTGCGCAGGACCCACCCGGTTTGTCGACTTGGGTTTTGACTGCCCTGGCCGACTGGCTTTCCTAGTGGACTCTGCTATGTGTGCACGGCTGCCTTCCTGTCTCCTGCCATCCAAACTGGTTTGCCCACACTGGAGAACGGGGGGCCTCTTCAAAGACTCAGCTCCACCATCCCAGCTTTTGAGCTGCTGTGAGGGGATGGCCTCTCCTCTCAGAGGAGTCAGGAGGCTGAGGGAGGTGTTCAGGGGCGCGCTGGACGGCGCTATCTGTGATCCCCCACCGTGGAGAATGTCAGAAAGCTCCCAGAGGACAATGGAGGCCACTTGGTCCAGGTCCCTGTCCTCCAGCAGCTCTGTTCTGTGAGGGAAGAAGGTGTGCCGTGTGTGCAGGGCACAGGCCGCCTCCTTGTTGGTTCTACAGAAGGCTTTCCTCCTCAGTGAGCTAGACTCCAGAGCCAGGCCCAAGGCTGCCAGGCCTTGAGACTCCGTGGTGAAGATAGAGGGGCTGTCCACACACGTGCCACCCCTCTCCTTGGAGGGGAAGGCCCATCAGGACTGAGACACCTGCTGTGTGAGCCAGCCTGTGAGTGTTGAGATACCCAGAGCCCCAAGCGGGACAGTCAGCACAGACCCAAGGGCCTGGCACGTATCTTGGGCCCTCACAGAAAGCAGTCTATCCCTGGTCCAGCCACATCACTGAGCTCAAGGTCTCACAAGGGCGTAGCCATGAGAGTGAGGCCAGCTCCTCAGAGTAGCGGAGGACAGTGGGGTGGGGCTGCAGGCTGGCTGTGAGCAGAGTGCTGGGGACTCTGGCACTGGGTGGTCACAGTGGTTGGTTGTTTCAGGAGAGGTGAGAATAGTCAGCTAGCTCTTGGCAATGGTGCCCAGCTGTGGCTCAGTACAGCAGACAGGAGGAGGGAGCCACACAGAGCCCAGCCCAACCCCAGGGAGCTATCAGTGCCATTGGGATTCTGCTGGAGACTGCCCTGCCCGTCGGGGTTCACAGTGCCTGCCCGTGGAGGCTTCTGGGGTGCAACAGAACCCCTGAGCCCTCTTGGTGCCCACCTCAGAGGCAACTCACCCCCTCAAGCTGTCCTCAGCCCGAGGGGGAGAATTCACAGTGTTCGGTGGTGGTAGGTACGAGAGCTGCGAGTGTACAGCGTCTACGCTGCCGCCCGCCCAGGAGGAGCAGGTCCCAGTGCAGTTGGGGCCTTGGCATCAGCAGCTGGAAGGAGAGAGTTGAGGACAGCAGAAAGATCGGATGGCAAAGGCACAGTGAGACTAGTGGAGACAGGGAGTGGGTTGTTTTAGAAGATAGTGGTCTCATACTTGGTGCTGAGGCTCCGCTTAGAGTCTGGTTTGGGGTCCACAACCCAGGAGACACTGGCATGGGATTGGGCATCTTGGTCCATATCGGGTGGTTCCAGCTGCCAAACAAGGAAGCAGTCAAGAGTCAGAGGGAGCTCTGTGCCAGGGCTGGAGGCAGCAGGCCCCTCCCACCCCCAGGCTGGGCTGTGGCCCCTGTGCTGGGAGCAGTAGCCCTTATTCTCCTCAGTCAAAGAGCAGACCCCTGGGGGCGGGCGGAGGAGGGACACCCTCCTGGAGCATCTTGGCGAGGGCCACCTCCAGGCACAACCTCTCTCCAGGATTTCTTGAGATTGCTCAGTTAAAGGACCCCTGTCCTACCCAGGTCTCCTGCTCTAAGCCCCAAACCTGCTCACACTGGGCAGGAAAGTGATATGGGGCCTGGAAATGTCAAGCCTCGGGTCTCTCTGGTAGGGCCAGAGAGCTCACCCCAAGGCAAGATCACAGCAGTCACCCCAGACCTCTGGAGAGAGGACACACAACAGAAAAACAGAGCAGGCTGAAGCACACACAGGACAGGCAGAGGGCATCTCAGGAAGAGGGGAAAGAATGTCACAGAGGCAGAGGGAGAGGCCACCAGAGGCTAAGAGCGCTCACGGTCACTTCGGGGAGACTGACACACAAGACAGCAGGAGGTGTAAAGACCTTGACTCCAGGACTAACAGACGGCAGTGGTAGGTAGGAAGGACGGTGGGTGGTGCAGGTGTGACAGTAACAACAGCGACTGTCGGGGGGCAGCGGCACCTGGGGTGCAGAGCAAAGCAGACACAGACACAGGGATGGCGCAGTTACTGGGGGCTGCCTGCGGACCGCTCTCTGCAGCCCCTTGATGGCCTTGCCCTTGGGGGAGCCCAGCGAGGGAGGGCAGCGGGAGCACCAGAGGCCCGCCCAGGCCAGAGGAGCTGTTGCCTTTCCAGGGCAAGACCTGGCAGGGGTGGGAGACAATTAAGAGGGTCATTTCCCTGACCATTTCCAGAAAGGGGCCAGCTTTCTGGAAGTGCCAGAAGACCCTCCTCGTGCTGGCCACCCAGAGCCCTTGAATCCCCGGGGCCAGGGAGGGGGGGATCTTGTCCAGGGGGGCCCACGTACTGCGGATTTCCTCATGCCGACCCGAGGCTTAGGCACCGGTTTGGAAGATTTTGTTTCAATCATCTCAGCTGCAGAGGCGCCCACTGCCCTGGACTTTTGGGCCTGCAGGGCCAACTGATAGGCCACCTCGAAGGCCTGCCCCAGCGTCAGGATGATCTCGTAGGTCAGGTTCTGGGAGGAAGCAGATCACCACTTAAGCGCCTGGTTCAGGAGCTGCTTCACCTACTCCTGCCCTGTCCTCACCCCCACCCTGAGCACACAGGCAGCATCTGGGGTAAGAAGAGAACATTGGTTTTGAAAAGACACAATTTGAGCATAACAGTTTCCTTCTGCAGGATTTCATGGGATAGAAACACCAGGAAAATGCAAAAACTGCTGCTAGCTGAGCCAAGCCCTCAGGAGATAGAGACACCCCCGCCCCACCACACCTGGTGCCATAGCTTCACACTGGATATGACCTTCCTCGCAGGGACCACGTGTCCCCTTCTAAGTCTACCCGGGAGTGCTCCTACCTCCCTTCACTCTTCCCTCCTTTCCCTACTTTCCCTCTCCCTAGGTCCCTGTTGTTCTCCCCGCTCTACACAGGATGTGGCCGGGAGCTGAGCTGTGGGGACGGCAGGTGCACACTGCTGCAAGCCCATGGCAGGTCTTTTCCAAGGCAGGGTGCCATGCCTGAGGTAGTACTTGGGTATTTCTTTTTTTTTTTTTTTTTTTTTTTTGAGACGGAGTCTCGCTCTGTCGCCCAGGCTGGAGTGCAGTGGCCGGATCTCAGCTCACTGCAAGCTCCGCCTCCTGGGTTTACGCCATTCTCCTGCCTCAGCCTCCTGAGTAGCTGGGACTACAGGCGCCCGCCACGTCGCCCGGCTAGTTTTTTTGTATTTTTTAGTAGAGACGGGGTTTCACCATGTTAGCCAGGATGGTCTCGATCTCCTGACCTCGTGATCCGCCCGTCTCGGCCTCCCAAAGTGCTGGGATTACAGGCTTGAGCCACCGCGCCCGGCCTTGGGTATTTCTTAACCATTTAATATAAGTGGTGCTAGTGCTTTTGTTTTTAATGTGTCACCGACAAAGTTTGTGAGTGCTGTGCCCCCAACTCCATTTCCCCTTAAACCCTATGGTTTTTATTGTGTGATTTTACACAGCACAGTGGTCAGGAGCATATATGTGGCGTTACAGCAGAACTGAGTGTATGTGGGAAAAGTCAGCAACAGGTTAATGCCACTGACTGTGCTGTGTGGACCACCTCATCCATCTCACAGTGGCCCCTGAGGTAGGCCACATTATATCCCCTCCAGACAGATGAGGAAGCAGGCAGACGTGATGTTTCCAAGCTCACACAGCTAGCAAGTGGCAAAGCCTGGCTCCTCCTAACCTTCACTGGCCCAGAGCCAGCAGAGGGCTGGGGTGGATGAGGTCCTGGGAGTGTGAGGATGCCCAGAGCTGCCTGTATTCCAGGAGCCACAGAGATTCTGGAAACAGCTGCTATCCCTGAGGACAGCAGAGACCTGGACCCCTCTGACTTCCTCCTGGGGTGAGGAGGCAGCCTGGGGCCACTCCCAGGCTTTGTTGCAGGTTACAGGGAACCCCTGCCTGTGGGCTGTCATTTCTGGTCTGCTCCCTGTGGGCAGCTGTGTGAAGATGAACTCTCCTCAGCCCAGTGGCACCCAGAGCCGAGCCTCAGCAGGAATTTGAGGCAAGAAAATCTGCCAAAGAGGGCACGGCTGCCCTTAAGAGGGAAGTAGAGGGTATTTCTGGGAGGTGGCCCAGGCAGAGGTTGGAGAGCTAGGGCAGGGAGCCGGGGGAGACAATCACCTTGCCTGACCTAAGAAAACACTCGCCGAAAACCTAGCAAGTCAGGGGCGGTGGCTCATGCCTCTTACCAGTTACGTGGGAGGCTGAGGTGGGTAACTTGCCTGAACCCAGGAGTGCAAGGCCAGCCTGGGCAACATAGC
>NW_012115599.1:12340722-12342868 GCF_000951035.1 Colobus angolensis palliatus
AAAAAAAAAAAAAAAAAAAAAAAGCTGGAACCCCCTATCCCTAGTGCCCTGGGCTGGTCTCTGTTCCCTCTGTGCGTCAGTCTCATCACTGTGAAAGGGGACTGGCCTGGAGTACTGCTGGGCTCCATTCATGAACCAACCATTTGCCAGGCACTGGCCAGGGGCCAGGACAGTGCCGCATCTGTGCCCTGCAATGGGGCTGGCAACCCAAGCCCGCCCCACCCAGCCCCAGGATCCCACCCACCACATCCACGGTGCTGAACACATGGCAATAGTGGTGGCTGGTCTGCAGGTCCTTGGTGATGTAGGCAAAGGTACAGAGGTCCTCCGGGTCCTGGGCCGCACAGGAAATGTTCCGGATCTCGTGCTCTGCGATGACGTTCTGCTGGGGAGAGCCGTGTTCTGGAATTCTCAGGCTCAGGCATCCCTCTGGCACCCCCCACCCCAGCCTGTTACCATTGTCACTGTTCTCTGTCCCAGCCTACAGCATCAAGCAAACCCCTCTCCATCTTCTCATTTTGTTTATTGGTGGGGGTGGGGGATGGTATCTAACCTTCCCCAATTTCGGTTTGAGGTCTCCACCCCTGACCACAACTAAGGCAGTAAAATGTTCACACGCAACCACAAGCTCTCCCCAGCCTCTCCCACCTCCCAGGGTGGCGGCAAAGAGAGAAGGGTGTCAGGAAGGTGGGATCCCACGCAGTGGCGTACAGGGGGAGGCCTTTGCTCACGGAGGGAATCACACCTGTGAAAACCTGTGAGCAGGCACGTGGCCAGCAGAGCCCAGGTGGAGAAGCTAACAGCAGTCACCACTAGGGCAGGACGGGGCTGACAGCAGGCACCCAGGCCAACAGACAAGAGACACGCTTCTTGGAGAAGTGGGAAGTAATAAGAGGACTGGGGACCCTCCAGGGAGATAAGGGATGAGAGAAGGCAGCCGGATTGCTTGCCCTGGAGCCCTGTGGGTCTGATGGGGACGTGGGTCCCACTCCCACCAAGAGTCCCTATAAGCAGCACACCTTGTTGGAGGCATCGATGAACTTGACACCTTTGTATGTGATGGACAGGATGATGGTGGGGATCTTCTTCATGTGCTCGGTAGATTTCTACAGGAAATAAGGAGTGGCCCTGTCAGTGCCCCTACTCAGGGCTAAGCCTCCTGGGCTTCCGCAGGTACCAGCTTCCCTCCCATCCTTACATAGCACGGCAGGGCCCAGGCACCTGTAGCTACTGCCCCCATTGCTGCCTTCTGTCCTAGCCAGTCCCACGGCACCCTCCAGCCCCCACAGACACCCTCCAGCCCGCACAGATACCCTCCAACCCATATAGGCACCCTACCCGCATCTTGGCACAGGCGTCTTGTGTGGATTCTGTCCCTCGCAGATCTTTGATCAGCATGGAGCCCAGATACTGTGGGGGTGAGCAGTGGCCAGGCTTAGGAAATCCTGCGTTTCCATGCAGGGGTGACCCAGCCAATTTGGGACTGTCCCACAATCAAGTAGTTACCTGTCCCAGTAACACCCCCTCTCCTGCCCCAGCTGGAGAGGCCCTCCATTCAACTCTCTGGCTAAAGGACCCAGAGGCCTCCACCCCTTTGCCTTAGCTGCCAAGAGTGGCTGAAGAGTGGAGAACAGCTCGCGAGTCCTGGGCCTGGCTTTGTGGAGTCCCTGCTGGGACCCAGCCGCAGGTGCCTGGCTGAGAAGGAGCAGGGAGACCAGCCCTGCTGGGAGGGTGGAAGCAACTCACATTGGCTTCATAACCGCAGGACTCGAAGATGAGTTTCTCTGGCTGGTGTTGCCAACTCTGCACTGGGGCGTAGGGGGCTGCCAGGCTGGGGGGCCGCAGGGTCAGCTTGGCCTCGCGGTGCTCCTCCTGCAGAACACACGCAATTGGACACCTGCTCCTTGCTCCAGAGGAACACACCCAAGGGTGAGATGCCAGTGACCTCAGCAAGTTCAAGGGTCAAGTGGAGACGGCAGGGGGCAGACCAGCAATTCAAACCCACTGCGGGAGAGGGGAGGTGCCGGCCACAGCAGAGGCGCAGCAGCGACCCAAACCGCCTGGGAGCAGGGCTCGGGAAGGACAGTCTCTGTGGTGTCCGAGACGAGTCTCAAAGGATATGGGAAATGACCAGAGAGGAGATGGC
>NW_012115599.1:12343320-12395814 GCF_000951035.1 Colobus angolensis palliatus
CAGCAATCGGAATTGCTGGACAATGTGTTTTCCTTTAAAACTCATGGCTGTGCTTGTAGAAAGGGAAGGGAAGTCCCCAGAGCCAGAAGTGAAAAGTGAGAGTCAGAGAAGCAGGCAGGGGTGAAGCTGAAGTTCACCCAGAGGGGCCTGAGGGACACCTGCCAATCCTGTGTCTGACAGGCCAAGAAGAGGACAAAGGACAAAGCCAGGGTCCGTACAGGGCAAGAGGCAGGACAGGCAGGTCCTGAGTAAATCCAGGACCCCTGGAAATGATGCTGAGAGGGTGAGCCAGGAATGAGATGGGCCCACCTCGGCCAGGGCTGGAGCGGGCACCGGGAGTGCAGGAGGCGTCTCCAGAGGTGCCCCCCCATGGGGCTGCAGACAGAGAACGCTGCAGAGGTGAGGCTGCAGGGAAAGCAGTTCTCTGGGAACAACGCAGGTAAGCAGAGAAGGAAGGGGCCAAGAAGGAGCTCAGAGAGGCCAGGATTGCACAGAGGGCTCTGGGGCCAGCAGGGCAGGATGCAGGAGGCTACAGAGAAAGAGTGGACACGGGATCTGAACCCCTGAGGGAGGGAAGTGCAGGCCACAGGAGTGGCCCTGGCAGCCGACTGCTGAAATGAGTTGTGCGGCCTGAGCTCGGCACCATGGGGGCTGGGTGAGCCTTACACAAGGCGGCTGGGTGTGGGTGAGCAGAGCAGGCTGGTGCCTCCTGACTCTGGTGCCAGCCCAACTGTGCTCGGGTACGGGGCAGCAGGTGATTCTGGGAGGCCCTGTCCCGCCCAGCGGAATGAGGTAGACCCTGGCCGCAGCTCCACTCCCCACCGCCTACCCGCCCTGCCCCACCTGCATCCTGAAGCGCTCCGCTCGGGAGGGTGCTACGGGGTCATGGAGACTGTCATGGCGCCTCCTGCCTGTGTCCCCTGGAGGCAGCAGTAGGTCAGCCGACCGCCCAGTGCAGGAATCATTCTGGCTCAGCGGGGATGACGTCTGGGAGAGCAAATCTTGGCACTGTGGAGGGAGAAATCCAGGTGGAACTTGCAACCCTCAGCCCAGTGCCCGGCTACAGGTGTCAGGCAGCCCTGCTGGTTAGGACGGCACAGGGAGCGGCACCAGGAGAAGCAGCAGGGATCGAAGGGGCCAACGCCACAGGGGTGTCAGACAAGTGGCACCACGCAGCCACTGTCCACTAGTGTCCCCAAAGAGGGTGGGGAAGCCACTTTTGCGTTTATAAAAGATTAAATCTTCTGTCCTGATCCATTGCAGGCCTCTGCGCATGACCAAAGCACCCTCCTGAGAAAAAATGTAGCCCTGTCAGGGCCCTAAAGCCACTGTCTCCCACAGAACAAAAACCGGGCTTCTCAGTGTCTATATCTGAATGTCAGTTGTGTATCTGGTTCCCAGAGCAAGGCTGGGCCTCCACTTTGTCATCTGTAAGAGGAGGATGAACAGGACCCACTTCACGAAGCCCCTGAGGGTTCAGTGGGGTGAGACCTGCCCAGTGTACCCGAGGGCTCCCTGCTCCAGTTACCGCCATTCCTGCACGCTGTGGCCTGGGGCTGGGGGAGAGCCCCCCTCAGCCGCAGGCTCTGGGTCTAACCCATTTCTGCAGTCAGGAATGACCGGCCGGAGCAACAGATCACTGGTGAGGTTTTTAAAATGCAAGCTGTCTTAGCCACCCGAGCCTGGAAATTCGAACTCAGATGTGGGGGCTGCCCAGGAGGCTGCAAGTCCTGGCCGTTTGGATTTGTCTCAGGTGTTATCCGACCCGGACCCTCCCTGTCCCCAGGCACAGAGCTGAGTCCAATGCCCAGGCACGGCCTGGTGTTTTCCCACTATCCCCCAAGTTTTATGTGTCTGATAGGCCGTCCCCAAATAGAAACAGGTGGCGGGGAACGTCTCTAGACCCCTCTCCTGTGCTCCTCTCTTCTTGTTGGAGCTGCTTTCTCTTACACTACAGTGGCGCAGTCTCTGAAGAATCCTAAAGAATTCTGTGTAATTCCTACAAATACAGAGAACAGACGTTCCTTTCCGTCCCTCCCTGACTCACCCTCAGCTGGGAGAATCTGGGGGGCTTCTGGGGCGGCTCCTCATATGGCCTGTCTGCGAGGGAGGCGATGATGCGCTTGCGATGGCCCAGCAGCTGGACCTTCAGGACCTGGGTGATGAGGAGCAGGGCGGTGACAGGTCAGGTGGCCAACTCACTCGGTCTGCTCCAGCCCCCAGCACTCTTCCGCTGGGCCAGGCTGCCCCCAAGGGAAGCTCAGGCTTCTGGAGGGTCCAGGCCGGGCCACGCAGGGGCTACTCACGTTGACGAGCTCCAGCTCCCAGAGGTTCTTCACGGTGTCGATGGAGCCGTAGCCACTTGACAGGAAGGAATGGACGTAGTCCTGCAGCCCCAGGGAGTCCAGCCAGGAGGGCACGGAAGGGGGGCTGTTCCCATCATAACCCAGAGCCTTCACCTACAGGGCAAGGAGGGAGGCGAAACACACGTCTCAGCCCTCACAGAAGAGGGACCCGAGGACCACAGACCCAGTCAGCTCACACAGACTGTGGCCAAGGGGGTCCTGCGTGTTTGGGGTCCTCAGCACCTTCGAGTCCCTCTCTTCACACAGCCTCTCCTATCACTCGCTGGTCTCGGCTTCCCCATGGGGAAGGCAGGAGCCGCTGGAGCACCGACAGGGCTCGAAGACGGCCCTAGCAGACAAGCCCTAGCTCGGGAGGGGGGTCTGCAGAACGCCTCCACCCTGAGCTCCGCTGAGATCACGGGCCTGGAGGGACAAGAGAATAGTGTGTGCCCTCAGAGCAGGTACTTCCCAAGCTCTGGGCAGGTAGAAGGGACAGGGCCACTGGACTCAGCACAAGTGCAGGGGAGAGGCTCGAGCCCACCAGCTCCTGGCTCCCCAGGGAAGACAGTACCTCCCTCAAGCCCACTTGGGGAGGGGCCTGGTGCCAAGGCTGGCCTGGGCTCCAGTGAGCCAGAGACCCCGAAGGGGGCTCTAGGTGAAAGGCCAAGCCAAGCTCCCGAGCCCGGCAGACTCCCAGAACCTCCTCCTGACCCCGGAGGAGCCGCTCCCTGCCCTAGGGTTCTGCTGGCTCTCCAACGGCCTCAGGGTATAGTGAGGAAGCAAACAGGTTGTGTGCGGCCCTCTGGAGCTCCTAGGGTGAGGAGTAGAGGCCCCGCCACGCTGGAGCCCCGCTCCTGCCCTGTTCATGGTGCAGGTGGTGCTAGGGAGGTGGCCCTGGCTCCACACAGGCTGAGGCTACAGAGCTGGTGACAGTCACCTTGGGCAGGGAGCGTGCCGCCTGGAGCAACTTCCGCCGGTGCTGTGGGTCACTGATGCCGATGTCCCGCAGGTCCTGCTCTTCCATCACATTAGACCCCTGAGAGCAGAAAGTGGATGTCAGGGCCCCTCTTGGATGGACAGCTGGTGGCCCTGAGGGGGTCAGGTGGGCCTTTCACGGCCCCGCACCAAATTCTCCTTCACTGCAGGCACCAAGAGGGCATGGGGACAAGTCTGCCCAGACTGCCCACGCCCATCCAGGTGGCTCCCAGGGTAGCTGGGTAGAGTTGGGGCTCCAGAATATGCACAAGGTGCTGAGGCCAGCAGGGCACACAAGGGTGGGGGTGCCGCCTGCCCAGGCCCAGCCACAAGCCCTGGCCCCTGAGTGTGTGTGCATTTTTCTGGGGAGCAGGTTCCATGCATCCAAGATAAAGAACTGGTGGACTTATCCCAAGGTTCCTCTTGGACAGGATTTTATAATTCTAAGGCTGTAACAACCACCTCAGGCGGACGGCTGGTGACAGGGGCGGCTACCCGAGGAGCCAGCCTCACCCCAAGAAGGAGATTGTCAGAGAAGGGCGTCCTTGTCCCAGGGAGAAGGGTGGGTCAGAGCTGAGCCCAGTCCGCGCTGTTCTCTGCGGCCTCCACTGGCCTCAATGGAGCAGCTGAGGGTGGAGAGGCACATGGAGCGCCCACCGGCAGCGCTAAGCACGATGAGAGGATGTGGGGACGGAGGCTGGTGCTCCTGCTGCTTTCTCACTCTATGACAGGGCTGAAAGCTGTCACCTGGCGCATCCCACTTCATGCTCACAACCTGCATGTTAGGGTTTCTGTTAATCCTGTTCATCTGTTTTAATAGATGAGGAAACTGAGGCACACAGAGGTCGGAAATGTCTTGACATCACATATCTAGTGGTAGAGCTAAGATGTGACTCTGGGCAGCCTCTTTCCTTCATGCTCCTGGCCCCTGCGAGGACGTCTCTAATTACAATCGTCACAAGATAGTGTGAGCAGATTTAATTTTAAAATACACAGTATGGCCTATGATACAAAATTCACAGGTCCTGCCCATCCCTCAGTCATGGAGCCCCTTGCAGTTGCAGCTGCTGCCACTTCCTGGACGTCCCCAGAGCCCAGCTGGGCACAGACAGGCATGTGCCTGCACACTGCATTTTCACACAAATACCATTCTTGTACACGCTCGGTGCCTTGTTCTTATCGCTGAATATACACAGGAGATTGTTCCGCAGCAGCGTATGCGGGCCCACCTCCTCTGGACAAGCTGCAGCATCATCTAGGTTAGGAATACGCTATAATTTACTCAGCCAGTTCCCTGTTGAAGGACATTTGCTTCAACTTCAGCAACTGCACACAGTGCTGCATGAGCACCTCCCTGCGTGGGTTGTGTCGAGGCCTGTTACGAGGAAGGGTTTCTGCTTGCTTGCCGGGTGTGCGCACTTAACATTGACAGCTCTTTCTGCTCTTCTTAGTGACGCCAGTGCTAGATCCCCCACACCGTCAGCGGCACAGCAGGGAAAGAGTCTATCACTGCAGTTTCAATTTACACATTTCTTACCGGAGTAGGATCATCTCATCCAGACGCGACGCTGAGCATCTTCCCACGTTTTATCTATCTAGCATTTCCAAAGCACTCCCTCCCTACTCCATGCTGGACCTGCCCAAGCCATTTAGTAATAGGGACTATTGTGGCCGGGCAGGTGCCTCACCCCTGTAATCCCAGCACTTTGGGAGGCTGAGGCAAGCGGATCATGAGGTCAGGAGTTCCAGACCAGCCTGGCCAACATGGCGAAACCCCATCTCTACTAAAAGTACAAAAATTAGCTGGGTGTGGTGGTATGCACCTGTAATCCCAGCTACTCGGGAGGCTGAGGCAGGAGAATCATTTGATCCTGGGAGGCGGAGCTTGAAGTGAGCCGAGATCCCGCCACTGCACCCCAGCCTGGGTGACAGGGTGAGCATCCACCTCAAAAAAAAAAAAAAAATTGGGGCTATTGTTATTCCCACCCTACAGCGGAGGAAGCCAAGGCCCACAAAGTTTTGGCGACTTTTGAAGGTCATATGGTAAGTGCATTTGGAGCCAGATTCAGCCCCAATGCTGTCCACATGGCCCTGCTGCCGCACACTTGGGGACACCCAGAGCTCCTTTTCCAGGAGTTAACTTGCTTACAGCCTCAGAGTTTTTCTATGAAGTTGTCAGTCTTTCCTGCATAGCTACATAGCAGTTCTTTACATAGTAAGAAAACTGGCCCGTTGCAACGGCTCACGCTTGTAATCCCAACACTTTCGGAGGCCAAGGCGAGGTGGGAGGATCACTTGAGCCCAGGAGTTTGAGGCCAGCTTGGACACTGTAGTGAGACTCTGTTTCTACAAAAATAAAAAAATTAGCCAGGAATGGTGCTGTGTACCTGTAGTCTCAGCTACTTGGGAAGCTGGGTGGGAGGAACACTTGAGCCTGGGAGGTTAAGGCTACAGAGAGCCACGATTGCACCACTGCACTCCAGCCTGGGTGACAGTGAGACCCTGTCTCCAAACAGAAACAACAATATATGTGTGTGTACATGCAACAAAAAATAAAGCAAATTAACCTTTTGGCCGAGCACAGTGGCTCACATCTGTAATCCCAGCACTTTGGGAGGCCGAAGTGGGCAGATCACGAGGTCAGGAGTTCGAGACCAGCCTGACCAATATGATTAACCCCTGTCTCTATTAAACATACAAAAATTATGCAGGTGTGGTGGAGGGCACCTGTGATTCCAGCTACTTGGGAGGCTGAGGCAGGAGAATCGCTTGAACCCAAGAGGCGGAGGTTGCAGTGAGCTGAGATCGTGCCACTGCCCTCCAGCCTGGGTAACAGAACAAGATTCCATCTCAAAAAAAAAAAAAAAAAAAGAAAAAGAAAATTAACCTTTTATCTATGAAATGAGTTAGATATTTGTTTTCCGGTTTGCTATTTATCTTTTGGCTTTTATGCTGGCTTTGCTCATGTAGAAATCTATTTTTTTGTAACTAAGTGTACCCAACTTTTCTTGTAGAGCTTCTCAGTTCTGTCAGGCTTAAAAAGATCTTGCCTGTCCAACACTGTGTTTAACATTCTTCCTTATTTTTTCCTGTAATTTAAGTTTTTTTTTTTTTGAGATAGAGTCTTGCTCTGTCGTCCAGGCTGAAGTGCAGTGGTGCGATCTTGGCTCACTGCAAGCTCTGCCTCCCGGGTTCATGCCACTCCCGCCACCGCACCCTGCTAATTTTTTGTATTTTTAGTAGAGACGGGGTTTCACCGTGTTAGCCAGGATGGTATCGATCTCCTAACCTTGTGATCCGCCTGCCTCGGCCTCCCAAAGTGCTGGGATTACAGGCGTGAGCCACTGCGCCCGGCCTAAGTTTCCTTTTTTATAGCTAAATCTTTAATCCATCTGGAAATTATTTTGATGTAAGGTGTAAAAGTCAAGATCCAACCTTTTTTTTTCTCTGGCAGCAAGCTGTCCATTTCTTGATGAGCTATCTTTTTCCCCCAATCTGGAATGGCCTCTATGGTATCTGAAATTCCTGTGTATTTCTGGGCCTCTTTCTGGACTTTTACGCTGTTGTGGTGGGCATTACTTTACACTTGGAAGGCTAAGTGACTTGGGCCAGCTCATGCAGACCATGACTTGCTTGGCCTGCGCCCCATGTGGTGACTGCTGGCCACAGGAGTCTCCCCAGAGCCTGTGCATGGTGACATAAACTTTGTCCCACAGAGGACACTGCCAGCCTTAAGCTTCAGAGAGCCCAGGTGAAGAGAGCCCTGAAGCCAGGCCGGAAGCCCCCACTCTGCTGCACCTGCAGAACACACCCCTTGCTGGGCACAAGCGAGGCCTGGGCACCACTCCAGGTCTGAGCCCAGCCAAGTCACCCCCAAATCTGAGAGTCACCACAGAATTCCTACAGTGGCTCTGGGACCAAATCTAATGTCTGCTGTTGCAGAAAGGCAGAGAGAGGCAGCCGCCTTCCCAGATGTTTTTCTTTTTTTAAGTGAAGTGCAGTGGTATGATGATGGCTCACTGCAACCTTGACCTCCTGGGCTCAAGTGATCCTCCCGCCTCAGCCTCCTACGTAGCTGGGACCATAGGCATGTACTACTATGCCCGGCTATTTTTTTTTTTTTTTTCTGTAGCGATGGGGTCTCACTATGTTGCCCAAGCTGGTCTTGAACCCCTGAGCTCAAGTAATCTTCCTGCCTTGACCTCCCAAAGTGCTGGAATTGCAGGTGTGCACCACTGCGCCTGGCTCTGGCCCAGACTTTCTACCTGATTATAAGGATACCAAAGCGAAGAGCTGAGCTGAGCCTGCCTCAAAACTCCAAGAGGACGTGAACATCCAAGAGTGATTATGGCACTGCAGTAATGTTCTAAACTCCTGCTCAATCCCAGCATTGACTCAGAAACCTTTGTCAGCTTTCAGGGCACCTGAAGGCTGACAGCCAGGAAAGCCAGATCTGCTGGAGACAGGCCTTTTGTTAACCAGACCTTGGCCAGCAGAAGGGCGGGCTGTGTGCAGTTTTGAGGAACAAGGGATGAATGGAAACACACAAAAATAAAGGAAATGACAGAAAAGAAAGGCAAACCGTTGCCAAAGTGCATTCCAGGCAGGGTACTCCCAATTCCTGAAGCAGCCACATCTCCGCACTGGGGGACGAGCTTGTGTGGTGACCACCCAGGGCCACAAATCCTCAAAGGGCAAGAAACGCTTCTGGAAGTTACCAACCCTCTTTACTCAGGGAGGAGGGACCACTGGCTTTTAGAAACCTCTTCACGAGGAGGGTCACGCATGGGGAAAAGAGATTTTCTACTTTACCTGCTGCCACGCTAACATTTACTGAGAGCTTACTACATGGCAGGAACTTCTATAATTAGGAAGCGAAAAAAGTACAATGGTTCAGTGTCCTAGGGATTGTAGTTAACAGGGATTGTCTCAGCTTGGATAAAAGCTTCACAACTCCAAGTGACATCTGAAACACACAACTAGTCTTCCAGCCTGGCCTGGTTTGGGTCCAATCCCTGAGGAAGAGGGAACAGGGCTCCGAGTAGCCAAGGTGGGACAGAGCACTGGTCTTCGCCTGGGATCTGGGCTTCTCCCTGTCCTGACTCGCTCAGACTTCACATTGCCGGCAGGTGTCCGACTGCCCCCCTCTTACAGAGGAGAAAGTGCTCCCACGGAGGAGGCAGAGCCGGGATGGCTCCTGGCGGCCTGGCTCCTCAGCCTGTGGTCATGGCCCCGGCCGGCTTTTGAGAAGTCAAGGGAAGGGGACAGCAAGAAGTGCTCCCCTGGGTCACTGAGCTCTGGCATAACAAGAGTTCCCTGGGCGCCCTCTGCGGGGCTTTGTGGGAGGTGACGCACGGCCTGTCCTGGGTTCACTGTGAAGACGCAGGCCAGCGACACTGAGTTCTGACCACGGTACAGCCTATGCTGGGGGCTTCACACCCATGACCTGCACAAATCCGCCCAATAAACCTTTCAGATAGGAGCTGCCCACATTACACAGAAAGAAACTGAGGCTTGGAGAGCAGACTGGACTTATCCAAAGCCGCAGTACTACAGCATGGCAAAGGGACTGCTCAGGCCCCGTCTGACCAACCCCAGTCGTCTTCCTCATCTCTTCCTGCTGGGGCAGGCAGGGTGTGCTGAAGACAAAAGCCAAGTATGGGGGTGCGGGCAGACGCCTGCCAGAGAACAGGAGCAGGACACCTGCCCTGGGCTGGGGCACAACCCCTGCTGAGCTGAGCCAATGCTGCCTCCCTCCATAGAATCCCATCTCTCAGCATCACGTATAAATGCTTCTCCCAGGACTCCCCTCCTGGCCACCTCTTCGGGAAGGGACACTGTTCCTTTCTTTTTAACTGTACAGAATCCAATTCTTAGAGGTGAGTGGGTTCGAAATGCCAGGGCCTCCAATAAGGGAGAAACAGGGTCAGGATGTGGGTCCAGGCCTCTGGATACACAGCCCGGGCACTGCCGAGGGCCAGACCGACTCTGGGAGAAGCCAGCCTGGCCTGTTGGGGTTCGGTAAGGGGCTGGGTTTGTAGAGTCGCCCACAATTGTGCCTGGGTGCCCTTCCTCGGTAAGGCACATGTGAAGCGTCTACCATGGTGGCTGTAATTAGTGTCACTTTCCATCAACCTAAGCCATTTGAATGTTTTCTCCTTCCTGCCAGTATCTGTCACTGGGCTCCACCTGAAGATGCAGGAGGTGGCTGAAATCATGGAGGCCCAGGCGAAGGGAGCACGGCAAGGGTCAGCCCTGGGCATCCTGGGAGAGCAGGAGGCAGAAGCGGCAGGGGCCACTGCAGGACCCACATTGCTTTCTTCCTCGCTTTCTCCGGCCCTCAGGGGTTCTAACATCTTCAGAGTCTTCCTGCCCATGTGATTTTAGAAGGAAAATATCCTTTTGCATCCTGAAAGGCATCTCACTTGTTAATATTTTGCTTAACTGCAGGTGAGGTCTTCATTCAACAAAGTGGCAAAGGCCTAGGAAGGGGACTGTTCGGGAGTGGTAACATACTGGTATAGACCCTTTCAGCCAAAGGGGAAACAGGGGCTGTCCTAAGTTACCACTGAGGGTTGCAGGGCAGCCCCTGGATGGGGAGGGGCCGGCCTGGGCCTTGAACTCCCTCTCCCTCCACACTGGTTGCTGGCTGGGCTGCTGCCTGCAGCCCTGTCTACAGGATGGGGCAAATGGCAGGGCCGCAGCAAGGCTCCATGAGGCCGGGGTAGGTAGGAGTTTCCTTTGACTTTAACGGATCTTCTGGAAACAGGACCCTGACAAATCCAAACCGCAGAGAAGTTCTGACTAGGAGCGTGTGGCCAGCTGGGATGTGTGGCTCTGCCAGAGACCATCTGTTACCTCAGCGGTATGAACCAAAAATAAAATCGTCAGCCCCTCGGGAAACTGAATGGACCCCTCCTCTAGGCCAAGGGGATCCCACAAAAACCTGAAAAACTGGTTCAGGCCATGATGGCAGGGGGCATTGGATCCGCCTCATTATACCCTCCTGCCTTTGGAATTCAGGCATGAGAGTCCCGCATTATCATTAAAGCAGAGATCCTAAGAATGACCAAGTAGACGCTGCAGCAACAAGACACTGAGTGCCAACCTGACTCCAGTTCAGATCGCATGACAGACAGCAGCCCCAAAAGAAAGCATTTTACCCCCAAATATATTTCTGTAGCATATTCTGAAATGGCCCTGCAGAGCCGCCCCTTGTGGGGAAATGTACATTCTGTAGAGGATTCCCTTCCCTTTGATTTCATACATTTTAGGGAGACATAAGACATCAAGTGCTATATGTGAGTGCACTGGTTCAGTCTGGAAAAGAGGGACAACTCAAAGCTGAAGTTTGGGGGTGGCAGCCTTACAGGTCACAGGTGGATTCAAAGATTTTCTGATTGGCAACTGGTTGAAAGAGTTTATCTAAAGGCCTGGAGTCAATAGAAAGGGGTGTCTGGGAAATCAACCTCATTAAGGTTGATGACAACAAGAAACTAGGGGAATGGGCAGGCCCCTGTAAAACTGACAGAGGGGAAACCCCGTAAAGTGGTTGCTTGCAGTTGTGTAGTAGTTAAGGACTATGGCAAGGAGTCTCAGGCCAAGAATGTCATCAAAGAGTCCCTCAAATGCAAGAAATGAAGAAATAAATCTTTGGCTCACACATATACACACACACACAAAAAAAAAAAAAAAAAAAAGAAAAGAAAAAAAGAGAAAGGGGTGTCTGGGTTAAGATAAAGGCTTGTGGGCTGGACACGGTGACTCATGCCTGTAATCCCAGCACTTTGCAGATAGATCACAAGGTTAGGAGATGGAGACCATCCTGGCTAACATGGTGAAAACCCATCTCTTCCAAAAATACAAAAAATTACTGTGGTGGCGGGCGCCTGTCGTCCCAGCTACTCAGACGGCTGAGGCAGAGGGATGGCGTGATCCTGGAAAGCAGAGCTTGCAGTGAGCCAAGGTCATGCCACTGTACTCCAGCCTGGGCGACAGAGTGAGACTCCATCTTCAAGAAAAAAAAAAAAAGAAAAAAAAAGGCTGGGCGGTAGCTCACGCCTGTAATCCCAGCACTTTGGGAGGCCGAGGTGGGCAGATCACAAGGTCAGGAGATCAAGACCACCCTGGCTAACACAGTGAAATCCTGTCTCTACTAAAAATACAAAAAATTAGCCGGGCGTGGTGGTGGGCGCCTACAGTCCCAGCTGCTCAGGAGGCTGAGGCAGGAGAATGGCGTGAACCCCGGAGGTGGAGCTTGCAGTGACTGCACTCCAGCCTGGGTGACAGAATGACTTTGTCTCAAAAAAAAAATAAAATAAAATAAAATAAAAATAAAGCTTGTGGGGACCAAGGTTCCTATTATGTAGATGAAGTCTCCTAAGTCTCCTAGGTGATTCGCCCTTAGAGGCAATAGATGGCAAATGTTTTCTATTCACACCTTTGAGAGGTGCTAGACTCTCAGCTAGTCTCTTCAGGATCAGAAAAAGACCTGGAAAGGGAAGGGGAGTGATGGGCAAGGAGGCTTTCTAGGAAGACGGGGGTGAAGCTGGGAAAGAGCTGGTGGAAGACCCAGCAGAGAGGCACCAGGCTGCAAGAGCTGAAAACCACGACACTGACACCAATACCAGTCATAGTCTAAACACAGGCGACAACTATTGATGGCCCTGTAGGGCCAGGCGCAATGGTTCAATGCCTATAATCCCAACACTTTGGGAGGCCGAGGTGGGAGGACTGCTTGGGCCCAAGAGTTTGAGACCAGCCTGAGCAACATAGTGAGACCCCCAGTCTCTTAAAAAAAAAAAAAAGAAAAAAAGCCAGGTAGGATGGTGTGTATCTGTAGTTCCAGCCATTTGGGAGACGTAGCTAGGAGGATCACTTGAGCCTGGGGGGCAGGTCAGGGCTGCAGTGAGCTGTGATTGCATCACTACACTCCAGCCTGGGCAACAGAGAAAGACTCTATCTTTAAAAAAATAAATAAAATTAAATTAAAAAAAATTATTGTCAGCCCTCTGTGTTCCAGGCACTAGCTAAGTGCCTTGCACTAATCTCATTTAATCCTCTAAACAGCTGCACTGTAGACACGGGTGAAAGCCCCATTTGACAAAGCAGGAAACCAAGAGACCGAAGTTACTTGCTCAGAGTCACCAAGCGACCATGGCTGGAGCTGGAAGCCTGATCCAGAGCCCCTGTGCTGAGGCCTGTGGGTGGGACAGGAACAAGGGACAATGGTGGGGGTCGGGGCACTGCAGGAGGGGGGTCCAGCAGATAAAAAGAATTTGGGAAAGCAGGCTTCATTCATAGCCACAATCAGAAAGCCTAGCGTGTGGGGGACGTCACTCTTCCTGCTCTTGGCTCTCCAGAGGGAGCCTGGGAAAAGGCAGAGGGCCCAGGGCTCACCTACCCCGAACCAGCGGGAAAGGCCTGAGACCACCCTATCACCTGCCCCGCTCTGTCCTGGAGAGCCCGTGGAAGGAAGGGTTGGCTCTTGTGATGAAATCCATGGGCCGCGGTGTGGAGGGGCAGTCCTGGGCTTACCAGCGGCCGGACGTCAGCCCTCTCTTGCGTCAGACCTTAACCCAAACCAAGGCCGCTAGATTCTGATGGCGGAGTGACTTGGGGCCAGAGCTGCACTAGCCTGGACTCTGGCTCCAGACTTTACACTCGGCCCATAGCCCCCTCCAGCCTCCTTTCTGTGTTCAGTCTGCCTGTCTCTTCTCAGACGGTCACTTTGCCATTTCCCCTGACTGCCCCATCAGTCATAGAAAAGTCAAGGCTGAACTCTACTCTCTTGGAAGAGAAGAAACGAGACAGAACTGTGGTCCTGGACTGACAAAGTGCTTTCCCCTGCAGCCCTCCAGCCTCTCCCCTCCACCACCCATTCCCTTTCTCAGACTCAGAGATCAGGGCACTGTGGGAAGGGACCCTCCCAAGAGGGGAGAGTGGCTATGTGGCAGGGAGAACCGGGACACACGAGAAATTGCAAATTATGGCCACAAGGGCAGATTCTGCTAACCAAGAGTAGGAAGGGTGGGAGGAGCTGAGTGGGGACAAAGCCACACCCTTGCTGGGCTGATTTTTGGGGCCTGCCCATTCTGGGAGAGGAGCTGCCAAAGCTTAATAACAAACCAGGGCAGACGTGGGAGGCATGGCCGGCCCTGCCTTTCTCCCTGCCTGCTCCTCCCCATCCCCAGGCACGGGCTGGTTCAACGTGACACTGTGACACTGACGATGGCTCTGCCTCTAAGAACGTGATGGATTTCTCCTGGGCCCTCGATCTCTTCCCTACACTATAAGATTCTTTTGAATTTCTTGAATAATACAAGTTTATTATTAGAAAAATTTGAAAATAGGCCAGGTGTGGTGGCTCACGCCTGTAGTCCCAGCACTTTGGAAGGCCGAGGTGGGTGGATCACTTGAGGTCAGGAGTTTGAGACCAGCCTGGCCAACATGGCGAAACCACATCTCTACTAAAAATACAAAAATTAGCTGGGTGTGCTGGCGCCCGCCTGTAAGCCCAGCTACTCAGGAGACTGGGGCAGAAGAAATCGCTTGAACTGGGGGCGGGGCAGAGGTTGCAGTGAGCTGAGATTGCGCCACTGCTCTCCAGCCCGGGAGAACGGGCGAAATTTTGTCTCAAAAAAAAAAAAAGGAAAATAGAGTACAAAGAAAAATGTACAAGCCACCCATAAGTCCATCACATCAGGGGAAACATAAGGCCACTGTCCAGTTTATCTTCCTAAGTTAATTAATTTTCTTAAAAAAGGAAGACTGGGATCACTTCTACCATTTTGGTGTATTTTTCTGAGCTATATATTAGGAAGAAAACTTTAGCAAAATTGGGATTATAGGCTGAATGCAGATAGTTTCTTTAATTTTTCTTTTTTTCCCCTACCACTTGCCACCTGTTTCTTTAACTTGCCTCTTTTCACATGCCCATCTATTGCATGTGAATATCCCCCGTGACATTTCACCATCTTTATGAACACCTGTGGCGACTGCACCAACTCAAGCACGCCCGTCACTCACCCTGCCACTGGGCACTCAGGCTTCTCCGGCCTTTGCTAATGCTGGCCGCCTGCCACTACAGGTGGTTTATGCAGTCCCCAGAACACGTTACTCGGCACATTCGTCTGGGGTGCAGGTGACTAAACACAGACCAGGTTTCTGTTCTCAGCCAGGACCAACTTCTGAGGCTGGGGCTATAATGGCCATGGTGCGTGGGCCTGGAGAGGAGGGGGAACACACGCTTCCTCCCAGTCCCAGGGCATCTGCTGTGGGGCTGGCCTGGGGGTGGGGGTGGGGGGCAGGAAGAACCATCGGGAGAGGGGACAGAAAGCAAGAGGAAGGGACAGGGCTCTCTGATACTCACCACTATGGCCCCAGATCTTAATAATGATGGGAAATAGAAGCCATGCTCCCTGAGGCCTGCGTGCAGTCACCCACCTGGGGCGAGGGCTTTCTCAGTACCACTTACTATGCAAGGCAGCTGTGGTAGAAAGGGCTTCCAATCCCGGTTCAGCTGCTCAAGGTTTATTTATTTATTTTTGAGACGGAGTCTCGCTCTGTCGCCCAGGCTGGAGTGCAGTGGCGCGATCTCGGCTCACTGCAAGCTCCGCCTCCCCGGTTCACACCATTCTCCCTGCCTCAGTCTCCCAAGTAGCTGGGACTACAGGTGCCCGCCACCACGCCCGGCTAATTTTTTGTATTTTTAGTAGAGCCAGGGTTTCACCGTGTTAGCCAGATGGTCTCATCTGCTGACCTTGTGATCCGCCCGCCTCGGCCTCCCAAAGTGCAGGGATTACAGGCGTGAGCCACCGCCCCAGGCCTTAAGGTTCTTAAGAAGGCAGGGCCTGCTCAACAAGAGTGGAGCCACCTGCCTGGCAGGGTTTGGTGCCAGCATCAGCCTGAGGGCAGGAATCAGGGGCTTGGTGGCTGCTTTGTCCATCTGCTCTGCCAGGACTCTGCAACAGAATTTCCCAAAGTAGCCCCTCACTGACACCCTACCCTCAACTAACAGCTGGCGGAAGGAGCAGGAACCGCTTGGCCTGGCCCACCCACCGCTCTCTGCTTTCCTACCCTTACCCCAGCCAGCCCTTGGCCTCACCTCAAGGGATACAACTCAACAGTGACAGCCACCAGGAAGAGGCCAGCGTTACCAGTTCCCAAAGCCTCTGCAGGTGACTTCTGAGGCCCTCGCTACCTGTCGTGTCATGGGAAAGGCTCTCAAGGATGGATATGACAGCACATGCGTTTGGGAAACTCTTCCCAGCTTCATGAAAGCACCCACACCGAGCCCTGTCCTCCCAAGCAGGTCCTTGGTGCCCCCATTCTCTCTGTGGGCAGACACGGCAGCCTTCCCACTCATCTCCTGCCATCCTGAAACACCTTCCTCTTTGAGGTCTTGGCTGAGGTCAAGGTGCCACAGTCACCCTCAAATCAGCCGTGTAGATCTGCTGGGACCAAGTGAGTCTGGAGTCAGAGGCTTGGTCCCAAGACCACCCAAAGCAGCTTTAACTCATGGATCTGAGGACAAGACAGAGACAAAACCGACCTCTGCGGCCTGCAGAGAAAGGCTGCTGCCCACCGCCTTTGTCAGAGAAAACACCACCTTCCCACCTCGCGTCCTTACACGCGGTTTTGCTGTCTGACACGATGTCACCACACGTAACACTGTGTCCTCTTCGGAGTTTGTGCTTATGAAGTAAGTAGGTCAAAGGAAGGCCCGCGTGACCGACGACGAACGGTGCCCAGAAGCTGCCGCAAGTCACACAGCGCGGGGGCCTGGAGGAGAACCCGGCTCTCCCGGCTCCTGGTCCAGTGCCCTTTGCCACTAAGTAGACTCTGGAGTTATCTCTTGAGCTTCCCCCATCCAGTTTACTTAACTACCCTGGAGATTCACAGAGAGCAGGCTGGGGAGGGGGTGGACAGAAGCAACGGGCCAGTTGGTGGTGGTGGCTGCACAGGCCCAGAAGAACTTGGGGGGCCTGAGTCAGTGCACGGAGATGCCCTACATCTCATTCCTTGCCAACTCCTTTCTCAGCCTTTGGTTGAATGGCTCCCAACAGGCAGTGGGTGGAGCTCTGACCTGGACCAGCCCGGGGGTGATGCACTCACCCAGCCTGATGGGCCCAGCCTGATGGTGCCAGGCTCCAACGCTGTGAGGGCACAGGGGCTGCATCTTCCTGGGAAGGGAAGACTGGGAGGTGGGAGTACTACTCCAGGTCCAGGGACGTGGTTTCCAGTCCCAGCTCCAGGCCGCCTGAGGGGTGACACTGGGCACATTACTGTACTGAGAGCCCTGGTTCCTCAGACCCCGGAGTTCTCAGATGATGACTGTGAACTGTTAGGTCTATAGCTTTGATAGAGAGACAGGGGCCCCGCTGCCCTGGCCCCTGGGCTTTACTCTCTGCCCGTGTACAATGCGGTGTTTGGCTGAGTGAGCACCTAGACATTGGAGATGCCAGGAAAGATGCCTCTGCTGCTGCGCACGGGGCCAGCAGTCAGGAGTGACGGAAGAGGATCTGTCAGCCAGTCCCATTCCACTTTAAAGAGCAGTTGGTTAAACTAGCAGGCATGAAACAGGCATTCAGAATGTTCCCAAAGTTCCTTCTACTGTAAAGGGGACTGGAGAAGGCCAGAGCAGTACCCGGGGCAGTCACAGGAGGGCTCCTGAGTGGTTCCAGCTGCGGTCACCCTGAACGCATGTGCTGCAGTCAGGCAGTGAAAGGGAGGGGGAGCAAGAGGAGCACTCACTGGGAACAGGCCCCAAGTGAGCCTGCCCCTTGTCTCACTTGCTAAAAGGGCTGCCCTTGGCCAGGCTCCCGAGACCAAGGGAGGGCCTGGCAGAGACGGTGAGGCCCTGGTGCAGCATGAACTCCTGGGATACAGAGGAATTATATTCTTAAGTGACTACAGAATTTAGCTAGTCCAGGAGGCCGGATCCACACTTGTCTAAGAGGATTCCTTTCCTTTCCAAGCCTCAGCTCCATTGATCCTCCTATTTACGGCTCTGCTTCAACTGGGCAGGCAATTCCAAGATAGCAGTCAGCTCATAAACTGCTGTGCAGGGAGACGGGATGGGGGTGGAGGTGGAGGCTGGGGAGAGTGCCTCTTGGCCACGACCATTCTGTGCCCAGTGGCAGCTCGCTTAGGCTGGCAGTGGCCTCTTGGGCCTGGGGTGGAAGAAGGCAAAAGGAGGGATGTCATAGGAGGTGATGACAAGCCCCACTGTTCACGTGAAGCCAGTTTAGAGAGCTGGAGAGAAAGGAGCAAATCCAGGGGACAGGAACAAGAAGGGAGCCTCAGGGGCTTGGGGACCTGGCTAGAAAGTTTCACAGAAGCCAGTAAAGAAGAAGCTCTTGGCCCCAGTTTATGCGCCTTTGGCCTCTCTTCACCTGTCATCTCTCTCCAACATGTAGGAACAAGCTGGCACCACCTCAGAAACAGATAGGAAGACAGCGGGGGCCTATCTGCCACGTGGCAGGAGCCTGCAGAGAAAGAAATTGACGGGAGGAGCAGGCAGCCTCCCGTCCAGCCTGGCTGACTCAGTGTCCATTTCCAACCCTTTCTGAGCCTGCTGCCAGCCTCATTTCCATCTTCCATTTGTCCAATGCCCTGAGCCATGACTGCCTGCTACAAGTGGGCTCTCAGCCACACCCTGGATGTCTAAGGTGCGCCTCTCTCAAGGGGCTTTTTGCCTGGTGTGGGGCACTCGCAGAGACCGTCCCCCCATGCCGAGGGCTCAGAGACCTTGGGACTCTCCCACATGTGGCTTTTGAGAGCCCTGAGGTCAGGCCCAGCCGTCTCTCCCGCCTGGTCAGGGCCCTGCCCGTCACTGCCCCCCAGCAGCCTCCTCACTCACCACAGACAGGTGGGCCCCTCTCAACAGGTCTTTCCTCTCTCTGTGATCTTTTGAAGTCCCACCCTCTCTACGAAACCCCTGGGACAGACAGTAGAAACCAGAGGTTCAAGGTTGGACTTGGCTCTGCCACTTGGGCGGCAGCAGCAGCATCTCTGCCATCCAGGCCTCCTCCCTCTGCTGGCAGCACTTGCCAGCCTCCGCTGCACTTGACACTGGCTGCTCTTTCATGTGCTTTGTTTTCCCAGCTGGACCATCAAGTTCCTTAAGACACCTAGGTTATTTGCTTTTCTGATTTCACATCTATTCACGGTGGGAAACGGAGAAAAACTATGACACTCCAAAGAGGAACGGAAGCCCCCGGAGTCCTCCTGAGAGAGCCACTGAAAACATCTTGGCTCACTCCCTTGCACCTCCTATGCAGAGATGCTTTCTTTTTCAGAAATTAAGATCATATTGTGAATTTCTGTGTCAGTTTCTTCACTCAGCACTACAAGGTGGACATTTCCCCACGTTAACAACTCTTTAAAAACGTTGTTTTTTAAATGTCTACTTAGCACTCCAGCATCAGGACCACCATCGTTTATTCAATCAACACTTCTGTGAAGGGCGTCAGGCTGAGTCTTCACTTATGAGACCTGCGCTAGCACGCCCTGAGCTACACATTTGCCAACCACCAATTACCTTCCTTCCGTGCTGATTAAATGCATTTCCTCCCTTCTCCTAAGAAAGCCCATTTCCTGTGGATAAGATTTGTGGTGAAAATGGAACCAGCTATGATGCAGGTACAGTGTGGTGGGCTTGTGGGCTGGCAGGCTGGCAGATGTGTGCGCCACGTTTCCCTCTCTCCCTGCGTCTGGTGTCAGTTCTGCCATCCTAGGGAGCACCTGGCAGCCCCCACTGCCCTGGCCCTGCCCCTCTAAATCAAAGGCCCTTTCTCTTTGCAAGCAAGAGAGTGTGGATAAAGTTCAAGTTGCCTGCCTGTCCAGCTCAATCACCACATCACAGGAGGAGAATAAGAGGGCATGGCACCTGGGGGCCGGGGCAGAGGTCTTCAATTTTCTGAAGGGCTTAAACATGTCCTGTGTGGTCCCAAAACGTAAACCTGGGACCAAGAGACAGAAGCCAAAGGAAACAGATTTTGACTCAATATAAAGAACGCTCTACAGCAGCCAGCACAATGCAAAGAATGAATGGTGACTTCTTTATAAGGTAGTGAATTCCTTGTCACTAAAAAACTACCTGGAAGGGATTTGGGCAGAGGATGATCAGACCACATGACACTACAGTCCCTTCCAGCCTGAGAGGGAGCTGTGTGATGTGCACAAATGCCCTGTACTTCTACGACAACTCATGGGGGGCCCTATCACAGGAGATCCCACAGCAACACCTCGACTGTCAAACAGCCTCAGTATCCAGATGCTCCTTAGACACGTCCAGCCTGGCTTCCTGGAAGCTACTTGCGCATCTTGTAGACCAGCCTCCAGGGCATTTCAGAACCAAGGGAAACATTGTAGCCTATTAGAAACCTAATCACATGGGATCCACCACAGCTAATGTGATGTAAATTATCCACATGCAATGAGGGAATATTTCAGTAACAGAAACGCTCCCCTGCCCAAGTTTCCTTCTTTTTTTCAGGCTGCTAAAACGTAATTTGCCTGACAGCCCACCTGGCCATTCACACGTGGTTATTCAGGATGCTGTGCACAGGAGGCCACTCTAGGTATCTGAGGTCTCAGCTCAACCGAGGCGTGCTTGACGTTCCTTCTTGTACGGACTCCACCTGCCAGCACTGAGAGCCCCTGGAAGGACTGAGCTGCAGGCCGCCCTCAATGAGGGTCCTTCCAGCATAGAAACAGACGCATCTTACAGAGGCGCTGCCCTGTGCATGAAGTTTTGGCCCAAGGCCACACTTCCTCAAAGGCCTGCTCAGCTGCTCTCTGCTCCAGTCCTACGGAGTCTTGGGCTATTCAAGGGGTAGGAACCCTGTCCTTTCCAAAATCAGCAGGAGGAGGGGTGGGAAGCAACAGCTCAGCTTCTAGCATCCTGAAGTACAGGGAGGAAACGCCCTACGACCAACCTCACTTGCCCATCTGACAGCCAGCCTGAGGAAGGGGTGAGCTGTGAGAGGGAAGGCCCCTCAATGCTCCAAGCCAGGGGCCAACCTGGGTCCCTACGCATGGCTTGAGCTCCCGCTCCGTCCCGAGTTTGTCATCCTTCCCCGAGGAACATGGTGAGTCAGGAGTTAGGTCACAAGAACCATAAATATACTTAGTTTACCTTTTAAAAAGAACCATAAATACACTCAGTTTAACTTTTAAAAGAACCATAAATATACTCAGTTTAACTTTTAACAAGAAAAAAATTGCTATTTTAAAACTTAAGATTTCTAAAAGCTGAAAACTAACTGTCCCAAAGCTGGCTTGGGAAGGGTGCTTTGTTGCACACCACAGTATCTTTTGCCCTGGAGTTGGAGATGGCTGTGGGTGAGGTGGGTCCCTCCTGGAAGCCTCAGGCCAGCTCCTGGGCAGGCCACTATTCAGGAGGCCCCAAATACAACCCCATCAGTGAGAAGCCCTCAGAAGCCCCCACTGGAGAACAAAGTGCAGGTGGTGCGAGCTGCGTGCTGACTCTGCCCCTAGCCCTCAACTGAGGCAGCAGAGCGAGGCAGGCAGAGGAGACAGATCCCCTCGGAGCGAGTGGGTCTAACTCAACCAAGATGACTAAGGCTAGAAGGTGATGTAAAGCACATAGGTGGCCACACCCCCATCCCTGTATCCATAGAGAAGAGGCTGTGCAGCAGAGTGGCTGGAGCCGGATCTCCAGATCCAGAGCACTGGACGCACATTTCCACCCTGCCAATGACTGACAGTGTGACCCTGAGCAAGTGACCTAGCCACGCTACCTCATTTCCTTCATCTGGGCAATGGAGATTAATGCAAGTCCACATCCCAGGGATGCTGGGCAGATTCAATGAGCTAATTCATGCAAACCACTAAGAATGGCGCCAAGCACATAGTAAGCGCTAGTAAGAAGTGTCAGCGACCAGCAGTGAGAAGTGTCAGCGATCATGATCATTAACTTCGGCTCAAATGGTTGCTCCTGGGGGCAGCCCCGGCCTATGCAGAGGCCTCAGGAAGGGCTTTCAAGAGAGGGACAGTGACAGGTACCCTGCTCAGAGCTACTCTCCTGAAATGACAGAGGGTGCACCAGATCTAAGCCCAGGGTCCTAACTGGGTCCCTATTCTGTAGGGATCCAGATGAAACACCCTGGTTTCTCTTTTCTTTTTATTTTTGGCCCTTTGTGTTTTGTGAGAGAGCTTCTCAAAGCAACCAGTCCTCCAAGCCATCAACTCAGCCTTTCCTCTGGGCCATCTCTGAAGCCACGGGTACATAAGGCTGTGTAACCCTGGACTCTACCCCAGGCACTGGGCCTTGGCTGGGCAGGGAAGGGGTCTTCCTGCTGGAGGCAAGGCTCCTTGCTTCAGTGACAACTCACTTGACACGAAGTTTTGAGAAATAAATAAACTCCTCGTACCCAGCCTTGATGGGTACACAGCCAGGAAGGGGACACAGGGATGAATCAGGGACCCCCCTTCTTGGGATGCAGATCTGTAAAGAGAGCTCCCTCCGAGCCGTTTCTGGGGCAGAGGGAGAGGGAGAGTTTGGGAAGAACGCACATATCACCTGGCTGGCTTCCTGGTGTCTAACTGACCTCAGTGAGCTGTCCCTGGGATTTGGGTCTACGTACTGTTGCAGACTCCTGTGGGGCCAGAGGGGAGGCCAGGGAGGCCTGTTTCCACTGAGCAGCACCCTGCCATTGAGGAGGCCTGCAACCACTTACCAGGAAGCGGACATCGTCAAAGCCATTCAGAAGCAACTTGCTCTCATACTGCTGCAGCCCAATCGACTCCAGCCACTCCCCGACACTCTGCTCCAGCGTCCGCGAACCTGACGAGAGAGGAATCGGCAGACGCTTGAAAAGGGAAAAACCATTAAGGCGGTAGCAGCGGCACTCAGAGGAAGACAGATGGCATTGCCACATCATAGTCATTACCATGAAACAGCCAAACTATATACAAGAGACCAGAGAGCAGCGGACACGCAGCTCCTCTTCCGTGTACAGCCAAGGACAGGAGGACCTGGTGCTGTCCACACACTGCCCAGCCTCGGGCAGCTGCTGCCCACTCACACCCCCAGGTCTGAGCTGCTCCAGGGCCACGGCTGCACATGCACCATCTCTGCCCACAGGTCGGGGGTGGGGGAAGCCAACCCCCAACAGTCTCCAGGTCAACTCCTCATCAGCGTACGCGCTGAGATAGTTCAGAAAGTCTGTCCCCACAGGCACTAGAGGGGGCTGAGGGAGCTCCTAAGTGCCCACAAGCCCCGCCGCTCCTCTCATCCATGCAACTTCTGGAGCCCCTGCGGGGCTGTGGCGAGGGGCAAGTTCTGCGACCTTGCAGCATAAACCAGTCAGGAGAGAGCACACATCTTCATGCAGCTGAGGGACACAGGCACACAGCGAGGGCTCCGGGAGGGAAGCAGCAGCGGCGGCTGTTCACCGGAACCCAGCACATGCAACACAAGCAGCACAGAACACGGCAGGGGGAGAAAAGAGACTTTTACTTGTTTTCCCCCAGCAGTCCCGGAATAAGCAAACCATGGCCACTGGCCCTTTGTGCTCAGAGGCTCAAGGCAGCAGGGGGCTGAGTGAGGCACATGGGCCGGGGCTCGGGGGTCGGGCTCAGGTGTGGCTCTGCTGGGACGGCAGCATCACATTCCGCCGGGCTGCGCGGCCAGTGGGCCAGGAGCCTGGTCCACAGCTAGACTCTGGCAGCTGGCAAGCAGGGTGTCTCCTGGGCCAGCACGCCGTCTGAAGTGCTGCGTTCTTGGGCTGGGCTGGCTTTCAGGGGCTGAGCATTCATTTTCCTCTTCTGATAGCAGCTGTTCCAGTGACTCACCTGCCTGCTCAGGTAGAAAGCAGGCAGGCAAATTCAGTTCTTGGGTAAAGAAGACAAAACCCAACCAGATAAAAGAGAGAAAAAGGAAGTGGTCCTCTGTCAGCTGAGCGGTGGCGGCGTAAGTCTATTCACGTCCTGCACTGTTCTGTCTTTGGCGGAGTGATAAAGACAGCCACAGTCGTCCCAGGGTCTCCGGACCTTGGCGCTCTCCTCTACGGATGAGCAGGGAAGGGAGGACATCTATTTGCTCCTCAGTCAGGATGGGGATTGTAGTGGTGCAGGGAGGACAAAAGTTCAGCCCTTTCTGGCAGACCTTGGATGTTCTGAGCTGGATGCCTGAACCCCAACCTACTTCTCTGATTCTTGTGGGCAAGAACAGACGAAAGAAGGAAAAAAGAGAAAAGGAGGAAAAAGAGGTACAAGGAAGGAAAAAGAAGGACCAACTATAAAAACATCACCTCCAGTGAACTCCCAACACGGTGAAAGTCATTCTGCCGTTCCCAGGTACTTTCTGCCCCTTGGGGCAGGACAATGCCAACTTCCGTGGTTATCTACAAGACCCTAGTGACCAACTGTGCCAGCCTCCACTCCCTCTTCTCTGTCTCCTGTAGAACAGATGGTGGTCAGGGACCCGGCGGCCTTCTGGATGCACGCTGCCGCAGCGCTCCAAGATGCTGAGTCTCGGGGATACTTGAGCTCCCCTGCCCTTGAATGGGGAAGTCTGCTCCAGCAGCCTACGTGGCAGGTTCTTGTATGCCCATGAAGTCAAGTGTCCCCGGGTGCTGATTCATTCTTGCTTGTAATCCCCCAGCCGGGCAGCTGTGGTCCTGCCTGCTGCCGGTGGATGTGTGCGCTGACAGAGCCGCAGCAGAATGCTTTGTCTAAAGGCTCCTGGGCTCCACGCTGCCTGCTGCTGGCTCCACAGTCCTTGCTCACTCTCGTAATGTCTGGCCCTCCCCTTCCTCCCCTCCTCACCCTCCCCCTTCCAAGCTCAGGAAAATACATCAGGGATCGGACATCACATCGGAGCAGAAGCGACTGCTGCTGTGGCTGCTGAGGGAGAAGGAGACAGCAGCACTAGCATCAGAGTGAAATGACAGATTTCCCAATAGTTGATGTTGGCTGCACAAATGCATATGAAGGGCGGAGATGTGAAACTTTACCTCCAGCTCCAGGGGCTGGAAACAGCCTGTCAGGAAGAATAGAGAGGGACTGCTCCTAGAGCTTTGTTCGGCAGTTTCCAGGACAGCCAGGAGAGGACAGAGGAATGACCAGAACCAAAGGGCATAGCCCACAGGTAAGTGACCCCCCACTTGCCACACTAGGAATGACTGTGCTTCTCATAAAAACAGGCAATGAAATAAGGCCGTTACACTTGATGTTCCTCAGGTGAGTACACCAAACCAACTGGGGACAGATTTCTCTTGGGGTCTGTTAGAGCCCAGGGGAAGTGCTCCATTCCCACAGCAGGCCACTCACATTCTGGGGGAGAAGAGCAATGGCCAAGGGCAAGAGGGAAACCAGGGCCAAATCCCAAGTACAGACGCAGACAGGCAAAAAGATAAAACAGGTACAGGGACACAAATCCAAGGGTCACCCTCTAAATATGCTGGGAGATACTGGTATTCCAATAGGCTGTAGATGAGCCCTGGCAAAGAGAGGGTTCTCATCAGGCCCCGGAAGGATCCTGCTTGACCAGCTACTCAACACCTAACATGGCTGGCTTTATCAGAAGACAGCCAAGCAAGTTCCCTTCTGCTTGACGGAGAAGGCCTTTGTTGACAGAGCCAGAGTGGCCTTGGCCAGTGGGGAGGCATACCCTCTTGGACTCCTGAGAATGGGAGTTGGCACAGGGATGAGTTAGCTGCAAACGCTTCTGTTGGGGATTCAGATAACTAGCTCCAGTGGTGGCAGCCCAGGGGCCTGTGGCCCTAAAACAGGACTGAGACTCCAATGCTGCTGTGGTTGTGCCCCTCGGCTGGGGGTGCGGGCGCCTCGGCAAAACCAGTGGTGCTAAGCAATCCCACACTTTGTGCTGGGCTGCCTGCTGGAGAGCCTGTTCCTCCTCTACCCAGGCTAACCCCAGAGCCCAGATCTTTCTCCCTGATCCTGACGCCCAACCCAAGGACAATCTGAACCCTGATACTGACCAGTCAAAATAAACAGTGATTCCGTTTTGGTCCGAGCTGAAGACGGTACTCCCTGAGATCCTGGGGAAAGCCCCCTCCTGACCCATCAGACAGGATTCCCGGGCAGGCCTGGGCCCATCCTCTCCATGCTTCAGCACCTGGTAGTGGTGCAGACACAGCAGCCTGGGGCTCTGCAGCCCAAGTGGATGAACCCTCTGTTTAGGTGGTCCCCCACATGTGCCTGTTCTTGACTTTTCCAAGCTGGACTACAGAGGATGGTTCAAGAAAACAAGCACTAAAACAAGACTGTGTGCTGGGACCCAAAAACCCAAGAGTAGAGACAGACTGCCTCTCAACACGCATATGGGTTCATGGGGGACAAAAACTGGTAGGTGGGCTGGGCGCGGTGGCTCATGCCTGTAATCCCAGCACTTTGGGAGGCTGAGGCGGGCGGATCACAAGGTCAGGAGATCAAGACCATCCTAGCTAACATGGTGAGACCCCGTCTCTACTAAAAATACAAAAAATTAGCCGGGCGTGGTGGAGGGCGCCTGTAGTCCTAGCTATTCAGGAGGCTGAGGCAGCAGAATGGTGTGAACCCAGGAGGTGGAGCTTGCAGTGAGTGGAGATCACGCCACTGCACTCCAACCTGGGCGACAGAGCGAGACTCCATCTCAAAAAACAACAACAAAACAAAACAAAACAAAACAAGAAAACTGGCTGGTGGGATCAGACAGAAGACCAGATGTCAAGGGAAGAGCTCAGCATTAACCCTTCCACGGGGAGGGCTCTTCCCAAGGTGCTGCCACATCTCCCGACTTACCAAATCCAAGAAGCAATGGCTGTTTCTGACTCAGTTGTCAAGCGCATGCAAGTGATTTTGGCTCCTGCTCCTTGGACACAGAAAGTAGAAAGCATCCTCAATGGAACTGACTGTTATCCCTCCCACCCCTGTTGTCAAAGCACAGCTTTGAAATGGTAACAGTGTTTGTCTCAGTCCTGAACATCCATTTCCTGCAAACACTCCATCCTTGGAAAAGCCTACAAACTACAACAGAGTGTGAGATGGCTTGACTGAGTTGTAAGCAACAGATCCTGAAAACAGATCCACAAATTTAGCCAGGAAAGCCACCTCTGCAGACTCCAGCATAATCCAAGACTGACGAAAATGGACCAAGCTCAGCTCAGCCCTCTCTGCTGGCACCCAGGGAAACATTGCTGCTGGAGGGATGGTGGCTCTGGGAACCAGGACTGAAAACTGTGGAGGGAGGCCAGCCAGCGAGCAGAAGCCTCTGTTCTCTAGGTTTCTCGATATGAGCAGGTAATGATTTCATGGACAAAAGGAACACAGGGCCGTGCGTGGTGGCTCACGCCTATAATCCCAGCACTTTGGGAGGCCTAGACAGGCAGATCACGAGGTCAGGTGTTTGAGACGAGCCTGACCAACATGGTGAAACCCCATTTCTACTAAAAATAGAAAAATTAGCCAGGTTGGTGTTAGATGCCTGTAATCCCAGCTACTCAGGAGGCTGAAGCAGGAGAATCACTTGAACCCGGGAGGCACAGGTTGCAGTGAGCCAAGATTGTCATTGCACTCCAGCCTGGGTGACAGAGTGAGCGAGACTCCGTCTCAAAAAAAAAAAAGAAAAAAAAAAGGAACATCTTTTAACTGAAGTATTTGTATCTACTACTCATTCACAGCAAACCTATGAGGTTGACACTATTATCCAAAGGTTGCAGATATGGGGTGAGGGGTGCAGAGACATTAAGTGACTTGCCAAGACACGTATGTCTCTAGAGCCAAGATTTGAACCCAGGACTGTGAGGCTCCAGAGCCCAGGCTGTCCCCACCAGGCCCCATGGTATATGATGCTCCTTTCTCCCTGATGTGCACACTCAAGCCCACCCATCAGACTTCCTGCCCAGGGCCACAGAAGCCCATGAAGGAACCAGAGGTGTCACTTGAGACTGACAGGTCAATCCTGGATGGAGCCTCCCGAGTGAGCAAGAATTTCCACCCCTTCAGCGCAGAGAGGCATTTCCATGAAGGTGAAGACAGGCCAGGCTCCCGGCTGGGCTGCTTTCAGCCTGGATGCCCGGGTGCCCAAACCATCCTTGAATGCTTGGGGGAAGAGGTGTGAGACCTGCTCTGAGAGGCACCTTTAAGAGCATCTCACCTGAGAAAGCAACACAGTACAATCCTATTATCAGATAAAACAGCTCAGATGGCCTCCCCATTCCATGTTTCAAACAAAGAAAACAGAAGCTGACCTCACTACTAGGGCTTAGAAAAGAATGACCAAAGTAGCAGTGATACAGTGTAAGAATGGTAAGTGACGAAGTAAACTGAGTCAGGCACAAGGAACTGTGGGAAGAGGAAACAGCACAGTCACCCTCCCAGGCAATTCACATGCATGCTACGAGTCTGAGACCCCTGGTCTAACCCAGTGCTCTGCCACTGTCACAGATGAGACCCTTGAGAGCCATCTCGGAAGCTGCAGACACCAACGCTGAGGTGCACTCCGATTTAAGCGCATCTAAGAAAGTCCATAAAATAATGAGTAAGTGACGATTGTTGATCTAAAAATTTTTCCTAACAGGCAGCTTAAAATTCATTTTGTACCTTTTCCCCTCCCATAGGTAAAAGGAGTCATGGCTCTAAAAATAACAGCAAGATGGGGCTGTCTAGGTATTGGGGACTGTGAATTACAGGAGCGTGACGTGGTCTGAAGCTGACCTCTCCCACCCGCTGGACATCTGTCTTCTGTGTGAGAGGAAAGCCTGAGCCAGAAAGCAGCCAGACTGCTGGGTTCTGTGGGGAAAGGGCCACTTGGTACGGTACCTGAGATCTTTTGCCGTTCCTGAGAAAAGTCAATCCCTTCTCCAATAGAACTCATGATTTTCTCAATCTGAAATAGAAGAAAGAACAAAAGGTAGTCAGGCTCGGGGTAAACGTTGCCAGCTCACCACAGCGCCAATGGGGGCTGACCTCCAGGTCTCTTTCAGATGCTTCCCAGCACCAGCACCAGCCTGCAAAGTATCAGGACTCTCTGCTGCTCAGGTCTAAGACAGGCCTTCTCCGGCCCCAGCCCACAAGGTCTGAAGTACTGCTCTGAAGGGAGTGAGACGGTGACAGTCTGGGCTTATTAGCTGCTAGAAACACCGAAGGGCCTCTCTTTCAAGGCATCTCTATTTCATTCCCCAGCAGTTCTCCCAGACCAGCAGAGACTGGGGAGAGGCCACAATCCCAGGCCAGACCTGATCATTTCACTGCTCACGCTAGCATTTCAATTCCACGAGAGTGGAGACTTTGCCGGCTTTGTTCCATGCTACGCTGAGTGCCTAGGGTAGTGCCTGGCAAATCAGCAGCATTCACCAGATAACTGACACTGTATGACTGCAAGCTCTGGGGAGTGAGGATGATTTCTAGAGCACCTGCACACAGAAACCTATGAGAAGGAAAGGCGAGGCAGGCACTTATGCCCAAATGGAAGGCCTTTTGCTTCTTGGAGGCCAGCAGTCCTGGATGGAGCTCTGTGTTCAGGGGATGAGATGGGGTACAGACACCTGTCCCTCTTCTGGACCACAGCAGAGAAAGCTAGTCTCAAAGCATCCAGTGGCTCTAGCACTGCCCCCAGTATGGACCACCTGTCCCAGCCATCTGGCCTTGGTCACTCTGGACCAGACCCAGGCCCCCTTCCCCAGGAAGCCTGGCCAGGGGCAGGACGAGGCAGTGGGGAGCAGCCACCTTCTCTTCTTCCCCTCCTCCTCCGTTTTGGGTTGCAGTGATAATGAGCTCATTTACTGCTCTTTTTCCAAAGAAATGAGAAAGAGGACCTTTTGTACCAGAGCTTGGATGGTTTTTCCTCTAAGTGCAAGTAAGGAGCCTGGGTCAGACAATCGGAAAAACAATTCTCCAGCCAGCCGGCTGGCAGACAAAGCCGTGCATCTGACACCCAGCAGAAGAGCACAGAGCAAGCGCCACCTCTCCTCGGGCAGCTGGGGGTTCGGGAGGGTATCTTCCTCCAGCCACAGAAGTGACTGCTGGCTCAGGCTGTCACCTGACTGCTGTTAACCAGACTGAGCTCAGCAAGGCAGAGGGAAACAAATCTGACCCCTGGAGCAAACTGAGGCTGTGTCTCTAAGCACTGGCCCCAGCAGCCCAGAGGCACGGGAAGGACACTGTCAGAGCAGGTTGGCTCTGCCCCTTGAAGAAAATGCCTCCCTCCACCCCCATGACTTTCTTTGGCCCTGTTTCAAGTGCTGCCTCCTTCAGCAGGGGCAGCATGATACAAGGGAAACTCCCCAGACCTCCCAAAGCTTCCATTTATTTTTATTTTTATTACTCATTTTTTTTTTTTAAATAAAGAAGAGGTCTTGTTATGTTGCCCAAGCTGCTCTTGAACTCCTGGACTCAAGTGATCCTCCCACTTTAGCCTCCTGAATAGCTAAGACAACAGGGAGGTGCCACCACGCCTTACTATTTTTAATTTTTTAATTTTAATTTTGTTTTTTGAGGCAGGGTCTTGCTCTGTTGCCCAGGCTGGAGTGTAGGCTCGCTGCAACCTCGACCTCCTGGGCTCAACTGATCCACCCACCTCAGCCTCCCTAGTAGCTGGGACTACAGGCATGCAACACCACACCTGGCTAATCTTTTGTTATTTTTTTGCAAAGGCGGGGTTTCGTCATGTTGTCCAGGCTGGTCTCAAATTCTTGGACTCAAGTGCTGCACACCTTGGCCTCCCAAAGTGCTAGGATTATAGGCATGAGCCACTGTACCTGGCTATTTTTTCTTTTTTGTAGAGATAGGGTCTCACTATGTTGCCCGGGCAGGTTTCAAAATCCTGGGCTCAAGTGATCTTCCTGCCTTGGCCTCCCAAAGTGCTGGGACTACAGGTGTGAGCCACCGTACCTGGCAAGCTTCCATTTAAAATGGATAAAAATGAGGATGATACGGCCTTTGTCCAGGGTTGTGTGGATTAAAAGGTATCATGTACAGAAAGCACCTGGCTGAAGGTCTAGCTCACAGAAAATGCTCAATAAGGTTAGTTTGTTTCCACTTCTGCTCTGTTGTCCCGTGAGTGCTCCAGCCCAGTAAAACCTATTTTTAAAGTTGTAAAAACATTTTTACTTACACTTATTTTTTGATACATTCACATGATTCAAAATTCAAAAGATACAAAATGTTATTCAGAGAAAAGTCTCCCTTACCCATCTCCCAGTTGCCTCTCCTGCATTCTTCTATTCTACTCACATGCAGAGCTCACCACCACTGTAGACACCAATGAGGGTTGGCATCAAGCATATTTTATTTGCCTTGTCACCCGCTGGGCCTGGCACATGGTAAATAGACAATCTATTGAATGAATCTGTGAATGAAGCAAAGTGTAGTTTCCATTTCTTTAGAGTCTGCACTGGAAAAGCTGTTCTCCACGGCCGTGCAGCGTGCCGGGGAAGGAAAGGGCTGAAATGGTGGGGTGACTCCAAGGTATCCTTTGAAATAAAGTCATATCATATATTTCATTAGCATCATAATCACTTAACATCCGAAGCCCTAGGTGACCTGTCCAATCAGCATCCCTTGGTGGTAAAATTTGTGAAATTTTGCCAAAGGGCCTTTTGGCATCAGAGTGAACAGAGCTGAGCACCCCCGCTGCTTCTCTGCTCCGCTCTTTCCTGCTTGGCCCAGGAGTCACCCACTAGTCAACTGACATAGGCCAGCAGAAGCCCAGGTTTTTAAAATTTTCTTTTTTCTGAGACATGGTCCCACTCTGTCACCCAGGCTGGAGTGCAGTGGCACAATCATGGCTCACTGAAACCTTGAACTTCTGGGCTCAGGGGATCCTTCCCACCTCAGCCTCCCAAAGCGCTGGGGGTACAGGTGCCTGACCCAGAAGCCCGGGTATCCGGAGAGCTGTTCCTGGCTGCAGACAGGCCGGGAAATGCTAATGGATGCTCTCAGAACGATTTTGCCCAGGCTAGGAAGTTGTTTTATTGTTCCACGAACTGCCGTGGCTAAGTCAAGCTGAGCTGGTTCTAGTTCCAGAAAAACTCAGGGTCCTCGGCACTGGACTCGCAGCCTGTAACCCTGGACTCCTTCCTCAGCAACTGGAACCTGTCTTGGTGGAAGCTCAGGGCCAGGAGGGACATGGCAGCGAAGAGGTCCTATTTGGGCAGAGATTGGCAGGTCCCCGCCCTGGCACCAAAGCAGAGTATCTGGAGCTGTGGTCTGCCCAAGCCCTCAGCCTGAGCTGTGGAGATGGGGAGGAACCGGAGCTCATCTTTTCTCCTTGCCTCAAACTCACCCTCAGGGCCCAGAACCAGCAGAGAGGAAATATGATCATTTTAGTCTAGACAAAGAAGAGCATTCAGACACACAGATATCATTCTGATCTACATACTTCATGCAGTTTAACCTCCTAGGCTTGAGTTAAAAAACAATCTGAATAGGCAGCTTTCCCAGAAATGTTCTGCATTCCAGGGGAAGAGACAGGTTAGATGTAATAGAAGGGAACCATTTAGTGTTCTCCTCTTTTTCTGTGGTTTTGGATGAGTGACATTTTTGGAGAGAGATGAGAAATGGCCATGCTTCCTTACTACTGCACTTCACGTGAACTGACTGAAAACTTACACTTGTGTTTGTTAATATAAGGTCTTGAAAGTTATCACCATAATGGACTCTTCACAAAATGCTTGGAAATACTCCATTTTCAGAAAGTTTTCAGGATGACTCTGTTTAGACTATTTTTCCCTGCCAGGGCTGTGTAAAATGTATTCCCCATATGGCTGAAAACAAGAACAAAAACAAACACTGGAGATACTGCTGCTCAGGCCATCTGACATCTGCTTGTTTAGACCACAGGATTCTGGTTGCCCACGGGCTGGTGATGGGAGGTGGCGCTCTGCATGGAGAGGTCTCCATCCCCCACCACCAGGCGGCAGAGCCATGCAGATGACACCCAGCTTTTTAATAAATACTGGGAGTTGAAGGAGGGGGAAGAAAGAGTTTTGATGGGTCTTCTGTATGCCAGGAAGTGTGCTGGGCACAGGCAGACCTCAAGCTTTGGTGCAACTTGGCTCCAAGGCCCGTGGGAAACCTCCCTTTCAGGAGGCGGTACAAGTCACGGCTGTGTGCAGGGCTACCACACGGGGCCAAATGTCAGGACAGCAGGAATCAGTCTGGTCAACATGTCTAGAAGTTGGGGCCCATGTAGAGGAGGATGGGAAAGGAATCACTTTCCTTTAACTTTCCTTTGGTGTAAATGGGAGCATGAGAGAAGTTTCTACAGCTGACTTGGCTCCTGACATCAGACATTCCCTCCCAACACCCTTTCTGCTGCCTGGGAGTTGTTGGTGCCTTAGGACCCCCTGGCAGTTGGAAAATACACACGGTCTCCTTAGGCCTGAGCCACGGGGCCGGAGACACCTTCCACCTCGCCTCCTCCACTCAGCACTGATGACCTTATTGGCTCAGAAACACCTTCTGCTTTGCAGGATTACTTCCCTGATTAACTGTTTTATGGTGTGTCCCAGAGACACTAAAGAACCATTGAGGGTAAGAACCCTGCGTCACGCTGTTTTCTTTAGGTCCCACCGTATGCCTTGTACACAGCTAAGCACACTGGTGGTGTTCGATGACAAACGTTTGTTAGCTATCGCTAATACACCGGTCTCTTTTACGCTAACAGGGAAAGGCGGAAGGCAGCCAACAGTCTCCCTCTGCACCCGTCTGAATTCTCTAACTCCCTTTCCCTCCTCATTTTTACGTTTCTCTGACTCTCTGAGTTGCTGGCACAAGGTTGGCACTCCCCCAAAGCACCTCACACTCCAAAACTTCCAGCTGATCCCTTCTCTGAGCAATCCTGCAGAGCCTTGACTCACAGCGAGCCAAACGTTATCCCACTTTTCACGTGAGGAAACTGAAGCTCTCCTCCATGGACACTCCCAAACTGCTCACACAGGGCACTGCTCTCACTTTCACAGGTGCCACTGGCAGCCAAGCCTGCTTCCTGCTGCAGGGGGCAAAGTGGCAGACCCTCTCCTCTGGCCAGATAGCCTTGCTTGGACAGTGCTCCCCTTCCCAGGAGCAGGGGGCCAAGTGGCTGAGCCATCGCCTCCTCAGCCTCACCAGATGCTTTGTGCCCATCCCATCAGGCGACTGCTGACGTCAAAATCTGTTCCTTAGGCTGTGCAAAGAACTCTAAAGACTGCTGACAGCTGCACTCCCAGGCCCAGAAACCACATAAGAATTCATCACCATCTCTGTCTTCTGCCTCTTAGCAGCAGACAGGCTCTCAGCCTAGAGTGGGCTTTGATTCCACATCTGAAAAAGGGTCACTGGCCAGGGTCTGGGCGATTTTTTTTCCTTCTCCTCCCAGACTGAATTGCGCATGGCCTCAGGAAAGACAAAGACGGATTGAAGTAAATTATTTGTCCTGATTTTCTAACCTTGTCAACCGCTTTTAGGAGAGGGAGGCAGAATGGGGTGGGGGAGGGGAAAGGCGCATGGCAGGGAATGAGTAACTATCTGCCAGCGCGCTCAGGGCTGTCCTTGCCGAGGCGACCAGACATGGCCGCTAACAATGAAGAACTCCTTTTCCACAGAGCAGGCTCGGTCTCCACTTCAGCTGTGTCTCACAGGGTGGCACTCAGGTTGTTACCATGTTCATTGCTGTGTCCCCCTACTTCAATCCCCTTTACATCTTCACCTTCTTTTTCAACTCCCCTTTTTCTACTAGGCTGAGAGACAACAGAGCTGTTTTGTTTCAAAAGTGCTTTGTCCATCCATGACAAAGGCTCCTATTAAAGCCTGCCTTTTGTGTTTGCCCCAGGCTAGGCTGGTGGAGAGAGGAAAGCCAGGGAGCTCTGGCTTCCAGAGCAGGGTCTCAGGCTCTCACCTCCCACCTGCCCCCTCATTTTTGTCTTTCCTATACCTCTTGGGTTGCTGATATTGGGTCTTGCTCCCTGAAAGCACCTCGCACCCCACAACTACCAGCTGGTCCCTTCCCTGACCCAGAGGTCAGGGCTTAGACCCACATCTGCAACTTGACAGAAAGGAAATACATGGACATGACATGAACATGACCGGGAGGAAATACGTGGCCCTGACTTGACATGATGTGAAGGAAACACACGGAACTAATACTTGCCAAATGACCTTCTCATACCAGAACAGCCTACTGTAAAAGCAATCTTTTACTCAAAGTGCCAAGAAACTGCTGAAAGAATAAAAAAGTTGGGAGACCTAGATTCTAATTAACTTTATTATTGCTTGCCACATAACTCTGGGTTATATGCCAAGTACTGGCTTTAATAAGTGGGTCAAGAATCTAAAAGATTAATGAGGATTATGTATTTGGGTTCTAGTTCAAGGTACACAATCTACTTTTCATCGAGGAGCAGGCTTTTATCTTTTGGCATGGTGGGGAGGGGTGAGGAGGAAGTACACAAACCTCAGAAAGCCTGCAGTTACCTAAAAACACTGGTTAACCTGCCACTTGGTCCTTCAGGCACCCCCACCAGCCTCCAAGTAACCTTCCCTCGGTCTAGTTCTTTCACAATCTGAATGTCATTACGGCACACTGCTAGTCTGGCTATGGATAAAATCAAGCCAAAGAAAACATCCTAAACTTCCACTCAGAATCAATTTCCTCAGTAGTGTGGCCAGGGAAAGGGGTCTTAGCTCCTCAGATTCTACAGGGGAACACCTGTCTTACAATATCAGGGTGGTCAGATGTAGGATTCTTAGCACCGAATTATATATACTTAAGGTTTAAAAATACATACATATATACTTAATACAAATACACTATCAGGATCCATCAGTTGCCTTGAGATTTCCTGAAGTTTGCCACTCCTAATTACCTCTGAACTTGCGAAACAGGAAGAAGGTGGGTAAATGAAGTTGACAGAGTCCCTAAACTTCAGTTTAAAGCACTAGTTAAAACCTTTCAGATACGACATACGAAAGAGCACGTGCCGCAATGATTCCATTTATATGAAGTTCTAGAATAGGCAAAAGTAACTGAGAATGGAAAACTACCAGAAGAGGCTGGGTGAGGACTGGCTGGCTGGGGGAGGCACTAGGGAACCTTCTGGGAGTGACAGTAATGTTCAGTATCTTGATAGGAATTTGGGTTAGACAAATGTATGTACTGGTCAAAACTTATGGAATAACAGACTTAATAGATTTCCCTTTGTATAAATTCTACCCCCCTCACCCCCCAAATAACTATAAACAAACACCAAACTCCAGTTAATCATATATATGTTAAAGTGTTTGGGGATGAAAGTACTGATGTCTGCAACTTACTTTGAAATGCATCAAAAAATAACATGATTGCTAAGTGCACTGAGGGGTAGACAGATGGATAGATGCAATAAAGCTCGTACAGCAAAATGCTAATTATAGAATCCATGCCCTACGTGGTGGATATACAGGCATTCACTATTCAAGTCTTTCAAGTTTTCCGTAGTTTGAAAAGTCTCATACTGAAATACTGGAAAAATCTTTCAGGATCAGATCTTTTAGAGGATAATAAATTATAAGATTAACACTAGTCTGAGTTTCATTTGTGATGAACTCTGCTCAACATGCTAATAAGCAAAGACATGCCCGAGAGGCGAGAGGCGAAGGAAACAAAGAGAAAGGAATGTGGGAAAGTTGATGGCACCATTATTCCCTGTTACCAAGCCTTCTGGGGTGAGGGCTCTCAGCACAGCTTCTGTGTTGTGGTGTGGCTTTCTCTATTTTGGAACCCAGGCTAACCCCAGTCTTGACAGTCTGAAAACTCAATTATCAGTGTTCCCAGGATGAGTAGACCCTGGGAAACTGGCTCATATTAATCAGGGTCAAAAGAAATTGATCCCTACATCTGAGAGTTTCTTTAGCATGGTAAGCAGCACATTAGAATACTTAGCTGGTAGAATATGTTTGTATCCTCTGTCTCCTGAAATCAAATAAAATTACAAAATCAAATACACCTTCAAAATTTGGGAGTATGTGAAAGCTGTGTGAACTACATTGAAGGCTCATTCATCTTTCCTGAAAATAGAATTCATGTGCTCACAGCAAGGTCGACCACCGACCCTGAAAGCACTTTTGTTTAACAGTGTGAAAACTCAAGACTTGCAGGGTATTAGGTTCTGTGCTGAGTTCTTTCAGTGGGGTCCTTGCTGCACTAGGCACCAGCTGACTGCCCTCCTGGTGATTCAGTTCCTCCTCACAAGCACCCTGGTGGGGAGCTAGCATTCTTCCCACTTTAAAGGAGAGAAAAGCAAACATGAGAAAATCAAAATAACGTCCATGGGTCACAGCACTAGCCATATGTGGGCATTGCTCAATTCATTATCTACCTAATTCATGGTGTCCAGTTTGTTTCAAGTGAAACTAGTAGGCCTCACAAAACCTAAAAAGTTAGCACCAGGTGGCCCTAGATAGGGTCCCACCCTGCCTAGATAGGGTCTCACCCTGCCTCGATAGTGTCCCACCCTGATAGGGTCCCACCCTGCCAATTCCGGGAAACAACCTCATGAGGTCCCACCCTGCCAATTCCAGGGGTCTCACCCTGCCTCGAAGTTCCCGGAATCATCAACTCCAGGACAGAACCTCATAAGGTCCTGCTCTAACCAATTAAACCAAGACCCCTTGCTCAGGCTATAGCTAGACCCAATCATTTTACGCCTTAAGCTTTGTTTGAATTTCGCGCCATAAGCTGTGTTTGAACTTGTGTTAGCCTATATAAACAGCCTGTAACAAGCAGTCGGGGTCCCAGGACCAACTTAGAGCTTGGGACCCTAGCGCGCTAGTAATAAATAACTCTCTGCTGTGAACCTCGTGTCGGTGATCCTTCGCGATGACCCCTGCCCAGGAGGGAATCGAGAGTTCGGTTCCAACACAAGCCTAGCTTTCGCTCTATTAAAGCTCAGCGCAGGATTTCAAATGCACTGGATTGAGAACATTGGAAAGGCAGTGTGTAGGGGTGGAAAGAACAAGGACTTATGAATTAAAAACTTGAGTTCAATTTCTGGTTCTGACACTTAATTAGCTGTGGAAACTTGGATAAGTCATTTAACTTTGTTGACTTTCAATTTCCTCTTCTATAAGGTGAAAAAGAGTCCTCACTCATGGGATCATTGCTATGGGCAAATGACCTGACTTCTCTTCCTTAAGATTCAGTTTCCTCAAACACAAAATGCACATACCAACAGAGGCCTGCTGTAAAGACCTGACACAATGTACAAGAGGTCTGAGTGCAGCCTTTGCTTTCAAGGCAGGGCTATAATGAGGAGTTAATTTATTATGACACAAGTCTGAGCAAGCTGTGCATTGCCTAAAAGACACAGTTTTGGTGTAATTCATTCACTCCCTGAATGACATCATCCTAAAAGGCAAGGTTCTTGCTGCTGTAAGCACGGATGGTGAGATCTGTTCCTTGTTCAAAGGCAATGCCTGTCTGCCTCTGTTGCTGGGGGATTTTAGTCCCTGCTATTTCCCAGGGCCATAGCAGGAGATACTGCGCCTGCTTCCCTCTGTAACTTGACCAGATGCCAGCCTTCTTTACTCTGGGAAACATCTGTAGTCCTCGTAAAACTACAGATGCCAGGCAGAGTCCACACCACCCTTCTCCCTTGCACGTTTCAGTTTACAGCGATTAGACGGGGCTTGTACTTGCCATTCACATTCATCTGGTTCCAAAATAAACAAAATTCTATCTAAAAAACAAGTTAATCAAAACCCAGGTTCCTTTGTTTTTTGTTGTTTTGTTTTAAAAGATACACCAGAGGGAAAGGGCTTCCTTCTGGCAGAGAACATTTAGAACATGCTGTGTGAACAATAGCTCACTTCCTGGACACTCAGCTGGAGGCAGCTTCTCCATTCAGGACAAAACGTTTTCTGTGAGGGAGTGTCGCCTTTCTACAAGGCAGCTCTTGGGGTGCGAACCAAACAGGAGGATCCAAGACAATCCTGAAGCGAGGAGAGGGAACAGCGTCTCAACTCAGGCCTGCTCCTTCTCATGCAGGCTGTGGGTCTACCTCCAGCCCCTCACCTCAGAGACAGCTGGCTCCCACAGGGCAGGGTCTGCAGGTAGCGAAATGCCTGAGACTGTGGAACCGGCTTTGCCTCTTTCAGCAGCGCTGCTGTGAGCAAGCCACTTGTTCTTCCCACACCTCCGTTTGGTCATCTGTAACAGGGATAACGACACCTACTTGGCAAGCCTGTTATTGACCTCCGCTTAAGCGACCTGCCAGCGAGCTAACCTCACGCCACCCCGTCCCTCAGTAAGTGATGCCAGCGGACGGCTATGTCCACACTGGGCAGGCTCGCTCCCGCACACCATGGTCTTCTGCTTCCACACACTCAGTGTTACCCTTACCAAGAGTCAGCTGAGGTCACTTCCAAAACTGCTTAGGATGGTTGTATTTGTTGATGAAAATAGAAAATTTAATTAAACAATACATAAATTATGAAACCAGTGTAAAAGAACCTTTCTGTGACAACCAAGTAAGTACTCTGAAGAGACTTAATAATGAGATCATTTTTTAAAATGTGCTCTTGAATTAAGTGTGGTTGGGGAAGTTGTAAAAAATTCCAAAAGAAGTCTATACTCAGCTTGCTTCACAAGTGGTCAAATTCTGGCTTTACTTTTAAGCAGCAAACTGGAAATTTTAGTCAATGGTGTTTTATAGGTGTGGTTCATGTAATAAAAGGAAGGCAGAGAACCCCAATTTAACAGATCTACATTGGAAGAAAGGGCCCAGCTCCACATCAAAAGGGTACACATCGATCCATTTGGGGTTAAATTGTTTGATTCTTTTTTAAAAATGACTTCCTCCTTTAACAGGGTTTTGTTTTTACCCAAACCAAACAACCCTCATCCCAAGTGGCCATGTAAGAGGCTTCTACTGGAACAATGGCACATGTGGAAAGCCTCTGGAGGAACTGGCAGCAGTGTCTCATAAACAAGATAGTCGCTATGACCGCAGAAACTCTCAAACCACCTTCACCATCCAATAAGTCAACTTCCAGAGACACAGAACCCCTCTCTGGCTGCTTTTTCCTAAAAAGTCTCTCCCCTGCGGGCTGGTAAACCACCCCAGGTGACTCCTGAAATTTTCAGCTCTTCTTTCTTCCTCATCGAGGTTCCTGTTTGAACAATGCCTTACACATTACTGATCACTGCCTCTGTCCAGGGCCAGCTCGCCAGGCCATGATCTCCAGGTTACAGACCACAGGCATTAGCAAGTCATGGGCTCTCATTGTCTGTCAACTCAGGTCAAATTTCCAGCTTCTATTCATCTGCATATGGCAAGGGGTGAAAAGAAACTGCCCCCAGCCCACCCAGTTCTCAAGCTGAGCGCACAGAGACAGAGGGTCACTCAGTTAACTAAGACCCTTCTCCCCAACATGGTCCTCCTACCTACCCTGACAGACCATAAAGCACGGAGGCAAAAGCAGGGGGAATCCTCCAAGTCTCGCAGACATATTCTGAGGCTCAAGGGCATCCAAGGTCATCCAAAAGAAAATGTCTGAGCTAGGAACCAATGCGTGCCCTGCCCCACCCACAACCCCATCACAGACAACAATTAATTATGGAAATGGCAACCTTATGTCCCCCAAATATAACCATGGAGGATACAACGATTAGAAACATTCTACCGGAAGGAAAGGTACATGGAAGATAATTATTTTCGGTTTCCTACGTAACCCTCACCTGTGAACAGGGATGCTAATACCTGCTTCCCAGGACGGTGTGGGGAGGATGAGATGACACAGGGAGGGTGGCTGGCACACAACAAGCACTGATGAGCACTGGTGCCCTACCTGTACCCTTTGTGGACTGATTGCATCTAGGATTTGTGCTTTAGAATTCTTGCAGCAGAGGCAGCCTGGCTGTACCGCACTGGTGCAAACCTGCTCACGCATACATAAGGTCCGAGGATGGTTCCCGGTCTTTTGACATATGTGCATGCCTCTTCAGCTTCTTTTGTATTTCCCACTAGTGCTCCTACCAGGTAAAGCACTGAGTGGGCTCAGTCAACACCCAGTGGATAAAACAGACAAGGAGCTTTTAAAAGTGGTTACACCTTAACTGATTTTAGGGAGGGATTTGTGTAGGACATACATCTTTCTTGGATCTGAGATTTTTCCTGAAGAGAAAATGAGAGGGGGGAAATGTGGTGGCTAACCCAGCAAATGTGTGGCATCTTCCCACCTGAAATTCCTCCAACTGTATCCTTAGTGCCTTACTGCTAAGTTCCTGTGTCTATCCTTTTACATCAGCCCCACGCTGACCTCAACAACAAGGAACTGTGTTCTTTCCTCTTTAAAAAAAATGAAATGTTTCTTAAATTCCAAAGAACATATTTTATAGTATGGTAATTTCAACAACAATAATAAATGACCCATTCACATGCCTACTACCTGGTTTAAGAAATAGAAAATGCCCTTCCTGGGATCACTTCCCCCCATTTCTCTGCTCCTCTGAGACCACACCATCCTGAATTAAATGTTATTACCCTCTGGCTTTTCTTTAACCTACCATCTATGTCAGTATCCCTAAACCATATAGGGTTCTGTCTTTTTTTCTTAGCCAAGCGGACAGGAACACAACTTGATGTCCTCCAAGTAGCCCAATAGGTTCTGGAACCAAGGTTCAGATTGGTCACCTCCCTCTGGCTGGCAGGAAAATGGGAGGCCACAGAAGAGCTCAGCATCTGAAGAAAGGGTGGTGCTGGCAGGCAGAGAGCAACAAGCCTTGGCTTCTTGTTGGGCTGGCAGTGTGAGGACTCCTGAGAAAATCCATTCCCTATATGGGCAGCAACATGCAACAGCTGGGGGCTAAATGTCAGGTTAAAGTGTACACCCCCATGGGATTACTAGAAAGAACACAGCCTTTTCAAAACAGGCCAGTGAAGAGTGCCTATTCCAGGAAAGGCCCTGTGGACTTACACTCTTGGGTTTGTTGGCAAGTGAGTCTTACAAGTTGCAATTATGGAGTGTACAAATTTTCTCAGGAAAGACACCAAGAAAAGCGGCATGAAGGGAGAGGAAAGGCAGAAAAGACGGCCACGCAATCTCTCCACTTGTGGGACCTTTGCAGTGGGAGACCCCCAAGATGCCCACAATTCAAAGGCCATCTCCAATCTCAGCCTGCAAGAAGATTCCAGAGTGATTACAGCCCACTAGTCTCAGCTGTTTTGTAAGCATTGATTGCTGCCAACAGCTGTTCTCTAGGGGCTTTGTGTATGTGCTAGGAGGTAGGGCCCTTCAGAAAACAAGTGGAAGCTACAACCTCAAGACAATATCTAGAGAGAAGGCAGTCAGAGAAGCCAAGGAAAGAGCTAGTTTATTAATGTTTGACCAAGACCCAGGGCAACTATTATTTTTAGTATTTCTCATGACTTTATAACATCCCCATTGTTGGCTATTTATTGGCTATTTTCCACAAACCTCTCAGTTTCCCATTTTTGTTTTAACATGCAATAAAATCTTAAAAGGGGACTGTGTGCTTATTTCAAACACAGCAAAACTGGGGAGACACTAGAAAACATTATTCCTTCCCCAGAGTTCTGGGATATGAGGGATGAGGGAGGACACAGTGGAGGCAGGCACCTGGATAGGTGGGCCAATCCCTGAGGTCTATGGGAGAGAAGAAAGGGGTGAAGGGGAAGCCTACTGGGACCCCAAAGAGTCCCTGGCTAACGGCCAGAGGGTCCCAGGCTGGGCTTCTAAGCTCCACTGTCAGTCAGGGCATAGGAATCTTATCTTCGAAAATTCTGCCTCTTGTAGAATCAAATGCTGGAGTAATGAGTGAACTGGTGTAGAGAGAGTCTGAGACTGAAGGAAATGATCAGTAAGAGCCTTGTTTTTCTCAAATACTTTTGTGCTCAGGCCATGTGTGTCTGTGTGTAGGCACATACATCAGAATCTCAAATATGCTTCTACACAACTGAAAATAAACAGGATGGCTCTGGTCAAAACTGTGAAGTTCAAAATCTCAAACTCCTCTTTTTTCCTTTGTCCCCAGAAGTGGGACTAAGTGAGAACAGCTGGTACAGGGATCAACAAACTCGGCCCTTGGGCTCTCACCACCAATCAGTGGAAATGGAGGAAAGGAAGATGAGGGTCACAGGAGGCAGGCAGCTGCAGATTCAGCAAGCAGGGCCTCAGACATCATCCACACGAATCTCTCAGTTTTGCAGATGAGAAAACTCAGGCTCGGCGGGGCTAAATAATTTAACCAAGGTAACCAGGCTGGCAATACAGGGCCTAAACCTTTCTTGTTGCCTCTCTGCCAAGATACTCCGCTGATTTTGCAACTGAGGAGACGGCAGAATATGGAGCAGCCCTTGATGAAGATACTTTCTATGGCCTGAATTCTGTTCCCTCACATTTCATATATTGAGGCTCTTACCCCCACTATGAAGGTATCTGGAGATGGGGCCTTTGAGAGGTAATTAGGGTTAGAGGAATGCATGAGGGTAGGGTTTATAAGAAGAGGGAGATATATCTATTCTGCCATGTGAGAATATAGTGAGAAGGCAGCCGTTTCTAAGCCAGGAAGAGAGGGTCCTCGTCAGGGGCCATGCTGGCCGGCATCTTCATCTTGGACTTCCCAGCCTCTAGACCTATGAGAAATAAATGTCTGTTGTTTAAGCCACTCAAACTATGGTATTTTGTTACAGAAGCCTGAGCTGTCCAATATATGACTTAGGCCTCTCGAGGGCTGAGTACTGAAGGAAAAAGACCTGAGAAAAATGACCTTTCGCACCCTTCCTTCTCTATAGCCCTGGGCGGAAACACACACTTGCCTCTTTCAGGAGAATGGCTTCTGTGCAGAGCACTGTGCTGTCCCACTTCAACAGGGACACAAGTGGCAGTGAACACTTAATTTGTTAAGTTTTTGGGCCATTTTCCTTCCTAACTGGGAGAAACAGAAATGTTATAAAGCTGTCAACTTTTTACCAAGGAAAATGACTTTAAAAATTAACAGGATGGCCGGGCACGGTGGCTCAAGCCTGTAATCCCAGCACTTTGGGAGGCCGAGACGGGCGGATCATGAGGTCAGGAGATCCAGACCATCCTGGCTAATACGGTGAAACCCCGTCTCTACTAAAAAATACAAAAACTAGCCGGGCGAGGTGGCGGGCGCCTGTAGTCCCAGCTACTCGGGAGGCTGAGGCAGAAGAATGGCGTAAACCCGGGAGGCGGAGCTTGCAGTGAGCTGAGATCCGGCCACTGCACTCCAACCTGGGCGACAGAGTGAGACTCCGTCTCAAAAAAAAAAAAAAATTCAGTTAAGAACTCCCAGTATAAATAAACATTAAATAACAAAATAAAAAAAAAATTAGGATGGGCCGGGCATGGTGGCTCAGGCCTATAATCCCAGCACTTTGGGGGGGTCGAGGCAGATGGATCATCTGAGGTCAGGAGTTCAAGACCAGTCTGACCGACACGGAGAAACCACGTCTCTGCTAAAAATACAAAATCAGCCAGGTGTAGTGGCGCAGGCCTGTAATCCAGCTACTCGGGAGGCTGAGGCAGGAGAATCGCCTGAACCAAGGAAGTGGAGGTTGCAGTGAGCTGAGATCGCGCCACTGCACTCCAGCCTGGACAACAAGAGCAAAACTCCATCTCAAAAAAAAAAAAAAAAAAGTATGAGGGAGATCTTTGTGGTGAAAGAACAGTTCTGCATCGTGATTGTGGTGGTGATCACATGAACTTACACATGATAAAAATGCATATAACTCCCCACCCACCCACACACACACACGTACATGCAAAACTGGTGAAACGTGAATAAGGTGTGTGGATTGTTCCACAGTCAATCTCCTGGTTTTGGTATTATATTAAATAATATAGTACCATGGGCAGAAACTAGGTGAGGGGTACTAAAAAAAGGACCTCTCTGTACTATTTCTACAACTTCCTGTGAATCTATGATTATTTCCAAATAAATTTAATAGAGAAAAACATTTAACAATCAACATGAAAACTATCCCTTTGTTTTATAAAAGAAAGAACAACGGAAGCATAGAAAAAAGAAAAAAGGCCAGGTGCCATGGCTCATGCCTTTAATCCTAGTGCTTTGGGAAGCTGAGGCAGGAGGACCTCTTGAGGCCAGGAGTTCAAGACCAGCGTGGGCAATACAGCGAGACCCTGTCTCTACAAAAAAAACAAAAACAAAAACAGCCAGGCATAGTGGTGCCTACCTATAGTCCTACCTACTGGGGAGGCTGAGGCAGAAGGATCACTTCAGCCCAGGAATCTGAGGTTATAGTGAGCTGTTGTCACACCACTGCACTCTAGCCTGGGAGACAGAGTGGACCCTGTCTCTAAAAAAATAAAATTAAAAAAAGGGAAAGAATGAACACAATCAGAATAAAGGTGGCTGGCAATCAAATACCATCAGTACCATCACAGCACTCTTCACTGTCCTTAACTTTCTCCTTTCATCATGGACCGGTCGAAACTGTACTGAGGACTTTCTCAGTAAGAATGCAGAGTTCCAGTTTCCCCATCTTCACCACTGTGGCACGCAAACAATGTGCCAGCGGACCCACCCACAGGGAGGCCAGGCATAAAGCTCCCTTTCTTACCAGCCTGACTGGCTTCTGACAGTTCTCTCAGCCTAGAGAAAATGGAAAACAACAGTAGGACAAGATGGGGGTGTGGGTTGCAGTTAGAGGAAAGCCACAGGCTGGCAAGAAATTTGAGTTTCTCTTCTGCCTTCTACTCCTCTTACCAGTGCCCAGAACCCTCTGCTTTCCTTTTCTCCTCCCCCAGAGACAGAGACCTGATGCCACCATCTATGTGCCCCAGGATTTTTCACTCCCTCCCTCCTGCCCTGTCCCTGGCCCAGATTCTGAGACCCAGAGTCTATTCTCACAGTGCCCTCTCCCTTCTCTTGCCACCACCCTTGGCAGCTGCTCTCAGCCCCTGAGTGCTTGCCTGCCCATGTCCCCTCCAGAACAGGGACCCCAGGGAAAACCCTTCCTGTGCCAAGAGTGACAGCACTGGTGCGCCTCAAAGACCTGGGGGTGGTGTACACATGAAAGCCTGAGAAGCCCCAGCCCAGGACCACTAATGGGTGGTAAAGTAGACAATACGCATTAGTCATTTCTAAACCCTCCTATCTGCCAGTTTCCAACTGCAAGCACTTGTGACTCTGAGCATTCTCTCAGGCTGCCAGAGCCCTCTAGACCTGTACACTGGGTAGACTGAAAGCGAGAGGGAATTAATGTCCTGTCCCTACTCCCACTAGGTGAGCAGCCCTCATCCAGACTGACTGGAAGTGGTAGATAAATACCCCAGCTCCCTTGATCTAAAGTAAGTTTGAGTCTCCCAGACTTCCGCAGCAGGTCTAAGCCGCAGGGCCCAAGGGGTAACCTGCTTGATAACAAATCCTTTACTGGTTTCCTTTCTTTCTCACTCCCCTACTCCCCTACCAGTGCTTCCTGGGATCACCTCCCAAATAAGCTATTTGCATTTAAATCCTGCTTTTGAGATTTCAACCAGAGATAGGTGGTCACAGGGAATCCTAACAATTGGGAAATTTGAGCTAGAATTTCAAATATGAATGAGTATATTTCTGTGAGTGTCTGAAGAATGTACATCTGTGTAATTAGGGAAGTCACCAACAGTAATGGCTGCTAGCAGATACTAAAAAGCTATAGGGAAAAACTATAAAAACTTGATTTGCCTAGGTAATATTCATTATAGCCATTTATATGAACTGCGTTTCATTTGCCTAATTACAACTGGCACAAGAACTACCATGTATATGTTAAATATGTCAGACAAAACTTGCATTACATTTTATTTGATTGCTAGTGTTATGTAATCCCATGCCTTGTTCTTGCGTGTTCATAACTGGGTGCTCACATGCACAGTCTATTCACGAGTAGAGGGAACACTGTTAGGACCTGGCTCTTAAAGCCTTGGTTCTCAAACCTCAGCGTGCTACCTGAGGAGCCTGTGAAAACATTACCGGGCCCCAGCCCCAGAGTTTCTAATTCAGAAGGTCTAGGGCAGGAGGGAAGAATTTGCATTTCTCTCAAGTTCCCAGGGACGGGTGATGCTGCTGGTCTGCAACTGCCCTTTGAGAACCATTGCTTTAAGACACCACATGGGAGAAAGAAGGAACTACAGGGTTAAACTTGCCACTTAGCATTAGCAACATGAAAGGCTGACCAGTCTGTGTACTGTTTCTACAAAACCGGCGGAATCTTCTAACACCCTAGATCAGTCACTGAACCAAAACCAGATTTGGTATGTGGACAGTTTAAACCAAAAAAAAGTTGACGTAACTGTTAAACAAATCTCGAGAGACCTGGGTTTGCTCATTTACTCAACAAGTGGGTGTCAAGTACCCAGTCTGTGCCAAAGATGTTGCTATGCAGCAGAGGTTCGGGCGCTGTCGAAGGTCTCGTGAGACGCTGAGTAGGTCACATCCTTAATGGGCTCAGTTTCCTAACCTGTAACGAGAGAACTCGTACTTAGGGAACCTTCTGACTCTAATGTTTTACAATGAAAACCAATGCAGCATCACAGCTCAAAGCAAAAATATTCTGCCTAGTTGCCTGGGCAGCATGAAGTCAAACGTGAGTAAGATCCTAGACGCCGATACTAGATGCCCCAACAGGCCAACTGTGACAGGACAGGTGAAGCCCTGGCAGCAGTCCTCAGTCCCAGTTGCTCAGAGTCCAATTCAATTCATCAATGCCCCAATTAAAGGTGCTGCCAAGGTAAGTTAGTACTATGCCCAACACCAACCAAAGAATGTAAAAGCACCCAGCATGAAATCCATGTTCATAATTGGTACTCCCCTGATATATTATGACATTTAATCACTCCAACTGCTGAAGGGAAAACTAGAGCCATTCACTAGAATTAAGGATGCTATGATAATCTCCTCAACTGGGGTTTTAAATGAACCTTGTGCTAACAGCTTTCCTGCTCTGAATGTAAAGCAGGAGGCAAGCGGAGAGAGGTGGGGCAGCCACCTGTGAAGGGCAGTCACTGAGGACATTGCTCTGTATTTCCAAGAGGCCTGGTTTTTGAATGAAGCCAACAAGCACTGGCCTGCCATACTCCACAGGGAACAGGCAGGAAACACTCTTGTTTTATTCTGTTTAACAGACAGACAAACTGATATGCAGGGATGACTAATAAATCAGCTGAGGAACTGAGAAGTGAGGCTGATTCCTAACTCACCCAGGTTGGCAACCTCTAAGCAGTTTGCAGCCAGGCTTGAGGTAGAACTCAAAACAAACATCTAGGAGACCCATGTGTCAATGTGACATGAGGGATAAACAGGTGGAAAGAGAGGCCAGTAATGGCCATGTCAAGAGGGGTACCCAGGGGATGGGGCACATTTACCCACGTATAAGCTCAACAGCCTCCTGCCAAGCCAACACCAAAAAAAAAAAAAAAAAACAAATGCTTTTACATATAAACAACTAATGTTTTCTTAGTCTTATTTAAGGTATAAATAAAAGTGTATTTTAGAAATTCTTTTTGTTGATCTAAGACATAAAATAGGTAAAACAAAGCCAAACAGTGAAGCACATCATTCAGACGAGCCCCCAGCCCCTACTTCAACCAGACTGCTTCTCTTAAGCCCTTTTTAGATAGAATTCAGAAGCCACTTGACTTCCTTCAAGGAAACTTCCTAAGAGAAGGAATTGTGTCCTTTAACTCTACTCCCTGCACCCATCACCTAGCACCAAGCCTGACACATAATTGGCACCTAGTAAATACCTGCTGATAAAGTAAAGTGCACGGTCCAGGCCAGCCCGCTCAGCCACTGGCAGTGCAGCTGAGAACAGGGATCCAGGGAGGCCCGCCAGCGCATTTCTGCCTGTTACTCAGGGCGAGGCCGTTCCCAAGCCAACATCCACCACTTACTCACGGGTAATGAGTCCCACAGGCTACCACCACCAGTGTCAAGAGAGCTGTTTCCCTCACTTGTTGTAAAATATCCCCTTTAAGTTTTTGCATCTGGGTTTTGGCTCAGGATGCCAGGATTCGAGATCAAGGCTGTCCTTAGCCCATCTGTCCTTCTGTGATGTCACAGGGATCAATCATCACTCAGCTCAGGCTTCCTCTCTTCAGCCTCACTTTTGTAGATCTGATTGCCTCTGACCATGCTCACTTCAGATTTATGATGTTTCATTTCCTTTTCTAGCACAACAGTGAAGAAATATAGACACAATTACCTTATTACATAAAATTTAGCAAATGATGCAATGATACTGGCCTGAGTAATACCAAGCCTACAAAGGCTTAAAAATGTTTTTTAATTAATGTTAAGTGAGAGGCACTGTCTAAACTAAACTAAAAGGCACAGCCACAAATTTGACAGAGGTACATGGTGCTCCCCGGATGCAGACAGAACTTCCCATAAGCCGGGTCTAGACCCAGGAATCTTGTAATTTCTTGTTTCAGATGCTCTGACTAACGTCAATGAGTGCCCTGCAGGTCCACTTGCTTTCCCCAGTGCCACTTAGGCTGTCCCTGAGAAACAAGGCTGGCTGGGGCTAGTGACTGTGGGAGAGCTGATCCCACACTATTCACTTTCCAAGTCTGTCTCGGGTTTGACTCCAGACAGAACAAACATTCAAGAAAAAGAACCAAAACACTTATGGTGATGTCAAAATAGAAAAACACCCACAAAAGCTTATACACAATTTGCAGTGGATCGCTGCAATGAAACACACACACACATGCTGTTCCTTGAAAAGGAGAAAGCAAAACTAAGTGGCAAAATGTACCAAAGTAGCAAACTAATACATCTCTAAGAAATCCATCAGTAGACACACAGATACACCCCTGGTAAAAAGTACACAGCAAACCTAAACCTGCAACATTATGTTCTCATAATGCCACATACAGCAGTTGAAAGCCCGGCAATAGTGGGTGCTGAGGAAATGTTGTTTTGTGGAACCACTGACCAAAGGAACCTGAGTGTTAACACCACTGATGACTTCTAACAAGTACCTTAGTGGAGTTCTCTTCCAGGAACAGGACCCGATCCTGCCGCTGAATAGGCTGCAACATCCAGCCTGCTCAGGTCCACCTGGGGAAGTGAACCCCTTCCAGAGCACAGAGAGACGTTAAGCATCTCTGCATGAGGACCAATAGACTCGTTCTTCATTGAGATCAATCTGTGTTTCCATCCTGAAGGGGCTGGCAGATTTTACATTGAAATCTTTGTCAGCAGTGAAACAAATGCGTCCATCACTAAGCTCCTGCCTTAGAAATGGGCAGTTCTTGAGTTGTTGCCCAAGATGAAAAAAGGCCAAAATCTAATTGAACCTACAGGAAGAATTTAGTACAGAGAAACAGCGTTATCTGAACTGGAGCATGGCCAGACCTCTAGGTTAATACCCCAACAGGAGAGACTCATCAAAGACCTTATTTCGGGATCAGCAGTAATATTTTTGATTCTTAAAAAATGGGCCTTGGAAAATTTTTTCTTTAACCAAATGAATTCCACCAGCATCATACATGTCTGAGATGTGAACTCTCTGCTCTACCAAGTGCCTATAAGGCCCATAATGGCTGTAAGCACATGGACCCACCTGAGGATTTGTTTAGTTCTGCTTTGCTCTGCTGCAGCAAGTCCTTCTGGAGACCTGTGGGAACATATGGAGCTACCCCAGCAGGAGCTGACATTTTAATAAAAATATACCATATCTGGTTTGGTTCTTTTCTTCTCTCAATCTAATTTGGAATAATAGGAGCCAAGAACTGTCCAAACTATTTCTGTTCTTGACTTACATATATGATACTTAGAAGCAGAAAGACTGTTAACACCAATGTGACATTATTAAGGGGGATTCTATCTGCATTCTTTATAAATGTTAATTATGTATGGAGGCAGGACTACTGGGCAGTGAATGAAGTTAGCTTAAAACATGCATTTGACATTTAAATGCCAAATTCATCTCCCCCTTTCCAAACCAGCTTGTTTTAGTGAACTATTTTTACCTTTAAAAAATGGGTGAGGGAGGATTAATTTATTAATTAAGTGAGAAAGTCATAAGACATTCAGTATATATCTCCCAAAATCTGTAAATTTCTGTGCTTACATCTGTGAAGCAAATTATTCTGAATATGCTTTAGAATCCCTAAGTTGTGGCATAAAAGGGCTCTACCTTATTACTAAAGAAAGAAAAAGAAAATAAAATTCCAAATTTAAGGGTGAGGTAAAGGAGAAGGGCTTAATTATTGTATCTCCCTCAGAAAGAAGAAAAACAGCTATCTATCTATGCCTAAGCGGAGCAAGTCTTTAGCAATCCACACCTTGAGTTCTTTGGGGGAAAACATGACATTTTAAGGACTCAGGACATCCCACATCCTTCTGAGGCCCTTAATCAAGGCCTTGCATTTCTAAGTACCCATTTGGGGCTGGGGAGCTGGAGGACTTGTGAAAAAGAACTGTGATTACTACTCTGGAAAGGTCTCTCATCTGACTGGGGAGAAGGGCCACGCACACAAACAAGAGTAGCAAACGTAGTGCCCGCGGAAAGAGCTGCTGGTGGAAAGACCTCTCAAGCTCAAAGTGCAAGGGGGCAGGTTTTACGGCAGACAGAGACTTGACCCATCCTCTCCTGAGCCGCATCACTGTTTATTGGGCTACTGAGCTCCTTCAGTGTCCCTAAGCCTGACTGCAGAGAGGCCTCAGGGCCAGTTCGTCTAATGGGGCCTCACCGCACCTCCCACACTTTGCCCAGTACTCTGCTCTTTTTCTTCAAGAGCACTTATTTTTGTTTGTGGTAATATTTTTATTTGTACTTATTTAATACCTATCTCTCCCTTTAGGGTCTAAGTCCCTCAAAAGCTGCATGTTTGTTTACAATTTCATTTCTGTATGCCCAGCTTAAGCACACAGTAGGCTCTCCCTAAGTGTGGTGAATGAATGACTAAGCCTCTAATTAAGAGTGGAATTTCAACAAAAAGAAATGGAGAAAGTCACCCTAGTAGGGAGAATAGTATAAACCAATGTGTAGGGGAAAACAGTGAGTATAGGAATTAACTGAGCTGGAAAAATAGGGTATGAGATGAAAGAGAAGGTCAGTTACAGAGGCTGGGCCATGGGCTCATTCTCTGGCGAATCATGCACTCCAGGCTAAGGAGTCTGCACTCTGAACCATAGCAATAGGGAAGCAAGGACTTTTTGTTTTGTTTTGTTTTTCCCCTGAGACAGAGTCTCGCTCTGTCGCCCAGGCTGGAGTGCAGAGGCACGATCTCAGCTCACTGCAAGCTCCGCCTCACGGGTTCACGCCATTCTCCTGCCTCAGCCTCCCAAGTAGCTGGGACTACAGGCGTCTGCCACCTCGCCTGGCTTGTTTTTTGTATTTTTTGGTAGAGACGGGGTTTCACCATGTTAGGCAGGATGGTCTCGATCTCCTGACCTCGTGATCCGCCCGTCTCGGCCTCCCAAAGTGCTGCGATTATAGGCTTGAGCCACCGCGCCCGGCCGCAAGGACGTTTTTAGTCAAGGGAGGATAACACAAAATATTTGAGGAACATGGGAAGGCAGCCACAAGTAAGAGGAGCTAGAGAAGCCCAGAGGCAAGCAGCGAGATACTGAGGTGGTGGCTGCTGAGGATCCCAGATAGGTGAGCGTGAATGGAGGGGAGAGATTTTGGAAGGAAACCCTGGCAACTGGCACAAAATGGAAAGAGGAGGAAGGGTTCTGGTCAAGAGCACAAAGGGACTTGAGTGACCATTTACAAGGCCTGGCTCAGGGTCATTTAGACAACATAGGCTTTCCCAGGACTCATCTGTCCTATTGATTTCAAATGAAAAATTGGTACAAAAGCATCTTTACCTGCAAATTAAAGTCACGGTGAGTCATGCAGCTGCTAAAAAATGCCTGAGCAAGTCTCATGGGCCCAGGGCAGGCCATTATGCTGTTAGGTGGAGAGTAGGTAGAGTCACTGTTACGTGATGGGGCACAGGGAAAAGCCGTATTGATTTTGCCAAAAAAGCACAACAGGGGAGAGGCTGAGCTGTATCTCCAGGGCAGAAACCACAGGATAAAGCTTTAAAAGGCAACAAGCACCTCCACTCCACAGAAGTGCTTTCTGTATGGCCTCCTAATGGAGGTTGTGGTGCCTCTGGAAGCACTGTGCACACTGTCTTTGTGCCTCTGGAAGCACTGTGCACACTGTCTTTGTGCCTCTGGAAGCACTGTGCACACTGTCTT
>NW_012115599.1:12396629-12397920 GCF_000951035.1 Colobus angolensis palliatus
GCCTCTGGAAGCACTGTGCACACTGTCTTTGTGCCTCTGGAAGCACTGTGCACACTGTCTTTGTACCTCTGGAAGCACTGTGCACACTGTCTTTGACTTGGGCTCACTGACAGATTGAACCCTTAAGTTTTCAGGAGACTAAGAAGCCCATTGAACCCCTTGATGAAGCATTATCAGGTGGCCTGCGACACGTAAATCTCATCCTAGTGTACCATGCGATGTACATCATATACAAGCATCTGTAACAATGTCATACAATTTTAAGAGGATGTTCACCAAAGGGCCAGGACAGAAGTAGTTTGAAAATAAGCCATCTGAGGTGAGAGAGAAGAAACTGGGGTGCCTGGCAAGGAAACGAGAAGGTTTGAGGGTAGGAGGACATAATTGTAGCTTCAAATATCTAAACAACTATTATGGAGGACTGCGTGCATGACCTACCAAGAAGGTAAAACCAGAATTGATGGGGTGGAAGTCACAGATTTTAGCTGGATATAAGAAAGGATTTTTCATTATTTCATAGACGTAACGGTGGATGGCAGAGGGGGTTACCTGTGGTTTACGAGCAAAAGTTGGAAGATCATTTTTATTTATTTATTGTGTTACTATTATTATTTTTAAACCAGTCAAGTAGAATAGTAAAGAAGATCACTTTTAGACAACACAGAAGTGACTTTGTTCATAAGGGAGCTGGACTACGTGGTAACTAGGATTCCTTCCAAATTCCGAATTTCAGAATTTGCTGGAAGTCATCGCCTCACTTTTCAAGTCACAAAAGAAAAAGCTAACAGCCCCCCATCTTAGAGGGCAGTAAAGGGAAGAAATGCTTTGAGTCTTAATATTATAGTAAAAAGGAAACACATGCTTCTCCCAGGAGACGCCTTTCCTACGTTGCTTTCCTTCGTACACAAAGAGAAATATTTTTGTCTGCAGTTAGAGGGAAAGAGTAAGCTAATGCTGCAATAATTTGGGTTGAAACAAGAGGAAATGAAAAGTAACTGCTAATTAATGCCAAAATAAAGGTTTAGCTCACCTATATTCTAAATATAGTCTTGTGTATTAGAAGATGTAGTTCCAACTGGTTTCCCTCATTTATCAACCCTGACATCGTAGGCAAGTCATTTCAGCTCTCAGAGCTTTAGTTTCTTCACCTAGAAAACTGAATCAAACAGTGGGCTAAATCAAATTGTTGCTAAAAATCAACAGGATGCCTAGGACGCCTCATAGCAAAATGAATTCCGAAGAAACAAAGATTTACAACTGAAAAATGAAACCATAAAATACTAGGAGGAAA
>NW_012115599.1:12398535-12458349 GCF_000951035.1 Colobus angolensis palliatus
TGGGTGACAGAGCAAGACTGTCTCAAAAAAAAAAAAAAAAGAAGAAGTCATACAAGATTGATAGATTCAACTATAAAAATTCTAAATTTCTACATGTTAAAAAAAACACATAAACATGCCACAAGGCCAAAAGACAAATCATATCACAGATAAAGGGCTGATTTTTTTCAAATATAAAGAGCTTCTACAAATTAGTAAGAAAGAGATCAATTCAATAACAACGTTAAAAAAAAAAGAGAAAAGGAATCTAGAAAATAGCGTTTTGTAAACATGTAAAGAGATGCCAGTGTCACTCATGATAAGAAACACACTTTAAAACTAACCCAAGATAACATTACCAATCTGTTAACCAAAAAGAGACTAAAAGGCTGACCACCCCCATGTTGATAAGGTGTTTACATGTTGTGGGTAGGAAAGTAAATTTAACACGCACAAACTCTTTCACATAGCTGCTCAGCTTCTGGAAACATCTTACAATGACTCTGTATAAGGATTTGCATTGCAGCAATGCTTTAATCAGTAAAAGCCTGGTAACATGTAGAATGTCCATCTACAAGAAACAAAAATAAATGATAGTATATGCACACCACGGAATATTATGAACAATAAAAAAGAAAACTCTTCATGTACTTAATTAGAATGATTTTCCAAAAATTACTTTTTATTACATGAAAAAAGCAAGGTTCAGAGCAATACACATGAGACAGCACTATTTTGTCTTTTAAAAAGAAAAATGCTTAACATGTCAGAAATGCTTCTATATGCAGAGAATATTTCTGGAAGGATATTCAAAATACCAGGGAGAAGAACCGGGAATCTGGGAGACTTATTTTTCACTATATAGTCTTTGGTACCTTTAAAATTTCACCTAGATTCAGATATTATAATGAAAAAAAATGCAGAATCCCTAGGGCATAAACATTCCATTTCTAGGGTTAGCTTTGCCTAGATTTCTACATACAGTTAGATATGGAGGTTAAGATAAACATTCCCTCCAAGGACACAGAAACAGCCTAAGATCTTGAGGCTGGGAGATCTCCATCCCTGAAGTACAGTGTGAAGATGGGATGCCAGTCCTCTGCCACTGCACCCAAGTTCCATGGCGTTCTTCACTGTCCTTTGGCCCAGTGCAGAGGGCCCAAGCTGCAAAACCAGGACTTTATGCCCACTGCATAATGGATATAAGGCTCTTCCATGCTTTTGGGGGAAGTTCTGTTGAAAATAACTAGATCCAAAGTGGAAAGGAAAGGAACCAGAACATTTACACAAACCACAACTTTTTAGCTGAGTTTACAATGGCTTCCTGCCTGTTTAAATCAGGACAGCCAAGAACAGACTGCCAGACAAATTGTCATTTGTAGGCCCCTACTGAGCTTAGGCAGTTTTCCACCTGTCCAGGCAAATAAACAGGCCGCCTTGAGTTATGGACAGGTGGGCCCTGTGGCGCCAGAGACTGGGTCGTTAGAGCTTGTGAGCAAGAGTAGGATGCCTGGGAAAGATACGCTCAGCATCTTGGCCCTGCCCAGCAGCTACAGGCCACAGGCATTCTTCTTACCCACTGGCTACTCACCAGATAGCATCAAAAGGAAACATCTATGGAGAAGAAAGCAGGACAAAGGAACCCTAGGCAGGGAGGGTAGTTGTCCATGAAAACAGAGTTGAGATCAGAGAGCACATCTTTGAGGATGTTCGCATAACACTGGGGTCAGGAAAAGAGCCTGTGTTGTTTCTGAGGGTCACACATTTCAAAGGAAGTGAAAATGAGGTCCAGATTAATTGTTTTCTCGGAGTCCTATATAATAAAAAGCCGATCCCCCAATGTCTTGCTGCCACTCTGACCACATAGCACATCTCTAAACAAATTAAAGTTCTCTGGGATATGTATACACACATGCGTGCATGCATACACAGACCACCTTCGTATCTGGTCTCTAAGAAGCTTCCTCTACCCTGACGTCCCCGAAGTCCACTCAGGGTCAGAGAATGTCTGAGGCCACCAGCATCTCCCTCTCTTACTGGTTGTAATTACCTATGGGTCTGGCTCCCGAGAGGATGTACTTAAGATTCATCAGGGCAACTTAATTGTGGTCAATGCTCTTTTAGGACATTAGCACCATTTCTGTGTTCCAAGTGGTGGTGGCATACCATGAACTCACCTTCCCTGCCTCCATGAACACCCAGTTAGTTGGCCTCCCTCACTGGATCTCCCATTTCCGAGATTTCTGGCCATCTTCTAGTCTTAGTAATTTTGAGTTCTCTTCCCTTTGCTTCACGATCCTGGTTTTCAAATTTTATTTCTGCCTTGAGTATGCAATGAGCTCATGGAAAGGCATTTCCTAAGACAATGACCTATAACCCAGCCCCTCCTCCAGAACTCACCCAACATCCTTGCCTAGGATGACAACAAGAACAATGATCAAGTTTGAGAAATTCTGATTTTATTCTAGTTCAATAGCTTTTTAAAAATGTGTGTGTGTGTGCATGTTTAAAAGCATGCACCCGACAGCTTAAAATAAAGAAATCAAGGGAAAAAACCAAGATGAGAAAGGTAACAGGTAGCAATCATGACTAAAGAAAAAGAAGTTAAAAGTAAAAGTCAAGTTATAAGGTATATTTGTAAGACAATATTAGGTGTAGGGTAGAATTTTCAATGTCTCCTACAAGGAGAAATTAAGAGAAAGTAGCCCAATAATCACTCATGCTTCTCCCTCCCCACCCTGAGCATGCACAGCTTGCTTCCTCAAAGGGGCCTTCCTTGGCTGACTCACCTAATGGCAACCCTCCTCCCACCGCACCCTCTAATCCTGTTCTTAGCTGTATTGTTCTCACAAGCACTCCTATCATCAACTCCATACTATGATTTTTACCTATTTATTCTTTTTAAATTCTCATTCCCCTCTAGCTTTCTAGAATGCCAGCTCCATGAGGGCAAAAGGATTTGTCTGTTTTGTTCATTGCATTTAGAGCCTACCTGGAAAAGAGCAAGTGCTCAACAAATTAGCTGAATGAGTAACTGTAATACAAATATACTTCAATTTTATACTATTATTACTGATTATGTAAAATACCTCTACTTGTTCTTAGACACAATTGCTTAGAATAATATAAGATGAACTATTATTCCAAAAGTCATGTAAAGTCACACACTCTGGATCCTACGGATACCTTACTAGAAAAACAAGATATGAAACCACAACCAAAGTATAAAAAGAATATACCAGAAAATGTTTCCTTCTGTGATTCTCAGCATTTGTATGGACTGGAATAAAGGTCAAATTCCTCTCATCTATATTCACCTACATTCATTGTCGCCCAAACTTTCAGTCTGGGGTTAAAAAAAAAATGTAACAAAACAAAAAAGAGAGAAAAGGAAAATTCTCCTTTTGCTGGCGATTTTACAAATACCCCAAGTCCCTCCCTGGTGCTTGATGGTGCCTTCTTGTTGCAGCTAAAGGGAACCAGGCTGTTTAGTGGGGGACAGAGGCTGGCAGTGTGCGTGGTGGCCTGCTGACACCACAAGTGGTACAAATGCTGGTGCAGAATAGAAATGTGAGTCAACCCTGGAAAAAATGTTAAAAAAAAAAAATAAAAGCAAAATCCCTCTGGCGCAGAGGGCTGAGAGGCTAGAAGAGAAGCCCATCCTTAACTCCACCTGTAAAAATAAGAATGAAAAGGAAAAATGAATGAGAAAAGTAGGGAGGAAGAAAAAAAGACAAAAAAGCATAGAAGAAAAGGGGAGAAAGAGCAAAGGGAAAAAGAAAAAGGGAAACAGATGAGTGACAGATAGGGACAGCAGCAATGGGGAAATGCATCGGTGGGAAGTGAAGTGGCAGCGGCAGGGAGGGTGCATTCCCCTTGCTTTCCAGCACCTGTCCAGTTAGAGGCATGATGGCAGCAAGGGACCAGCAAGCGGGAGAGAACACACCAGTTTTCTCATCAGCAGTCAATTGCAGAGCCAGGACTAACTCCCGCTCATTCACAACACCGGAGTTTCTCCTGTTAGCATCAAGACTGTGGAAATGCATATAAACATACATACATCTATACACACACACACTGCATGTATATATACACACATGCATATATACACATCTATAATCTAGGCTAACAAAACTCACTTCGATAGAAAGGCCAAAACTGTTTATTTACGGCTGCCTATAAAATAAATGAGATTATTTTTAAAATATGAACAAATTACCTCAATATTACCAGACCACCTAAGCCCAGTGGAAATTTAAAGGGTGTTTCATCTAGGATAAAAGTTGTGACTACTGCGTATACTTGGAAACAACTTAAACAGACATTCCAGGCCCTAATCTTTCCCCAGAGGTAGGAGTGTCACATTCTTGTTCAGGGCGGGAGGGCTTTGCTCAGCACAAAAGACTACACAGCATGCTTGTTTACATAACGAGGAACAATGTACACTGCAGAATATGGTGTGGGAAATTTAGTTATCATCAGTAGAAATGCAAATCTCCTTATTTTACATTCTTCTTTTTGCACACCTAACCCCCAAGGGTTAAACGCAGCCAAAGCCTCTATTGAGTTGAACCAATCAGCTTGTCTCTTGATGACATCATGCCTCCAATGGGACAGAGCTGGAAAGGGCGAGGCAGCGAGGCCACTTCTGGACTTGGCCTGAAAGGGTGCCCTCCCAGTTGCTGCCACTTCACTTCTCAGGAAAAGGATTCAAGAGCCAAGGGTCTCCTCAGCTACCATTTCAGACAAAGCTAGGACATTCCCAAAATCCTGTGCTAGAAATTATTCTCAGCTTATACAAAATGCATACAAAGCAAGTCCCTGCTCTTCACCCATCTCCCACTTATTTAATATTTATGAAAGCTGATTACAAAACACAAATTTATCATTTAAGCCTTTAGCCAAGTTTTAAATGACTCCAATGTTTATGCTAAGCAGACAAACAGCCTTCTGTGGTTTTCTCTTTCATAAACTTCAATCCCATTCAAAGGCAGGTGAGAGGCTGATCTGGTCATCACAAACTTTTTATCCATTCAAACCACAATATGACCAGAAAGACGTTTTTGTTCTTCCTACAAGGTATTTATCTCAGATGTTAATTGGTGCTGGTTGTGTGTGCTGTGGGTACCTCACACTGTGCAAGAGACAGAGGATGAAGACACACAAAAAGGAAATTCTGCCACAGGAGCACACAGCTGAGATGCTGAGGACACTGCCAGCTTGATGAAGGGAAAACAGGTTTCTTTCCTATAGTAGGAAGTGGGAAAGGCTTAAAGTTTTGGATTTTTAATTTTGTTAAATTTATGTATTTTTATTTGGAAATGTCTGTATCAGTGCAGAAAAACAAAGTTTTAGAGACACTGGATGCCATTACTTTTTTTTTTTTTTTTTTTGAGACGGAGTCTCGCTCTATCACCCAGGCTGGAGTGCAGTGGCCAGATCTCAGCTCACTGCAAGCTCCGCCTCCTGGGTTTACGCCATTCTCCTGCCTCAGCCTCCCGAGCAGCTGGGACCACAGGCGCCCGCCACCTCGCCCGGCTAGTTTTTTGTATTTTTTAGTAGAGATGGGGTTTCACGATGTTAGCCAGGATGGTCTCGATCTCCTTACCTCGTGATCCACCCGTCTTGGCCTCCCAAAGTGCTGGGATTACAGGCTTGAGCCACCGCGCCCGGCCGCCATTACTTTATATATCATTAGTTTATTATAAAGAAAGTTTATTATAAAGAAAGACATGGAAATTATTTATATGATGAAATATTTCAGGACTTCAGTGGAAGGAGCAGCTTCACGTGATGTCATTTCAATAGTGATTTATTTCTGTCTGCATTCTTTCCAAGAATGTCACCACCTTTAAATAAGAAATAATCCTGTCACCTAGAACTACTTTGGTGCCTCTATATTCTGCGAGAAGAATTTTGTCTCCAACTTCCACACTAATTGATCGAATCTCTCCACCCTTTCCTTTACAGCCTGATCCAACAGCTACCACTGCTGCTTGTGATACTTTTCCGTGAGATTTTCCTGCAGGCATAATGCCTCCTTTGGTTACAGTTTCAGCTGCACTCCTTTCAACCAATATTCAAAGAGTAAAAGAAATTTTCTACATGCTGGTCCCGCCATGACTCCACTGCCACAGCTTTGGTGCTTCCAGTTAAATGATGAATTTCTCCTGCTTCCCAGCACTCTCAATATCTAAGCCTTGTAGTTCATTTGCAAATGAAGATTAATTTATAATTTATATGCTAGAGCCATGTTTACTGCTCCAGCATACAGCCATCTATGCTTGCTCAGAGTTGATAGAAACAGTGCCAAAAACTGCTATGTCACTCAGGGTCCCTGCAGGAAAAGACGGCACAAATTGTGTACCTGAAGGAACTTAATAATGGGATTATTCACACAGGTTTGGGTAAGGTGCAGGGAGGGGAGCTAGTCACAATGAGGAGCCTTAGGTCAGAAGGGTCAAAGGGAGGGACCATTTACTAGAACCCAGAGAGAACAGCTATTGGGAGAAGGTCCCTCCCAGGAGTGGTGGCTTTCAGTAGAGGAACACAGCCAATCCAACAACCCCTTGGCCTATTAATGTACGACACATAGGCAGATAGAAAAGGGTAGGAATTGGACCTGAAGGGCAGGTGGAAAATGACCTGTGCAGCATCTAATGGTTGGAGAACAGTTTCAACAACAACAAACCAACCAACCTTATGATATAGCTATACAAGAGAACACTCAGCCTTTTTAGAATGGTGGTCTGAATCCAGATCTTATTGATGCTGTCATGGTAAGATATCTACAACATGCAGTAACTAGTAAGAAAAGCAAATTATAATCAGTAAATACACTAAGATGCCAAATTTGGATATGTATTAAATGTTAACAGAGGTTAAGTGTGCATGGAGGGATGTAGGTGAATTTCCCACTCCTTATCTATATATTTTTAAAGTTTTATTTATGTACACCTTCTCAGTTTGTCCTCTATTATATCCCAAGCATCATTAAGACAACAAAGAGTGCTTTGACTTGACTGGAGAACACAGAAAATAACTATAGTGAAGCTTGGATTCAGATCTCCTCTTAGGCTGAGCTCTTCCAAAGGCAAACTATGACTTCTTTGTCACCAAAAATACAATAGAAAATAGGAAGAATGCTAGTGTCATTAACAGATACGATCACAGAGGTTTACCTTAACCAGGCCATCTTTCAGAAGTCAAGTTGCTCAGGGTAGTTCAACAGGGCTGCATTAACCCACAATAAGGAGCAGTCTGTATTTGGAGAAAATGACCCCCAGATCTATTAGACATACATGTTCCCCAACTGGAGAACATCATCCCAACCAACCAACCAACCAACCAACCAACCAACCAGCCAGCCAGCCAGCCATTTGCTGGCCATTATGAAGAATAGATTTGAAAAATAAATTGTAGAGAAGGCTGTAGATTTCTCTACAACCTCTCTTCTCCTCTCAGGGAGTTCAACAGAAAGTTCGTTAACTTCTCAATTGAGAACAATGGGGAAGGTGCCTGCCCTACTTTCTCAGGCTGGGTGGGCTCTCCCATCCCTGCAGTGAGGCAGAGCTGTGTAGGAGGATCACCAGTTGAAGGGTTTGAACTCCAGTGGTTCCCCATGACTCTGCCACCACCAAACAACAAAGAAACTCCTGCAAAGAGCTCTGCCTTTTTGTTTGTTTGTTTGTTTTGAGACAGAGTCTCACCCTGTCACCCAGGCTGAAGTGCAGTGGTGTGATCTCCGCTCACTGCAACCTCCGCCTCCTGGGTTCAAGCAGTTCTCTTGCCTCAGCCTCCTGAGTGGGTGGGACTACTGACACATACCACCACGTCCGGCTAATTTTTGTATTTTTAGTAGAGATGGGGTTTCACTATTTTGGTCAGGCTGGTCTCGACCTCCTGACCTCAGGTGATCCACCTGCCTCAGCCTCCCAAAGTGCTTGGATTACAGGCATGAGCCACCATGCCCGGCCTGAGCTCTGCCTTTCTTAAGGTCTGAAGGCACTCCAGGCCTCAGTTCCCATTCTCGGAAGCTCCAAGCACAACAGTAACATTAATATCTACCGCTTAGTCAACACTTTATGCATGCTAGGAACTATGCTAGGCAGTTAAACACATCTCTAATTGGTAAAACACTCTGAAACACAGATCTAACTGCCTCAGTTTCACAAATAAGAACAACAACAGTGAGCTTACTGAGGTTGTCCATGCACCGAGGTGGAGATGGCGGAGCTGGGGCTCAAAGCTGGACCTGCTGACTCCCGAACCTGAGCCCATCTGCTGTCCTGCACTTCCTTCTAGGAACAGCGTGAGGGGCTCCCACCCCACAGCCTTCCTTCTGCCTCCCCAGGCCTCACAGTGAGGAGCTGAGCTAGGCCCAAGCACTTTCAGATCCTTCAGAGCAGAGTTCCCCACATCCTGGGGTCCAAGGACAACAAAGAAAAACATCAGGAAGGACAGGATATGGCAAAGCAGGCTACGGGCACTGGTCAGGGATAGGGTGGGAAGCAGCCATTAACTAATGCCCTATTCCAGGAAAGCCTGCCAAGGCCCTGGGTTTAGGGCCAATCACTGGGGGAAACACTTTTGGAGTTTCTCTTTAGAGAGTGATATCCACAGAAACCAAGTATAATATCACTAAGAAACAACATTGAAGGGTTACACATAAGGGGCCCTGTTAATGTTTAGGATGTAAGCAAACCTTGGTCTTCTGAATTCTTTCCAGTAAGACCTCAATTGCCTTTAAGTTTTTTCAAATTTAAAATGTAGCAGGGCTTCTGCATTTCAGTCACACTAGAGAACTGGCCCACAACACCTAGATCTTGGATAGATCTAGATCCCTGGGCCATTGCATGCACTTGCGATCTTTATCTGCACAGGTGATATCAGCAAATGAACCTCCTCTCGATGCAAAGAGACACTGGCTTATGAGCCCACACAGACAACCTCTAGCCCAGCTTTGCCCAGGTGATTTTGTATTTCTTGGCCAGGAGGAAACAGTGGAGCCCATAAGACTGCCCAGAAATGCTGCATGTTAACAGGACATAAATATCCTGGGAAGAATCGCCCAGTACTGCTGACCTCTCCGGGTGGGCATACGTTCAGGAGCCATAAGGAAGAGGTGATTCATTGGACTGGTAAAGCTGATTTCCAGCCCGTTTAAAGGATTCTGAGACACTGCCTTGATAGCATATCTAGGAGTCATCCCTCAGTATCCACAAGGGATTGGTTCCAGAACACCCTTTGGATATCAAAACCTGTGGATGTTCAAGTCCTTGACATGAAATATTACTGCATATAACCTACATACATCTTGTATATTCTAAATCATCTCTAGATTACTTATAATACCTGATACAATGTAAATGCTATATGTAATTGTTATACTGTATTTTTATTTGCATTCTTTGTTATTGTTGTTTTATGTTTTTCTCCCAAACATTTCCATCCACAGTTGACTAAATCCACAGACGCAGAAACCATGGATATGGAAGGCTGGCTGTACTCATCTCTTGGCCTGATGCTCGAGGCCCTCTCACTACCTGGTGCAAATCTCACTTTCTACCCTTATTTCTCACTCTGCCCTTACACACACTCAGCACCCTCCTCTTAAATTTATCTTGAACTTTTCCTACAGCTGACTGTAAATTAGTAAAACTCTGTTTTAAAAAACAAAGGTAGAGCACACATTCCTACAAATATACATACTCCAGTGTGTAATCTCCTGGCACCCCCCTCCCCCAAGCTATCTCAGTCATAGTGATTTTCCACGAGTGGCCAGGCATCTAGCACAGGCTCATCAAATCTTTGTTTACTAAGCAATGAAAATCTTCTGCACAGGATTCCTCTGTCTCTGCCTAATCAGAATCTTAAGCTTCATCTTCTACCTTATCTGGAGGTAGTGCTGGAAGCACAGCCTCCACCCTCAACCCCGTTCCTTCACTGGAAACAGACTGGCTTTGGTTTACATAACTTTCCAGCACCTACCCAAATAGAGTTGGGTAGGGCATTAAGTCTACAGATTGCTCAAATGGACATGTCAGCTGTAGTGTTCGCTTCCTCTTGAAGAGCTAAATGCAGTTCTTGAAATTATTCCTCAGAGACAGACCCAGTCCACTTCAAAGGCAGCTTCCACTCAGTAAGAAGCTTGCAAGGGTGGTACTTTTAACATTCCCAGGGTGTTTACCTATCTTTGAGAAACACATTCTTCTGCTCAGCGAGACATGCCATAGGTCACTGAGAAATACTTCGGTACATATTTCCAACTAATAATGACTATGAAAGAAAACTGGGCCTCTGACTCCCAATGTTTTCTACTCCCTAATCTTCGTTTCCTGAACCACTTAGCCCTCTTCTGCCTGACCAATCTGGGAATGTGGGATGGGCAGGACCCTTCTGCTGGAAGAAGTATTTGGCCTTCCAGGACAGCACAGTAAGAATAATCATGGAGAAGCAGGGACTAGAAAAGCCTTCCTCTTGCAGCTGTAAAAAAGAATGAGATCGTGTCCTTTGCAGGCAACATGGATGCAGCTGCAGGCCATTATTTGAATTAACACAGGAACAGAAAACCAAACAGTGCAGCATGTTCTCCCTTAAACATTGGGTACTCATGGACATAAAGATACAACAATAGACACTGGGGACTACTGGAGAGGGGAGGGAGTGGGGGCAAGGGCTGAAAAACTAACTACTGGGGACTATGGACTATGCCCACTACCTGGGTGATGAGATCAATCGTATCCCAAACCTCAGCATCATGCAATATACCCATGTAACAAACCTGCACATGTATCTCCTGAATCTACAATAAAAGTTGAAATTATATATATATAAAAAGAAAAGCCCCCTGTCCTCCCCTAAACACCCCATCACACCTCTCAACTAACCCTGGATCTTCTCTCTTCCTCCTGAAGGACTCATAGGAAGTACTCCAGCTCATCTTAAGCATCTCCAGGGTGAGCATGATTCTCTCAATGGGGCTGATGGGATCCAAATATTTCCAAACAGCATGTCATTTCTAGAAACTGCCCCTCCCTCAGCCCTGCTCTGCTGGGGCCTCCACCAGCTAATTTAACCATTAATGGACCTGTCTTCTGTGATCCACGCTACCTGAGGCTCGCCTCTTCTTACGATTGTCAGAAACACATTAGTTACAGAGTGAAGGAACCAGAGCAACCCTGCCCAGATCCTGGGCCTGACAGTTGGCACTCAGGGGAGCTGTGGTGGGCTGTGGCCAGCCTGGCCAGCCCAGCTCCCTGTGACGTCATGTCGGCCTTACCTCATCCCACTCCGAGGCGAAGGAGGGTGACTTCTCCAGCCTCTTCTTCCCAATGCTGCAGTTGGATAAGGACTCGCTCCGACTCCCCATGGTAGCGTCCTCTGTGGGTGAGCAGGTCAGGAGATCAGAGTCAGACTTGGACAAGCTGCGGCTGAGTTTGAGTTCAGCTTTGGGTTTGCTGGTGGGAGGGGCTCGGCTCCTGGCCCCACTCCGGTCTCCTTCCTCAGCACCACCAGGGTGCGGAGATGCTGTGTGAGTCAAAGTTTCAGGGTGTGAGCGGCTGTTGGTGGTGGGCAGGCCTGTTAGGTAGCCCACTCTCTTGCTCTGGTCCAGGGCACTGGGTTGGGAGGCTCCAGGAGCATGCACACCCGTCTCCTCCAGCTGCATGCTGGCCTTGTGGCAGGCGCCCTGCTGGGGGGACCCGTCTGGATGGCTCTGGCCAGCAGTACAGAGCAGCTGGAAAGGGTCCTGCCCCACCTCGCACACCGGGGAGGAGCCGTGGAGGAGGCCTGAGAACTGCTCTGGGACCTGCCCGTCCTGCCCCTCCGCAGAGTCCTGGCTCCGGCTGCTGCTGCTCTGCCTGTGGTCTTGGAGTGGACGGAGAGACAGAGAAATAAAAAATTAAACGTTGCAAAAATCAACAAAGTTCCAATGCAGCAAGCATACGGCACAGCAGAGGAATTCACAGAGAAACAGGAGAGAAACTGGATAGGCTGGGGAGGGGGAGAGGAAAGAAGAAGAGAGAGGAAGGAAGACAGTTTTCATATTGTTCTTAATGTTCAATTTGTACCCAAAGTCAGAGCATTTATGAAATTCCAAACACTGGCCTGATTAATGCTATCTGGCAGCCTTCCCTGTTGTTAGATTTCTGTTAACATTAACGACCAGACTTTGCTATATAAGGCGAGAAGAGTGTTAACTATAATCTAGAGAAAGGACACAAGTCAGGACAGAGTGAGTGAACATGGAGCAAAAGTGAGAGCGCCAGTGGCCAGTGAGCAAGCGTGAGCAGTGAGACTCACTCCTGGAACATCTGATACATTTCCATAAAGGCCAAAGTGTTATTTAAAGGCCACCCGCCCTCCCTTTCTTTGGCAAGCAGCAACAGAAAAAAAAAAAAAAAAAAAAAAGGTCACGATCCACAACCTGCAACTTCTGGAATTCCTTAACAGAAACAAAACGGCAGAGAAATAACTGCTTCCTTCCTCCGAGGGGGCCATTCCGAGTTCCACGCCTCATCCTTCCTTCCTCAGGGAGCACAGACTTTTCTTTCTCTTTCTCTCTTTTTTTTTTTTTTTTTTTGAGAATGTATACAACTTGCTTCTTCCAAAATCTCCCAGCTGCTCATATTTGTTTAAGTTTAACCTTAGTTGATCCACTGAAAACAAAATGGTCTAATTTGTCAATGCCAGGAGACATTTGCAGTTCTCTCGAGACTTCCCCAACATCCTAGAAATCTGACACTACTAGCTCAGGAGGCCAACTACTACTGTACACTCAAATACCTCGCCCTGAAGTAGCATAAATAGTTGGTCAAATCAGAATCTAACATCAGCACTACACTGGCACACCCAGGGGCTTCCCTTGCATGAACTCAGTCCCATTAAAGATTTTAACCCACATCATCAGAGTAAATAACATTATGTCCAGCACTAGCTCACATTTCATAATATTCAACTTTATCTTCTCTATACGTGGAATCTGTTGCACCTACAACAAACAATTCCCTAGTCTGCTCAAAACTCTCAAGAACTATTCATGAGCTCAGAGAACCATGGGTCAACTATGTTTACAGATGAGAAGTCTTAGTGGTTACCCCAGGTGGTGGGGGAGAAGACTTTAACCCAGGAGCCTGAAGATCTGGCTCTGGTCCTGGCCGAGCTGTTCTCTAGCTGTGTGGCCTTGGCAGTGATTTCATCTTATTGGGCCTCAGTGTCTAAAGTAAGTGGGCTGGGCTACATGATACTTAAAAATCCCTTTAGGCCGGGCGCAGTGGCTCAAGCCTGTAGTCCCAGCACTTTGGGAGGCCAAGACGGGCGGATCACGAGGTCAGGAGATGGAGACCATCCTGGCTAACATGGTGAAACCCCGTCTCTACTAAAAAATACAAAAAACTAGAACTAGCCAGGCGAGGTGGCGGGTGCCAGTAGTCCCAGCTACTCGGGAGGCTGAGGCAGGAGAATAGCGTAAACCTGGGAGGCGAAGCTTGCAGTGAGCTGAGATCCGGCCACTGCACCCCAGCCTGGGCGACAGAGCGAGACTCTGTCTCAAAAAAAAAAAAAAAAAAAATCCCTTTAATGTCATGATAGTGATGAGAATCCAGGTCTCCACCATGTCATGATGGTACACTTCTCCCACTTAGGGAGACGATGCCCCTGCTTGGGTACCTCTCCTGTTGCTGCCTACACAGTACCCACTCTCCCTCATCAGCACGCCTGAAGGCCCAAAGCCCCTTCTTGAGGTTCAGGTCTGCAACTGGAGAGGGTAGCCAGATGAGGAGGGGTGCAAAATGAAAAGTGCTTTATAAACACAACCTACTACAGTCTCCAATGCCCATGCATGACGCTACTGTCCTGTAACAGTGGTTCTTCCAAAACAGGTTTCAAGAAATAGTCTCAACAACCAGCTCTCACAGTGAACCCAACTCGCTGAGGTCTGAGCGGCGATACATTTCCCCCATCTCTCCCCTCTCCTCCCGGCTCCAGAAGAGCAGTTCGGTCTCCACAGTCTGTTCAGCTTTTCACGAGTCTAGAGAAGTGGCCAAGGGCAGCCAATTAGCTCCACATTATGGCTCTGATTACTTATCCACAGGAGCACAGAAGCACCAACTTTGGCATGTCCCTCCTCTATACTTTATTTTTTTTGAGACCAAGTCTTGCTCTGTCACCCAGGCTAGAGTGCAGTGGCACTCTCTTGGCTCACTGCAACCTCTGCCTCCTGGGTTCAAGTGATTCTCCTATCTCAACCTCCTGAGTGGCTGGGAGTACAGGTGTGTGCCACCATGCCCAGTTAAATTTTTTGTATTTTTAGTAGAGATGGGGTTTTGCCATGTTGGCCAGGCTGGTCTGGAACTCCTCAAGTGATTTGCCCGCCTTGGCCTCCCAAAGTGCTGGGATTATAGGCGTGAGCCACCGCCCCCTGCCACTCCTTTACACTTGACCACTTTGAGACTTTCAACCCCAACTCAAAAATGCTATACCGCAAAGGTCAGGTCCTGAGCAATGAACAAGCCCTGAAAAACTTGAATCCTTTAGGGAAGAAGGAATGTTGATTACACAAGAGTTTCACATAGCTTAACCGAGGCCCCAGGAAGCCACGACTCACGGCTATGAATATTACATACAACAACTGGCAGCCAGAACAGAGCTACCCAGTGGTGTTGCGTGGTGGGGCCACAGTCAGGATGACACATGACCACTTAATGTGGCTCAGGTCAATAGTACTTCATAGGAGAAGCTGATGGGGACAGTTAATCAGGCTGCAAAATTTGCCATCTCTGGGATCACATTATAATGGCCAACTTCCTATAGATCCTGGCCCAAGGTACAATGTCCCTCTGCCTATATTTGAATGCAAGGTGACTTTGATAAAAGGAGCATAGGCTTCTACTGCTTTGTATCAACTTCCAGCTTCATATTTAACAACTAGGAGCTAAGGGACCAACAATGAAAGAAAACACCATAGCTCAGAACTGGGGGCCAGCCTGGCTCACACTGCCTGGGTGGACCTCAGAACTCAGGCCACAGAGAATGTTCGAACTGCTGCTGTGGGAGCCAACAATGCAGGCCCTGTGAAACAGCCACCCATTCATGCCAGCTATCAATGATGAAAGAGAGACAGATGCCAGGGGCTCAATACCAGACACAAGCCAGGGGGAAGGAAGTGGGCGGAAGGAAAGAATGGAAACTTATGGAGGAAGGAAATATGTGGTGTGGAGGAAGAATCTCTGAGGGACATAATCCTATTAGAGAAACCACAATCCACCAATATTGTGTGGAATATAAAAAATGATGGAAAGAAATTCTTATAATCATATGACTTAGCCAGGCAATTCCTAAGAAAGACACTTTGGTATCTGAAAAGCTTGCCGAGATCTAAGAGCCTAAGGCTGGTGTTCTCGTTCCCATTAAAAACTACATCCAAGGCCAAGATGAGTTTTTTTGGCAGATCAATGGGTGGGAAAAGAATTACTCAATGGTTTCTTCCTTCTGTAAAGTAAGGATAATATAAGGTCTCTTAGGGACAAGGTGCTAACAATAGAGTACACTGATCAAGAAGCAGTTCTTAAGCAAATTACTTCACTTCTTTGTGCAATTCTGGGATCTTAATTGGGGGATTGTTGCGGTAATTAAATTATACGTGTAATGCATTAAGAACCATGTCTGGCACATGCCACACTCTCAACAGATGTTAAAATTGTTATTATCCTCCACACAGTATCCGTTACAACACACTTTGCTCACAGATGAGACCAACTACTTCTCCGTTCCTCACAGGTCTGTCACAAGGATCATCAAAGATAAGGCCATGAAAGTACTGTGTAAGATATAAAGCACTTCACAAGCATTCATTACCTTCACCATCCTCATAACTCTGAGCAGCAGAAGGAAGGGACAGAAGGTAATATGGTGAGAGGGCTGAAGTGAGAAACTCTAAGACAGGCCCCAGCACTGTCACTGTAACCACTCACCCCATCGACAAACGTATGAAGTGTCTGACCTCAGGAGGCACCCAGGTGGTATGAGGATAAAGAAGCTGGGTGTGGTGGCTCACGCCTGTAATCCCCACACTTTGGGAGCCTGAGATGGGAGGATCGCTTGAGCTCAGGAGTTCAAGATCAGCTTGGGCAGCATGGTGAGACCTCATCTCTATAAAGAATTTAAAAATTAGCTGGGTGTGGTGGTGCACACCTGCAGTCCCAGCTACTTGGGAGGTTGAGATGGGAGGATAATTTGAGTCCAGGAATTCAAGGCTGCAGTGAGCTATGATTATGCCACTGCACTCCAGCCTGGGAGACAGAGCGAGACCTTGTCTCCCCCAAAATAAAATAAAAATAAAAATAATTTAAAAAAAAATGAAGACACCAAGTCTGCCTCAATAGATGCTTTAAGACAGGCATGAACCATATGCATGGCAGACAAAAAGGAAAGTCTGCTTACTTTGAACCAGAAGGTTTCTCAGAAGAGGCAGCTTTCGATCTGAGCACTGAAGGAGAAGTAAGACCTTGTCAGGCTTACAGAGAAGTAAAAATACATTAGAAAAGGCAGAGAAGGGACAGGTGTGGCAGCATATTCCTGGAATCCCAGCACTTTGGGAGAATGAAGGAGGAGGATCACTTGAGCTCAGGAGTTAAGAGACCACCCTGGGCAACAAACCTCATGCCAGGGACTAGTGAAGTTGCAGAAGAGACCCTTAGGCCTTTCTCCCACGCTACTTCTCATGTTCCCCGAGCTCTGCCCTTCCCACAGTCTGCCCTTCTAGGAGAGAAACAAGGAGATAACGGCACACAGGGAGGGAGGCCTGCTTCTTATGCTACCCATACATCAAGGCCAGCTGCTCTACACAATAAGGCACACCAGCATGCTAATTCCCAATCCCATCAACTTGTGATCCTCATTCATTTTCCTTTTACCCTGTGAGCTACCGAAGCAAGGGGTCTTCTGCTGCATTTTAATTACTATGATGAGCTATGGGATCTCAAGGGCTTTTGAATAGTAACATTTTAACATTTACACATTTTCATTCACCTCTGCCCACTTAAGGATGAAGAATGCAGCTCATGTGAGGAGTTGCTAACTCAAATCAACCCTCAGGCCCAGAGAAGAAGGCTGGGGGACCCAGTGTCCCAGGTTGTTTTGTGTTCTCTGTATCATTAGGATTGGAATCCTCCAGCTGCCTAGTGACTATGGTGAGCGTCAAAAACCATGGATGTGCAGGAGAACTCCCAAGTACATGGCTGCTTTCAGAGGGTCACCAGGCTCTCCCTGGAAGGAAGGTCCTGACTAGGTTATTCAGACATTTGCTGAAGACTGCAATTTGATAAGACAAATAGACTGAGAGTTCGTTTTGGTCCATGCAACATGAGAAATAGAGTAAGAGCTAGATGGGGATTCAAGAAGCCCATGTTTTAGTTCCAGCCCTGTGACTTTTCCTCTTTAGGCCTCTTTCAAAAAATGAATGCCTGGGATGCATTCTCCAGGGCTTTGGAATTTAGGCTGGTTTGAATCTGTGTTTAAACGACCTCTCTATGGTCCCTTCCAGTTCTATGATGTCAAGAACATGAATAGCAGCAAGGCTTTTGATGAAATGGTTTTAGCCTCGTGGTTAAAAGTATAGGCTTTGGATTCAGTCACACTAGGGTTTAAGTCTCAGCTCCAATACCTAACCTTTTCTTCCTCAGCTCTGAAACAGGGACAAAAATAGCCTTACCCTGAAGATCTGTCATGAGATATACAATGACATAATCAACATAAATGAAATCAGCATGGCAGCTGGCCCGTGGGAAGCATTCAGTAAATGATAGCTGCTATCATTATCACCATTTTTCATTTACAGTCATTTCTGAACTCTTAGCTCATCATGCTAACACTGCACACAGAGGCTGGTTTCCCTTCTCCTGACTCTGCAAAGGAGACTGATTTCTTCTGAGTAGCCCTGTTAATGAGGCTAAATAAAACTCAAATGCCAGGGAAGGCCAGTATTTTTGCAAGTTTGGTTTGGGATTACATGTAACAGCACAGTGGAAAATCTTCAGACTAGGAGCCATCTGTACTCACCTTGGGGCCCATAGGTATAGCCCAGCTTTGGGACTTAAGACTGTTTCACAGTGAGTTGGTCTTGATTATCTCATTATATCTCCCCCACTTCCCTGAATTCCTGAAGAGTCTGTTCTCTGCCTGTCATTGGACCTCTGACCTCTGGCCCCCAAACTTCCCTAGTTTTCAATATACCAGCTTTGCCCGGATCAGCTTCCAACCAGCCATGATTTCTAACCATGACTAATTTAATAGCACATTTGCTGTCTTTGCTCCCCTTGATCTTCTGCCAGTTCCTGTACTGGGTATTCATAGCCATTTGCTTTCTCTTCTCCAGTTGCTGGAATGTTGAGCCCTTTTAAATACTCAAGAAACAACTGACTTGAGTCCTCACCAATTCACCTACCTCAGCTGGCTTCCAACAGCTACTACTTATTGAGTACTACTCCTTCTGTGCTAGACACTATGCCAAGCATTTTCTTTCTAATATTCACAACCACCATGAGGTAAGAATTAGTATCCCTTCTACATGTAGAAACTGAGGCTTAAAGAGGTTAAATGATTCCCTAAATAATGGTCACCATCCAGTAAGTGCTAGAAAAAGAATTCAAATGCCAGCCTGATTACCAGGCCCAGTAAGCTTTTCACTCATCTCTTGAAAACTATGTCAGATCGATTTCCTCATCTCTTCTGCTCTCTTTAAGCCATCATCTTTACCCACAGCACCTGTACTTTTTGGAGGACAATCACATCAATTTCCTGGGAAGACAGATCAAACTTTTTTAATGACTACTCTCAACACCATGTAAAAATTGGGGGGTAATTTCATCACTTCTCTCCTACCTTAGAAATTAGACCCCATTTAGGATTTACCAATGGCCTTCTAACTGCCTAACCTTTTTTCTAGTTTTCATTCTTCTAGCTCTTTCTGTAGCAATGGATACTGTTTGCCCATTGCTCCCAGTACCCACTCCACCCTTCCTTCCTTGGTTATGGGACTTTTAGACAGGTTCACAGCCACCTAGACTAAAGACAATTACTTCCCACCTCCTTTGTAGCTAGGTGTAACCACATGACCAAGTTCTGGCCAGTGGGTTATAAGTGAAAGTGGCATGTGTAACTTGTGGGAACTATCTTTAAAGTGCCATTCTCCCCTTTCTTCCTTCCCATACTGATGGCTTGAACTTGGATAGCCATCTTGAACTATGAGATGGCAGAAGGGAGACTGGGTCCTTAATGGTCATAAACTGCCATTAAGCCTAGCACTCCCACTCTGGACTTCTATCTTGTCCAAACCACAGTTATTCAGGGTTTTCTGTCACACTGAGCCTTGGCTCCTAAGATATTGCGTTATCCCAGTTATCTTCCTACATTTCTTTCCCCTTGTGCCTCTAAATACAAGCTCTACTCTTTTTTTTTTTTTTTTTTTTGAGACGGAGTCTCGCTCTGTCGCCCAGGCTGGAGTGCAGTGGCCGGACCTCAGCTCACTGCAAGCTCCGCCTCCCGGGTTCACGCCATTCTCCTGCCTCAGCCTCCCGAGTAGCTGGGACTACAGGCGCCTGCCACCTCGCCCGGCTAGTTTTTTGTATTTTTTTAGTAGAGACGGGGTTTCACCGTGTTAGCCAGGATGGTCTCAATCTCCTGACCTCGTGATCCACCCGTCTCAGCCTCCCAAAGTGCTGGGATTACAGGCTTGAGCCACCACGCCCGGCCGCTCTACTCTTTTAAAAAAAAAAAATTACTATTATTTTAGAGACAGGGTCTCACTCTGTCACCCAGGCTGGAGTTCAGGAGGCTCGACCACCTGGGCTCAAGCAGTCCTTCCACCTCAGCCTCCAAGCAGCTAGGACTACAGGTGCACACCACCACACCCAGCTAATTTTTTTAAATTTTTTATTTTCATAGAGGCAAGATCTCACTGTGTTGCCCAGGCTAAGTGCTGTTTTGGACCTCTTCAATCTCTCTCATCTCTCAGCAAAAGGATTCTTTTTTTTTTTTTTGAGACGGAGTTTTGCTCTGTCATTCAGGCTGGAGTGCAGTGGCTTAATCTTGGTTCACTGCAACCTCTGCTTCCCAGGTTCAAATGATTCTCATGCCTCAGCTTCCTGAGTAACTGGGATTATAGACATGTGCCACCATACTCAGTAAATTTTTGTATTTTTAGAAAAGATGGGGTTTCACCATGTTGGCCAGGCTGGTCTTGAACTCTTGGCCTCAAGTGATCCACCCATCTCAACTTCCCAAAGTGCTGGGATTACAGGCAAGACCCACCGTACCCGGCCTGGATTCTCTTTTATGTTAAGAATCACCTCAACTTGGATGATTCCTAAATCCATATTTCTAATCTTCACATCTCTCATCAGACTCATATTTCCAAGTGTTTATGAAGTATCTTTACTTGGATGTTCTCTGGTACCTAAAACACCTCAAACATAACACCTTTGAAACCGGACTTAACATCTTCCCTCAAACATGCCCCTCCCTCGATTCTCTATTCCTGTTAGTCGTACATTATTTTCTCAATTAACCAAGCTCAAACCTCGGAAACATCCTGAAATTCCTCTCCTGATTTCTATACATTTTGTTCCATGGTCCTGTTAATTCTGCTTCTTCTATACCTCTCCCACTCATACCTCCCTTCGTATAACTTCCTACTCTCCCTCTAGTCTGGGCTCCAATTACCTTAGAGAGACTCTGTGAAGTCTCTTGACTTTAGGGCTTTCCCGCCTCCAGTCTCTCCCAGTCTAAGCAATCTAAGAGTCCACAATTATATATTTCTGAAGTGTGGCTCCTATCCTGTCACCCAATTTAAAAAGCCTCAATAACACTGCATTGTCTTGGGAATAAACAGTGACGCTGGAGATCCAATGCTCTATGACAAGTTCCCTTTGTTCCAGCCAAACCGGATTACTCTTACCATTCTCCAGACATGTTCTCTATATCTCCTCCCATCATCTCACTGTTGTCTATGCCATTCCTCCTGCCTGAAATGCTCTCTCCTTATCAGGTATAACTCTATCTAGGTATAACTCTATCAGGTATAACTCTATCTAGGGGTTCAGCTCAACTGCGATTTCGTTAATAAAGCCATCCAAGATCTCTTACACTGACATAATTTATCCCTCTTTTGGACACCAAAATTACTTTTGTACCACTTTCATATGAATTTAACATATTCTGTCATCTTTCAGTTATTTTACATAAGTCTCATGTATATAAATGCATAATATACATGTATATAAACGGCTGTCAATACATCTGGTGGAGGAAAATTTAGAAGCACAGTTCATAAGGCTTGGACTTGTTCTACAATGGAAAGAAAATTGAACTATTCCAACTCAGAAATATAAATTAATAAGAAGACAGTTATACACCAGGACTTTGGGCAGGAGCTCCTCTAACGCAAGAAGATGAGAAAAGTAAAGTGCAGTGGCTTGTGCCTGTGACCCCAGCTACACAGGAGGCTGAGGTGGGATTGCTTGAGGCCAGGAGTTCGAGACTAGCCTGGACAATACAGTGAGAACCCATCTCTAAAAAATTTTTTTAGCTGGGCATGGTGGCACATGCCTTTAGTCTAGCTATTCAGGAGGCTAAGGCAGGAGGGAGGATTGCTTGAGCCCAGGAGCTGGAGACTGCAGGGAGCTATGACCACACCACTGCACTCCAACCTAGCAATGGAGCAAGACCCCTGTCTATTTAAAAAAAAAAAAGATGGCGAGAGAAGAGGAAGCTGCTGAAGACAAGGCTTAATTGTCAGACTGTCTCATTTATATGTCTTCCCTTTGGAAAAAGCATCCAAACATACTCCTGGGTATTCATTTTGAAAATCTAGCCTGGACTTCTTGGTAAAGATGATAGATCAAACACAGGTACCTATTTTCTCTTCTTCCTGAAATCTCATTAAACCAACAGTAAAAGTGGGACTATAGTTGGAAGCACACTGAGAAAACAATCCAAAACTGGCACAGGAAAAGCCAAGACTTACACTCTAGAATTCCCCAATAGCTAAGGAATTGGTACTCTGACATAGGAGTAAAGGGAGAAGCTAAAAACCATTTCCTCCCCTTTGGAAGGATTAAGGTCTTCATACTGATGCATGAACTGTGCGTAGACTCAAATGTGTAGCTCTCAGCAATACTGACTTAATCTCAAAAACTTCTGAAGTGTAGCTGCACGCCAAAAAGTCCACATATATCACTGTCTTCAGATAATCATTCATCACTGTCCTCTCTTAAGTACCACTTTACCTGGACCCAAGCACTATTAGTGGATGCTAAAGCACCACAGAAAACACGATGGCTTTTAGAGCTCTTGGCTACATTCCCATTTGCTATCAAACCTGGAAAGTTGTCCACTATTTCTCTGAGTGGTAATATGTCCAGAACATCCAGTGAGCAAAGAATTAAACATGAAGGAGAAATAAATGACTATGCTATACAAAACAGGAATCACTGTTCTTGGTTATGCTTGCCCTGTATGATAATTTCAGAAGACTTTTTCTACATTTGAAATAATTTAACAGGAATACCCAATTAAATAAAACTACCATAAAATCACATGGGCCTCGAGTCTTTTTGGAGGATAGGCTTTCAAATTCACAGATCTATTAAGGCTTTCCACTTCTGTCAGCTTTTGTCATTTCTATAGGCACAAATGGCATTTCTTAGTGGGAAAATTATTCACTGTGAAGGACTGTCCCGCATAGTATAGGATGCTTAGCATTCCTGATCCCCAGGGGAAAAATGCCAGCAGCAACCCCACCTTAACCAGTCATTGTGACGGACCAAAACTCTCCCAAAACAATTCTAAACGCTCCCAGGGGATGGCAGCAACTCTGATTAACCACATAAAATTTATTCCTATAAATCATCTTATTATTAATTTTTAAAATCTCTTAATTTGACGTTATATATTCTTTTTTGTCTTTTTTTCTATTCTTTTTTGTGGAGAACAGGTTCTCACTATATTGCCCAGGAAGGTCTCAAACTCCTGGGCTCAAGCTGTCCTCCCGTCTCTGCGTCCCTAAGAGCTGGGATTACAGGTGTGAGCCACTGTGCCTGGCTATATTATTTTTTGAAGTTTTAATTTTAAAAACTTTTTAAAAATTTTAATTTTTGTGGGTATATACTAGGGTACATGAGATTTTTTTTGTTTTTTTTTTTTTTGTTTGTTTGTTTTTTGAGACAGAGTCTCGCTCTTTCGCTGGAGCTCTCGGCTCACTGCAAGCTCCACCTCCTGGGTTCACACCGTTCTCCTGCCTCAGCCTCCTGAGTAGCTGGGACCACAGGTGCCGCCACCACACCCGGCTAATTTTTTGTATTTTTAGTAGAGACGGGGTTTCACCGTGTTAGCCAGGATGGTTTCGATCGCCTGACCTCATGATCTGCCCGCCTCAGCCTCCCGAAGTGCTGGGATTACAGGCATGAACCACCCGCACCCTATCGAGATGTTTTGATACAGGCATACAATGAGGAATAATTACACCATGGAGAGTGAGGCACTCATCCTCTCAAGCATTTATCCTTTGTGTTACAAACAATCCAATTATACTCTTTTAGTTATTTAAAAATGTACAATTAAGAATGTTCTTTTTCTTTTTTTTTTGAGACAAGAGTCTCAAAAAAGAGGCACCTCCTGGGTTCAAGCAATTATCAGCCTCAGCCTACTGAGTAGCTGGGATTACACGTGTGTGATATCACGCCTGGCTAATTCTTGTATATACATTTTTTTGAGATGGAGTCTCGCTGTCACCAAGGCTGGAGTGCAGTGGCGTGATCTCGGCTCACTGCAACCTCTGCCTCCCAGGTTCAAGTGATTCTCCTGCCTCAGCCTCCTGAGTAGCTGCGACTACAGGTGTGTACCACCACACCCAGCTAAATTTCTGTATGTTTAGTAGAGACAGGGTTTCACTGTGTTAGCCAGGATGGTCTCCATCTCTTGTCCTTGTGATCCACCTGCCTCGGCCTCCCAAAGTGCTGGGATTATAGGCATAAGCCACCACACCCAGCCAAATTCTTGTATTTTTAGTAGAAGCGGGGCTTCACCATGTTGGCCAGGCTGGTCTCAAACTCCTGACCTCAAGTGATCCACCCACCCTGGGCTCCCAAAGTGCTGGGAATACAGGCATGAGCCACTGTGCCCGGCCAAGAATATTCTTTATAGCATCCTCACGTGTAGTGGTTTTTTTTCTCTTTCTTGATTAAAATTGTCAGAAATCTTTTAAAAAATACAAATTCATTTTAATGATCAAGTCTCTCTTTTTGGTTTCTTCTACTTTTCTTTCTTTCACTAAGGTGTAGCACACATAACATAAAGTATGAGAAATATACTATCTGCTTTTATCTCAATAATTCCCTAACGATCTCTTATTAACTCTCTGCTACTTTCTTTTGGTTACATTTTAATCTTTCTTGTTGTTTAACAAATGAATTTAAGAATATAAACTTTCCTCTGAGCACTACTTTGGTCAAATATTACAGGTATTTAAAAAAGTGTTTCTACTACCACTAATTTCTATGTAGAAAAATAGAAAAAAATAGGCAACTCATAGATTAAACACAAAACGCTAATCAATAAGGTAAGTTGCTCAGTTCCAAAGACAAATAGCACCTTTTTTGCTTATCATGGTGGAAAACATTAAAGACTGATAATACACCACATTGGTGAAGGTATGAAGAGCGTATTTCTCTTCACCATTATGGGAGGGCAATTTAGCTCCACCCATTAAATCTAGACATGCACATACACTCTGACCTGCTAATTCTACTTTCTATCAGTCTTTTTTTTTTTTTTTTTTGAGACGGAGTCTTGCTCTGTCGCCCGGGCTGGAGTGCAGTGGCTGGATCTCAGCTCACTGCAAGCTCCACCTCCCGGGTTTATGCCATTCTCCTGCCTCAGCCTCCCGAGTAGCTGGGACTACAGGTGCCCGCCACCTCGCCTGGCTAGTTGTTTTTGTATTTTTCAGTAGAGACAGGGTTTCACCATGTTAGCCAGGATGGTCTTGATCTCCTGACCTCGTGATCCACCCGTCTCGGCCTCCCAAAGTGCTGGGATTACAGGCTTGAGCCACCGCACCCGGCCTCTATCAGTCTTTTTTAGAGACATACTTTTACATGTATTTAAGAACATACGCACAGAATGTCCACAGAAGCATAATTTATAACAGAAATCCTGGCGACAACTTCAACACCCAGGAACTGGAGAAGGAAAAAATGAGTTATGGGATATTTAGCTAGATTTTAAGAACTAAGATAAAATTGTATCTGTGCTCTATAGACAAGGCAAATACAAAATGCAAGTTCACAAAAAGTTTGTAAAATACAATCCCATTTTAGCTTAAATACAAACAAAGAATTTCACATAGTCACTTTTGTATAAAGATAACAAATGGTCTGAATCATATATACCACACTTTCTTTTTGAACTCTGTGGTTAGGTTAGGATGGTATTATTTTGCTATTAAAAGCCAGTTACTTAAGTTTTTTTTTTTTTTTTTTTTTTGCAGATATGGGGTCTCACTATGTTGCCAGGCTGGTCTTGAAACCCTGGCTTCAAGCAAGCCTCCTGCCTTGGCCTCCCAAAGTAGTGGGATTACAGGTGTGAGCCACCATGCCCAGCCTACCACATTTTCAAACGATGGTCACCTCTAGCAACTGTGAGTAACAGGGAGGTGGGAAGAACCTTAGCATTTTATTTATATTCATTTCTGTATTGCTGGAATTTTTTTTTTCTTCCTCAGTAAGCACATACTAATAAGATAATATAAAAATGTAAATTTTAAAAATGAAAAAAATTTATTTTAGAGATGGGGGTCTTGTTATGTTGTCCTGGCTGGTCTCCAACTTCTGGGCTCAAGTCCACCTGCCTCAGACTCCCAAAGTGCTGGGATTACAAGAGTTAGCCACTGTACCCAGCCTAAAAATGTAATTTTAAAAATTTCCCACCCCACCCCTCACACATTGTAGTTTTTTGAATTATACTAAGGCGGGGTTAAAAGCTCTGGTAGTCTCACTAACATGGCCTTTTGAAAACTGATCAATTAATTCATAAAAGCTGCATAAGACAAGACATTAAAGGAAATGCAGAAAAGATTCAGTAATACCTACAACATGGTCTGCTGATGTGCCTCACTTATACCAACCTTAGCAGGCATTCCTTCTAGGCTAGCTTTTCCTGCCAGGCTGCCAGGATAGGCAAGGCTTCTGAGAAACTAGCAGAGCCCATTTTCATATTCACTGTCTCAGCTATTTTGTCTGAAAGCTCTTTGAGTGATCTAAGCAGCAAGCCTTGAGGCAGGCGCATCCCACAGCCTGTGGTTCAATTAAATCTGCTTCTATACCACCTACTCACAACACTTATCCTAATATAGAAGAGTTGGAAGAAACCAAAGCATAGGAGGACCAGATGTGTAACCAAAACTCCTAATTGTTAGTTCCTTCCTTAACCTAATGATCTCTTTATATGGGGATACAAAATCCCTTTCAAGTACACTTGGTAGCTAAGGACACCAGCCCCGCTTATGAAGTTAATCTAACCTTCCACTCTTCTTTCTTCCAAAGGTTGAGTCAATTATCTTGTGTGGTTCCAGATGAAACCTTTGAAAGAAAGAAAGAATTGGAATCTCCCTCCTCCATGATGCTAAAAATTATTCCTTCACTAAGAACCATTTTCAAACAGAGCATTAATTAATTGCTTGTTTTTTAAGGGTTAGTTTATTAAGTGTAATTTATTATCAATTTTATTATCAAATGACTAGAGAGGGCATTGGTGCCCTCTTCACCTTTTCTAAATGTTTTAATTAAAAATCTACCAATATGGCCAGGGTTGGTGGCTCACGCCTGCAATTCCAGCACTTTTGGAGGCTGAGGCAGGCGGATCACCTGAGGTCTGGAGTTCGAGATCAGCCTGGCCAACGTGGCGAAATGCCATCTCTGCTAAAAAATCAAAATTTAGCCAGACATGGTGGTGGATGCCTGTAATCCCCTCTACATGAGAGGGTGAGGCAGGAGAATCACTTGAACCTGGGAGGTGGAGGTTGCAGTGAGCCAAGGTCATGGCACTGCACTCCAGCCTGGGTGACAGAGCAAGACTCCATCTCCAAAAAAAAAAAAAACTACCAATATGATTGGAAGACTCAATATAGTTATCAATTTTTCACTATCAATATAGATTCAATATAAACCCAATCAAAATCCCGGCTGGACTTTTTGTAGAAATCAACAAGCTGTGCACGTTGACTAAGAACTAGGTGGCGGGGTGGGGAAGAAATCAATAAGCTGATTCTGAATGGGAAAGACAATGGAACCAGAATGTCTGAAACAAGTAACAAAGTTGCAAAGACAATTCAATAGAGAAAGGAAGGTCTTTTTCAACAAATCATGCAGAAACAATTGGATAGCCATTTGTAAAACAATGAAACTTGATCCATACCTCATACCATATATAAAAATTAACTCATAATTGATCATAGATTTAAATGTAAAACCTAAAGCTGTAAAATTGCTAGCAAACAAACATACAAAAGATTGGTGGCTGAGCACGGTGGCTCACGCCTGTAATCCCAGCACTTTGGGAGGCTGAGGTGGGTGGATCATGAGGTCAAGAGATCGAGACCATCCTGGCCAACATGGTGAAATCTCGTCTCTACTAAAAATACAAAAATTAGCTGGGCGTGGTGGCGCATGCCTGTAGTCTCAGCTACTTGGGAGGCTGAGGCAGGAGAACTGCTTGAACCCACGAAGTGGAGGTTGCAGTGAGCTGTGATTGGGCCACTACACTCCAGCCTGGTGACAGAGAGAGACTCCATCTCAAAAAAAAAAAAAAAAGATTGGTGACCTTATCCATATTTTAAAAAAGGATAAATTGAACTTTATCAAAATTTAGAGTCACTTCTCTTCAAAACACACTGTTAAGGGAACAAAAAGACAAGTCACAGATGGGGAGAAAATCATGTATCTAATGAAGAATTTGTATGTAAAATATATAAAGAATTCACAACTCAATAATAAGAAAACAATCTAATGTTTTTAAATGAGCAAAAATTTGATAGACATTTAATTAGATATTAAGGATGGTGACTAACCACATTAATTGATGCTCAACATCATTAGATATTAGCAAAATGCAAATTAAATCCATAATGAACTAACATTGCATATCTATTAGAATGGCTAAAATTTTAAAAACCTGACAATATTAAGTGCAAGGGATGATATATATAGCAAGTAGATGTACATCACTCTCATACACTTCTGATAGGAACGCAAAATGCTATAATCACTCTGGAAAATAGTTTGGTAGTTTCTTATAGAGTCAAACATATTATATATTTCACGTGAAGTTAAACATCTATTGCTGGGATACCCAGCAATCCCATTCATAGGTATATATCTAAGTGAAATGAAAACTTCTGTTCACACAAAAACCTGTAAGTGAATGTTTATAATGATTTTATTTATAATTGTCAAAAACTGTAAATGACCCAAATATCCCTCAATTAGGGAAGGGATAAACTGAGGTATATCCATACAATGGGATAATAGCAACGAAAAGGAACAAATTATTGATATATGTGATGACACGGATGAATTTCAAATGTATTAGCTAAGTGAAAGGGGCCAGGCTCAAAAGGCTACAGATTATATGATTCCATTTGTATGATATTCTGGAAAAGGCAAAACTATTGGGACAGACATCAGAGCAGCGGTTGTCAGAAATAAGGGAAAGGAGTGGGGTTGACTACAAAAGAACATGGGAAAATTTGGGGGATGAAACTGTTCTATATTTTTATTGTGATGGCAGTTATACAACTCCATCTGTCAAAATTCACAGAACTATACACAAAAAAGGATAAATTTTACTGTATCTAAATTACAACTTTTTTTAAAAGCTCCAAATGGAAACCATAAAATACAAAACAAAAAAAACACTATGAAAATGACCACAATGTCTGCATGCAAGAGAAAACCTTTTAAATAGGGCCATTAAAAATAAAGTCTACAATGTCATACGCATATGCACACGTTCTCTTTGCCACCCTCTAAGCACTGACAGATCTAAGCAAAGGGCATTTCAAAGGAAACCATCTCATCCTCTGTTCTTACCTGAACCATGGAATGTCTTAGGGTTGAAAGAAGGTACGCATACCCCATGAAGGCCCTAATACCTGCAAGCTGTAGAGAGCTGGGAAAGGTCACTAGAGTTCCTTCAAACTGCAGTGGGAACTGCATTGCCCCTTATGCTTCCTTAGAACAGGAGTTGACACAAATTCCCCAGCAGTGCACACTCACCTCTGTCGTGACTGCACTTATATCGACGGGCTGGATCTCAGTACTGCGGCGCTCACTCCCTTACAGAGGAAACTGAATTTTGCAGAGGCAATGAAAGTAGGCCAAGGCGACAGAGCACTCTAGTTACAGGGTGGCAGCCAATCACGGGCCCCTCCCCAGGAGTGTCTCACTCTGAGGTCAGGACTCAAAAGCAGAGTCTGTGCCGTCAGCCTGAACCCAAAGGGACTGACTTGTTGAGCTTGTTTTTCCACAGCATTAACTTGAGGGTTTATGATTTAAGACCCCAAATCAATCTCTGCCATGGGGCTGGTGGTCTCTCCTCCCACAGTTTGCACCTAGTCTGACTTAACCATCTCCTTGCTTCGCATGCTGAATGTGGCAGCCAACTCCAACCTAAAGCATATAGGTCACGTATTGGAAATGAAAAGCCATAATGTACCCACCATCCCAGACCATCGTGAAACCCAATCGCCACAACCCAAAGAATATCATAGTTACAACATCTTCCCCTTCCACTCAGGATCACAAACTTTAAAAATCCCTTTGGAGTTGGTTCTGCCAGGAGTTGTGGGGAACGTACCTTTTGTTTTTCCATCCACCGACACCACTTTCTTTGTCTCTGCTGTTAACAACAGTTCATAAGGGTGTTCGTCTTCTTCCTGGGCTGCACTCCCATGAATTCTAGGTCTCATGGACAGAACCTAAGGGAGAGAAACATCCAGTATATTTTGTGCATGTGGCTAATATCAAGACAGGAGTGTGGAACAAATTCGATTATTGGCTCTTTTTTCATCTAAGAAGAAGAAATGTGGAAAAGAGAAGGTGAATAATTCAAGTGTCACACAGAATCACAACTGCATTTCTGGATATATACCTGTATCTCAAATCTGAATGGCCTTTGACTAGAATACACCCCTTTCTGAGGATCACCTGAGCCTGGAAGTTTGAGGCTGCAGTGAACTAGGATTGTGCCACAGAACTCCAGCCTGGGTGATAGAACAAGATACTGTCTCTAAGGAAAAACGAAAACAAAAACAAAAAACTCCCCTTTCTTTGATTTTAGTCTTCAAAAAGTGCAAATAAAATCCAAGATCCTTCCTTTCTTGTATCTCCCATGCCTACGGTGTTCTGCATGATCTCTTTTCTGAGGCTAATACTTGCCAAGCAGCTCTTAGCCATGCTCCATTGAGAAGGAAGACCTCTTCCTCCATGTTTCTTTTCTAATATGCACATATACTATCCAAAGACTGGAATCCTTCCCACCTCCTCAAGAGGAAACCAAAATGACTTCCAACTGACCCTCAACACTTAATGTTTACTAGAAACAAACCTGTCTGTAAGTTCATCTCTATTTTTGTGAGCCTTTCTTCAGAGGTCCTGAGGGTTATAGGGAAGGATATCCCCAAAACTGGATTCCTATAACCTTTATGATAATACAATTTTAAATTGCTTCCACCAATCTCTGCTCTGAAGAGTCAAGTGGCCAGAAAGTTTGAATTTCAGTGAGGGGGAAAAAGCAGCTGTCTACTGAGAAATCCCTAATCCAGATAGTCAAGTATCTCTGATGAAATAACGGAACCAGAGCTGGCTCCTACACCTGGCAACTGTAAGGCTTTGACCAGCTGAGGGCCTGATGGCCACAGCTAGTCTTGGTACCACAGTAGCCACGCTTTCCCTTGAATCAAGCTGTAGACACCACATTTAGTGCTACAGCCACTCTGGGAGAAAGAATGGATATCCTTGCTTTAGAGGATAATTCTGGCCCAGCTGCCCTAAGAATCCAATCTGTTTCACAGGCAAAATAAGAAGAAAAATAAGAATAAGCTAGTGTTAAGACAAATCCTACTTATTAGAACAGCAAACCAAGGCTTAAGATCTCTTCTTGATCAGTTTGGCTCGGACAAGTAATGTATTACAAACAAGGGGATGAGGGGTGGGGAATTCCCAATTCCATCTAACAGATAATGCTGCCCTACAAATGTGATTCCTTGGCAAACACAGAAACTTCCTTCCATACTGACATGTCCCTCAGCCCACTGGAAAGGCATCAGGTTGGTGGTTCATCAGGTTTTTGCTTCTCAAGGCATAGCTCACTGTGTTATGGGCCTAATGAGACAACAAGCACTCTAGTAGCCTCAGACTAAATGAGAAACTGCAGCTCCCGTTTGTTAACAAGGCTGCCACTCTAAAGGCAAAAGGACTGTCTCCTTCCAAAATTCTGCTAAGCACTGCAGGAACCTCCACTTATAGCAAGCTATCTGGAAGCTAAAAGCTGTTTCATTACTATGAGCCATTTACTCATATTACTTATCCCTTTGCCTCTTCATAGGAACACAATTAAAGGAACAAAGAGGGGCCATTAAGCAGTTCACACTGTGTCAACTTAATACCACCGGCAGTACAGACAGGATTTGTGTTCTGCAGGTTTACGCACCTACAGCTATCACTTACACAGAGCCCTGGAAATCTGATTGAGTGTTCCACACACGGGAAGAGCTCTCATATAGCCTCAGGCATGCTTCCTTCAGAGGGAGGTAATTGACAGCCTGGATGCCCAGCCTATAATATCCTTTCTTCTCATGCAGGAGAGGGCTGATGACTTCCATGTGGAAAATCAGGCCCACCGGACCTGCTTTCTCTCTGTGCCTAGTTCTTGTGCAGGACAAATAGAGGCAGAGAACCATCAAATGCCAGAGCTGGAAGGGATCCTAACCATCACAGTAACAGCCAGAGAGCACCTGGTTCTGCTCTTTCATTTGTAGATGACAAACCTGGTTCCCAGAGAGGTCCAGGGACTTGTCCAAGGTTATACAGAAAGCTCACAACAGAGCTATGGCCATAAAAGTCAACTCTCCTGATTCTGGACCAGTTTGGCCTCATTTTCCCTCAACTTTCATTTTTTTCTTCATCCAATTGCTCATACCCAGACAACAAGCAGAGTGATCTTTTCTTCTTGGTGCTGGCTTCTACCAGCTATGGGATTAAAAATCCTCACAATAAAGCAATAAACTGCTTTTCTTTGAGCCTTCCTAGCTCCCACTCCAGAAGCCCTATGTAATAGTCAATATGGCAATAACTGATTTTCAACAGAAAGGATTCTGCTCTTTACTAAATTACTCCTTAACCTTTTTTTTTTCTTTCCTCCAGGACTGGCAATAAATCAAAGCCAAATACACACACACACACACACACACATATATACATATATAATATATACTTTTTTTTGCTATGTGGAAAGCAACATTTCTGCTGCAGAGCAAAGCTATGAGCAGTCACCACCTAACTGTGACCAGTGGAATGTCCAGTTGGGGTGTGGGAGCCTTCTGGGAAGAGCTACTCCAGCAGCTGCAGCTTCCATGAATACTTAGCACATCTGAGCACGGAGAAGACTACAGCCAGTCGTGATGCAGCTGGCAGCCCCTTCTATGGGCAAAAACATTTATACAGCATGTGTATGTGCGTGAGTATATGTATCTAATGTTTATAAGCCAGTTTCATGATCAGGTCATTAACCTGATAAGCACTCCTACGGCTAGGTATACTCTGGCTTCCCCTAAAGGCTTCTATGAGTCATCTGACAATGACCAAGCTTAGGAATAGGAATACAAATATCGGGGCAGATTGCTTGCCAAAGACAAAAGCCTAAGTTTGATGAAGTCAGTGTCTCCCGAGATATGATAGGGTCTAGGGTATTTAAGCTTTAACAGTATAAGGAAAAATGGTGAAAGACAACAGAGTCCAAAAAATATACATAATTGTACACTTTGAAGAAGACCATTCACACTACATTCAAACTACAACATATGAACAAAATCTGCCTGGATCATATGCAGGTCATATCACCTCTATATTCAGGTACCTATAATCACCAGTAAATTAGCAAATTCAGTATTTCACCATCTCCCATGACTATGCTGGTCCAACTGATCCAGAATTCCAGGCTATTCAGAAGCAAGTTTTAGAAAATGTATCTCAGCCGGGCACTGTGGCTCATGCCTGTAATCCCAGCACTTTGGGAGGCCGAGGCAGGCGGATCACAAGGTTAGGAGATCGAGACCATCCTGGCTAACACGGTAAAACCCCGTCTCTACTAAAAATACAAAAAATTAGCCAGGCGTGGTGGCGGGCGCCTGTAGTCCCAGCGACTCGGGAGGCTGAGGCAGGAGAATGGAGTGAACCCGGGAGGCAGAGCTTGCAGTCAGCTGAGATCACGCCACTGCACTTCAGCCTGGATGACAGAGTGAGACTCCATCTAAAAAAATATATATATACGTGTGTGTGTGTGTGTGTGTATATATGTGTGTGTGTGTGTGAGATATATATATATCTAGGGATAAAGTGATGAGAGTAATTAACTATTTTATATTAGCTGATTTTTAAATTAGAGAATAGGGCATTGAATGAGCTACAAAATGACTATTAAAATTATATAATATTTTCAATAAATATTCCATACATATATTCTCCTAATGGCAGGAAGTGTTAGCAGAGCGTTTTTAAGAAGAAAGATTAAGGACAACACAATTTTTTCACACTTCTAAGTGACTGAGTTATTTGCCTCATGATAACATTTCCTTTTCAAAAGGGTAGACTATTCTTTTCAAATAAACTTCTTTGATCTTCCAGCCCTGGCCATCCCACATAATTCCTATGTCTTTTCTAATTGAGTCTTCATGGCTCAATTCATGTTCGTCCTGGTGTAGAGTCTTCATGTGAAATGAACAGGAAAAAATACAAAAACAGGAATAAGATGTTTGGGGCGGAAGCACTAAAGCTTGCTAATGAGGCACAGTCTAGGGAACAGTGATTAAAGGGAAGCTCTACATCTTGTATCAAAAGACAAGAGGCTTAAAAGCAAAAAGTGAGACTGTTCAGCTTATTGGAGCCAGGAGAAAATGTACATTTTACTTTCCATATGGTATGGTATGCGAGCGCTATATTAAAATTCTTTGTGAGTTTGAAAGGTCTTATTCCAGATTACTAGTACACATAATACAAATTTATAATCCAAAGAGTTGATGAGATGAGAAAGCAAAGCTTTTTAAAGTACACATTGATGCCCTTTTCAACAAAGTCAAATTTCAGCAATGAGAATAAACCCACAACCCTCTACCTCAGAAGCTGTCAAGGGAAAATACTTCTTATCTATGCGGTCTTCTTCCTCTTCATCCGGTGGTGGCTTTGCTGGAGGCGGTGGTCGTTCTCTCTGAAGAAGAGAAAAAAATAAATATTTTGCTATCTCTTTTATCAAGTATCTAATTTTTTGGTTTGCCCTCATCTTAGCCCTTGGAAATGAAAAAGAATAATGTACGGAACTCCCTTGAGAGACTAAAGTCAAGATTTAGTCTCTGAACAGATGGAGAACTCTGTGCACACATACACAATTCAATTAGCATGCTTTACAGTTTTCGAAGTCTGTGGCAGAGACCATAAACACCTCTTTCATATCCTAGACCACAGTGAGAAATGCCAGTACTGAAAACACACAACTGCCTTGTTAGAAAATGTCCTTCATAATACTGATACATAAAACTTTACCTTAGGAAAATCAGTGGCTCACTTTTCAGTCTACTCTAGAAAGAGGAAACACTGGATCAAAAGAAATCAACCTGTGAAATTTGTTCTAAAGAATCAAAGTTATTGAGGAAGTAATGAGGAAAGTAATCAAGGACAAAAATGTTAATTGCTGTTGAAACGTTAATGCTCTGATACTGGTCTATTCCCATTTATTAGCAAAAAGCTCAAACTGTTCTCTTATCCTTGGTTGCCTCCTTCAATAATAAATAAGTATTATATGAAACTCTATTTCATCTAAACCCAATTGTTTTCTTTTGAGACGGAGTCTAACTCTGTCGCCCAGGCAGGAGCGCAGTGGCGCTATCTTGGCTCACTGCAAGCTCCCCTCCTGGGTTCACGCCATTCTCCTGCCTTAGCCTCCCGAGTAGCTGGGACTACAGGCGCTAGCCACCACGCCCAGCTAATTTTTTGTATTTTTAGTAGAGACAGGGTTTCACTGTGTTACCCAGCATGGTCTTGATTTCCTGACCTCGTGATCGCCTGGGCCTCCCAAAGTGCTGGGATTACAGGCGTGAGCCACTGTGCCCAGCCCATCTAAACCCATTTTTAAAAGGAAAAGAAGCTTTTTCTTTAAGGGCCATATAGTGAATATTTTAGGTTTTGCAGTCAACTCTGCCATTATAATGCAAAAGTAGCCACAGATGATATGTAAATGAACGAGTGTGGCTGTGCTCCAATAAAACTTTATTCACAAAATAAAGTTTTTCACAACAGACACTTGTGGACTGTAGTTTGCCAACCCCTGCTCTAGAATAAGAAAGTCACTGAAGAGGTGACACAGAATAAGTTAGATCATGGGTAAACAATTTCAGGAATACACAGGACGATCCTGATGAAGGAAAACTGAAAGCTGAAGAGATATTTACCATTGTACCTGCAGGGCCTTTAGCACTGTTTATATTCCAAAGCCCTGGTCATGCTTGAGAATCAGTGTTCCTACTAAAGGGAGTGGGGGACCCAAAACCAGAGCTGTCCTGCAGGCTCATTCCCTGGCTTGTAGGTTTGTTTACTGTGTTGTTAAAACAGGGGTATTTCAGAAAGTCAAAGCAGAGAATGCTGAGTTATGCGAGAGCCCAAGCAAAATCTGCATGGAAAGATGTTTCTCATGTTTTAGGAGCTACCCGCATTAGCATTTTGGCATCCATAATCTCTCTCTTAAAATAGGCTTCACTGCTCAGTATTCTATCTTGAGAAGTCGGTCATTCACATAGACCCTGGAACCAGATGGATGCCCAATGGCAACGACTTCAAAACAAGTCTGTATGTTCAAGCCAAACAAAGCTATTTATATCAGATGTCCCACTAAGTCCCACTTTCCCCACCCTTCTTTGCTCCAGAAGTACAGGAACCTGGTCCCACTGTCACCTTATAAGGAAGGGAACAGCAAAAGGAGCAGGCCTGTATCCATCACCAGTTAACTAACCTTGGGACACCAAGTAACTGAGGGGAAAAAACAAAAAGGAAACACGACAACAAAAAGAACTCATCCTAGAAGCCTTCCTAATGCTAAAAAGGCCTAGAAAGAACAATATGGAAGCCTTTTGTGGAAGAAACAATCACCAGGGACACGGGAAGGAAACAGAAATACCTGTGTCTCTTTTTTTCTAAGGTGAAAACTTTGGAGCAGGGCCTAGAAGTACAGTGGTGATTTACACATACCATTCATTGTGTTTACCAAGAGGTAAACAGGCCCTTTGCCACAGTTAATTACCAAGGGCCCGGAAGACAGCACAGCCACAACATACACAAGTAAAAATGGCAAAGCATCCACCCATTTCTGCTTAGGACCACAGCGGGGAGAGCAGGAGGGAACAAAGAGACCTGTGGAAATCAATCACAGGAACTCATTCTCAGCTTTCTTCAGTAACCCTGAGTGGCTTCTTGCAAAGACTGCAGCGCCCCCTAATGGGCATCACCTATAAGTACCAATTAAAACACCACCTCCCTCCAAACCTGGATTTTCTTCTTCAGTTGTGCCTAAAAGCAAAATAAGTGAAAAAACTAGCTGTCTATAGAAGCGCTATACTGGTGGTGCTCGGCACACGCACTTGCTTTCACCCCTCACAAGGAGTTTTGTCACAGTCCTTGATAACATCCACTCTGGTGGACTACCACTGGACTGTGGGCCTTTCCAAGATCCATACTAAAATGGTGTTTCAGGGCACAGCAAGGAGTCTAACGAAAAAGAGCACTCTAAGAATCATAAGGCCATTCCCAAGGCACACCTGCAAGAAACAAGAGTTACCTGCAGCCAAAGGATCATTAAAATGGTCACAAGCCAGATTCAGACCAAAAGGGAAAGGCCAGCCCCTCCAACAGGAAGAAATAACATGGGCCTGAAAATATGTCTCTAGATGGGCTTAGCACTAGGATCTCATTAGAGCAATGGTCAGTTTAGCTAATGGGCAGTGCTCAAAACCTGAAATTGTTGTGCCTGGAGTGCAGGAAGGTCAGTGGGACCAGTGTATTCAGGCCTACACTCCCAACATAACCCTAGGGGAGAAGCCAGGGGTAAGCTATCTCAGGAACGATGTACAAGACTAGAAGTAAAAGCAGGTACAGACTGTCTGACCTGCGATGGTACAATGTTCCAACCGTATCATCGAGGGAAAGCAATACGCATTCAGTAGAAACTGTCCTTCCAAGTACTCACACAACCATTCTGTTTTTCGCTTTCAGTGCAGTGTTCAATAAATGACATAAGCTATTCAACACTTTATTATAAAACAGCCTTTGTGTTAAATGATTTTGCTCAATTGTAGGCTCATGTAAGTATTCTGAGCACATTTAACCTAGGCTAGGCTAAGCTATGGTGTTTGGTAGGTGTATTACCTGTGTTTTTGACTTATGAGATTTTCAACTTACGATGGTTTTATCAGGATATAATCCCATCGTAAGTCAAGGAGCATCTGTACTAGAGAAAGAAACAGAAAGATGGGAAAGTGGACCTTGAGAAGGGAAAATTCAGAGTTGTTCTCATCCTATTATCTCAGTGGCTGGAGGCATTATAATTAGATAAAATAGAAATGTCACATACTAATAAATACAACGTTAAGCCCTGCTACAACACTGCTGAATCTAGAACCTGCCAGAATCCAAATGGAGAATCCTTTCAGGGTAAGTGGATGGTGAGCATATGCTCAGGACAGATAGGAACTCATTTCAGTGAGCTTCTTTCACCATATGTTTCTGCTTTTCAGAGAGAAAACAGATAATATACAGCAAATATTCCAAAGACAGAAGCAACACTAAGGCTAAATAGAAATAAAATGCTTTAATCTGCTCTAAGGCCAATGAAGTCACGTAAAGATGCAAGCTGGTTATACTGAAAATTAAATCGGAAAAAATAAAACTCTACCTCAGTGTGATCTGTATAGTTTTAGTACACTCAGCAAGAGAGACCCAGCAGAGCCCCAAGAAGAAGAGGAGAACAAATGGGCTCCAGGCCTCGGAAACATGAGCTGGCACCAGGGATCATACTTCCTTTCCCTGTGCCCCATCACCTCACGGGCCAGCCTGCCAACACAGCCCCCAGGAGGTGCAGGCCCTGGGTCACATACAGGCCTCACTCCAGCAGGTTTCACTCCTGCTGCCTCAGCCTCCTTGTTTGTGGAGTCTCGGTCAGACGATCGCCCGCTGGCCATGCTGTCCAATGAATGGCAGGAGACAGCATTATATAGAGCTTCGTAGGGACCCTCTTCTTCAGCATTTGCGTCAAAATCGATAATCAGTTCAGTCACTGCTTTCTCCACGTCACCTGAGAGGAGGATAGAGGGCAAGAGAGTCACTAAAGGGGATCTGAATCTCAGGTTCCAACCAGTGCAGCAACCCAAAGCCTCTTTAGTTACCCGCGCTCACAAACACTAACTCAGAGCAAGAAAATGATTACTTTGTTCCATGGACAAGAATACGTATAGTTTCAGCTGTTCTTTATGCCCTGAGATCTAAACAGATTTTTCCCTAATTCAGTATGAAAAACCATTGACATCTGTAAGGGATACTCCCAAGACCTTTATAAAGTCCCAAAATACCTCAATACCATAATGACATTAACCCATAAAATATAGCAAGGTGTAATTGAAAAACTTAAGTTACCCTTTACATTCTTTAATAAAAGCCTCGACATGCTCAAACAAAATAGAGGATGGCAAAGGCTTTCTGAGCTGTTAGCCTGGCCTGTTAGATAACTATCAGCTTCGGAGCACCTGCAATCCAAACGTGTGACTCTGCAAAGTTACCAACTGTTAGAGCCCAGGCAACTCTGGGTTGCCTGTAAATAATCAAAACTATAAATGTAAAATCCTTGAAGAGGTTAGTGAACTACTAATCCCCTTACTAACAGATTATGAAGTTAAGAAAAAGAGTGTATGTGGGAGGAAGACAAAGACTCCACAGTACAGAGAGCTGGGCACCCTTTAGCGCTTATCTCCCTACACCCCTCTGGGAAATCCCTTTCCCTTTTTCACTTTTAGCTTTGTTCTGTTTTTCTAGCCTTCTTTATTGTGATCTATATTTGGGGAAAGGTGTCAGTCTTTATTCTATCTTTGTATTCATCATATTAAGGACCCAAAAGTTTGCTAAATGCATCTGAAAAGGTGGATCCTGACTCCTGATAGTTAGGCTGGACTCCCTAAGCTCCCATCCAGACCACATTTGTTGCTCATATGTTATATTATCAAAATCTGCCATGTACCCACCTACCAATCAGATGATACTCATTAAATATTGGCCAGGCACAGTGGCTCATGCCTGTAATCCCAGCACTTTGGGAAGTTGAGGCAGACAAATCACGAGGTCAGGAGTTCAAGACCAGCCTGGCCAACACGGTGAAACCCTGTCTCTACTCAAAATGCAAAAAAATTAGCTGGGCATAGTGGTAGGTGCCTATAATCCCAGCTACTCAGGAGGCTGAGGCAGGAGAATCACTTGAACCCAGGAGGCAGAGGTTGCAGTGAGCTGAGATCACACCACTGCACTCCAGCCTGGGCGACAGAGTGAGACTCTGTCTCAGAAAAAAAAAAAAGAAATTATTACTAGTCAACTATGCACAAGGCACTACATTGTGATTATGTGTTAGAAAAAGAAGGTTTCACTGATATTTGAGTTCATCTTGAGATGATCCTCCCTACTACACATCCCTGAATAGATCTCATAGAGCCAACTGGAAAAGTAGAGGCTAAAATAAAGTAGGAAAGAAGAGGCCCACAGTCAAAAGCATAAACTACGTCCAATAAAACTTCATATAGTAGTTGGCAAAAAATGAACTGAATATAAACTTACTAAGTACTCACAACCCCCCAAAATTGTTATTTAAATTAAGATTTTTCCATTCTGCCCATGAATGTTCAACTCTTTCCAAGCTGAGCACCCCTTTAATGATAGGGGAGAGTTGCCTTACCCTGAGACTTCTGTGATATGGAGTCCATACTGGAGATGGGAGGTGGCTGGGGTGGGGGGGTCTTATCTACTTCTTTTGCACTTCTTTTTCCAGTCATGTGATCTACATGGCAAGATTAAAAAAAAACTGCTGCACCAAATACAAATGCCTTGGTTCAATTCATGTGTCCCCTGGTCACCCAGACAGGGAGAAAGGAGGATACCTTCAATTAATGCTGCTATCTGCTGGCTCTTTTGAGAAGGCAGTTCCCGAACAGTGTCTAGGGCAGTCAGTCCACGGTTATCTTTTATGTTGACGTCAATTCCTAGAAAGGCACACCAGGTGGACCAGGGGAGTGAGCACTTTCAAGCCAGCCTCCAAGAGGTCAAATTTTAGGACATTTAACGCTGTCAGCAGTATGGCCAACATTTTTCATCCAAAGCCATTTAATCCAGCTATTCAAGAATAGTTTACACACTTGTACTCAACCAGTGCAGATACACGTACATTGAGTTCAAACACGGCCAGCAAAACTCCCCCTAGGGGATGAGGGAGAAACAATCCCAACCCTGGCATGCTGTGTAGACAAGAGCGCTGCCGACCTCTCACCTGCGGCCAGCAGGATTTGCACCACATCGGTCTTGCCAAACAAAGCAGCCTCATGCAAAGCACTGCCCATCTCCGTCTGGAAAGCAAACAAGAGCGCAGAGCAGGATGTCATCAGAACGGTTTGGTGCGGCTTCACATGACAAAGGGGACACAGACAAGAAAGGACACAAAATAAAACAAACCACACAAAGCCCTCTGTCATTATCTTTCCAGCTTTTCTTGTGTGGATTCCAAAACCATGATTGCGGCCCATACACCAAGGCCATGTCTGTGCCACCAGCAGGTCACATGTGAATAACTGAACAGTTACTCTTAGAGCCATCTACTGGTGAAATGCCTCAGAACTCTACCTTCCTGGGTGGAAGGAGTAATGAGAAGAAAAGTACAAGAGAAACACTCTCACTTCAAATGTGGTTTCGTCAACACAAAACCTAAGGAATCATTCATCTGAATGGGAGAGGCCAACAAAGAAAGGAAACGTGGCATTTCTTGCTGGCAACGTCAAGCTGATGAGACTTTGGAGGTGCTAAATGGTGGCAGTGGGAACACATGGATAGGAAGATAATGAAACTTTTCTGGTTTTGAGAGCCAGTCCATAAGCACATCTTTTCAGGGTTTAATGACTACGGATTACCCCCTGAAAAGAAACAAAAAAATAATAGACTTGCTTGAGGAGTTCATTTGTTTTTGAAGTGTCACATTAAAATGAGTCAGCAAAAGGAAGCATTTGAAACATGATGTGAAACGTGCTAAGTAAAGAGCACAGCCCAGCAGCATGGTCCTTGTGCCTTCTGCAAAATGACTGAGTCTCTTGAGATTGGAGGAGCCCCCACCCGCCCCACTACCTGGTAGTTGCTGTCCATGCCAGCATCGAGGAGGACCTGGACCACGGCTTTGTGGCCATTCCTTGCTGCCAAGTGCAGAGGCGTGTGCTTCTTAGTGTTGCAGCTCAAGAGGTTGGGGTGTGCATTAAGGAGCATTTTCACCACCTCCAGTCGCCCGTACAGTGCTGCCAGGTCCAAAGGGGTCTCAAATTTGTTGTTGCGCATGGTGGGGTCCGTCAGCTCCTCTAAGAGCACCTTCACCACCTCTGTGTGGCCATACTGTGCTGCACAATGCAGGGCCGTCTCGTTGTCATTGTTCTAAAGGGTTAACAAGCAGATCACATCAGAAAGGTGACTGGCAGACAGGCACCTGACCAGGACAACCACACGTAAAACCACTGAAATTTAAATGAGAAAAATAGCAGCGATACTTGGGGGCTAATAAAAGTTGGAATCCAGGCATATTCCCCCACAAACAAGACTGACTGGTCTAATCAGCGACACCTTCCCCCAGTGACTGTGAGAAGGGAGAAGTCATCTCTTAAACACTGGCAATCCCCTGTGTGCCATGAAGGAAGGGTCTCCAGGTTGTAAGGAGAGTGAACAAGAAAATGTGGCAGGCATTTGGTAGAAGCCCTGGCAAGATAAATACCAATATCATCACTGCTATTATTTCAGTTTAAACTTCAAATGGTTTTACAATTTGTATGTATTCAACCCTTTGGTTCTGATTCTGGATTTGTCAACCATCCACTGCCTTACACATAAGCTTTTTAACAAAAGTTTTTCATCTGCATAGCTTCTTGCATGCAAATCAATCAGCCAACAGTGAAAGTAACATAGCAGACTAAAAATCGCCCAAGGTATCAGCCAAAAGCCATTTCCAGGGAAAGGGGGCACCCGGGCTTAGTCACAGAGAAATAGGGGACCCTGACGCTGCACTGTGCTTACTCCAGGAGCCTGCACCAAGCAACGCATGCAGTATCTACTTCATCAAAATGGCAGCCAGCACAGGAAGATGTTTCTTACGTAAGAAAGAGGCAAACGCTGGCATGTTTTGTGTGAGAGGTGCAAAATATTCAGATGTAATATTGCTATCAATTCAAGCTCACAACCCACGGTCCTCTAATGGCAATTTTGTTTCAAACTACAGACAGAATTTGGGATAAAATGGGAGAATTGTGTGCTTTATCAACCATCAGAAGCAAAATATTAGTCATTCCAATTATGCTTTTACTACTGACAATGTCTAATTAGAGCAGAAATAAAGTAAGTCCCATGACCTCTCCTTTTTGAGAAGCACTGATAAAAATAATTCTCCCACAAGATTTTGAGATTCCTAAATTTATCCAGGAGGCTTCTGCTACTTTTGGGAAAGAAAGCTTAAGAGGGGCTTTGTCAGTCAAGTCAATATTGTGCACCTTTCAGTGGTCAAAAGGTCGAAATTAAATGTTTCTGCAATTGCTTTAATTCTATTCATAACACTAAAAGTAATGGATTAGGAGTTACCCAAACATGCATATGCAATTCCATCTGCTTTTGATCTGGCATTTGACTGCATCATTTTTTCCAACTATACCAAGTATACCAGAAAGATCCATAGCTGCTGGGAGCAAGCCCCCAAAAGGTGAGGACGATGGCAAAGAAAAATTTTTACATGAAATAAGGACAGAAAAAGTAGTAGCAGAACACATGCAAAGACAAATGCACACAAATAAACAGAGGATGCAGAGGAAGCTGCACTGAGCTCAAACACAACTCAAGGAGAGCAGCTGCCAGGAAAGTGCTGACAGCCTTCGCTGGCCAAAGGATACAGCCAGCCTGCCAGCCACAGCCCCCTATAATATGACTGGGCCCTAAGGGGCAAATTTCATGTAACATAAAAGTCTGGAGGAAGGGGAAATGCTGGGCAGAAAGCAAGTCTTTGAGGTCCTCCCTGTGCCAAACAAACCTTTTAGGATACCCATTTGGAAGACCTATTTCCTATTAAGCTATGGCATGAGTTTCCTAAGCAAACTTAGAGCTGTCCCTTCAGTTTCTCTCTTTTTTAACCCAACATTTCTCTGGTTGATTATCACTTTCTCTTGATGAACCAACACCATTAACAAAAACTCATAGGATCTTTCTATGGAGTAATTCTGGGGCAGAGTAGTAACCCAAAGAAGTTTAAAAGGATTCTCCAGGTTGTACATCTCAAGATGAGTGTGATAGAAAGAGCCATGAAAGTCAGCTTATTCATATTAAAACTCCAATCCAGAAAAACTATTTACTCTGAAGGAAATACTACTGTCTCTTTTAGATCCAAGTTGTCTCCCAAGAAACAGAATAAATTGTCCTTCGTTTTATAAAAAGTATGCCATTAGGGCTAAAGAACTGTAAAAGTCTAAACCATCCAGCAAAGAAAAAAAAATCTTCTCTATTTCTTCTTTGCCAGAATGAAAGTAGCTCTCACAAAGCTGCCCTGCTAAAGGCAAGGTCATAATCACTACTGGCAAACTTCCTGCCTCATGTTAAAAATACATCTCTGCAGAAAGTTACACTCATAGTCACAGTACAGGGAGCATCTTACTTAGGTTTCAGTCATGCCAGACATGGTCTGGTAACTATAATACCCAAGTTTCTTGTATCTATGGTGATCACATCCACCACTGACACAAGCCATCACAATAAGTTCTTATTATTGTAGGCTTTTTGAGCCTGACAACCATCAGGGCAAGAACTATCAGTGACTCTCAAACTGGCTTCATTTTGGAATTACATGGGAGCTTAAAAATAACCTGTAGGAAATCCAACCTCACACTTGCCAAAGTAGCACCTCAGAGGGTAAGGCCCAGGAAACTCTTATTAACTGGTTAATACACTGACAAGAAAAGGAAGGATTCTAAGGAGCAGCACAGATTCCTGATCATCTGGAATGTTTCCCCGTCACACCTTCCAAATCTCACTACAGGTATTCACAATACCTCCAGGGTTCCCAGAATCCTATTACTACGAATCTGGACTGAGAAAAGTGAGTGAGAGGAAATAGCCCAAATTTTCCCCAATGCTTTTGCACAAATTCTCCATTCCTACCCATCTTAAGACCCACTTCTGGCTGGGTGTGGTGGCTCATGCCTGTAATCCCAGCACTTTGGGAGACCGAGGCGGGTGGATCACGAGGTCAGGAGATAGAGACCATCCTGGCAAACATGGTGAAACCCTGCCTCTACTAAAAATACAAAAAATTAGCCAGGCGAGGTGGTGGGCGCCTGTAGTCCCAGCTACTCGGGAGGCTGAGGCAGGAGAATGGCATGACCCCAGGAGGTGGGGCTTGCAGCGAGCTGAGATTGCACCACTGCACTTCAGCCTGGGCGACAGAGCAAGACTCTGTCTCAAAAAAAGAGAAGTATAGGCCCTAGAAAAACATACCATAATGGGAAGAAAGGAAAAACTAAGTCTGAGATTGAGAGGACACAGGAGAAGCATGAAAGCAAGTCCATCACGTGGAAGAAGAGTTAGATTTATTCTGTACTGTTCTGGAAAGCAGAACTCTGATCCAAAAAAATGGAAAGTTTAGGAAGATAGATGCCAATCAAACTTAACAAACCAAAACTCAACAGAATCCAAAAACAGGCTGCCAAGTAGTAATGAGTTCTGCTTGTTATTAGGGAAAACAAGCAAATAATTAGAATAAGGGGTAGAGGGACACCTTTCAAATGATAAAAAGATACCTGCTCTACATGGAAAGTTGGCCTAAATTGGTGGTTTTAAAATCAGTTTTATTTTGGAATTACATGGCAACAACAACAAAAAAAATGTTACTAGTAGGTCCAACCCCAGATTTGCAGGCACCGACTTCAGCAATCAATCATAATCATCAAGAATGAGACAAACCAATGTCATGTGCCTTGTTGATGTAAGGCACTAAAAAGGACATAATACCACTTCTGTGATGCTCCTGCCAAAAATGTACACCCAGAATCTAATCATGAGGAAATATCAAACAAAGCTAAACTGAAAGATAGTATACAAAACAACTGCCCTGTGCCCTTAGTCGGCCGGGCGCGGTGGCTCAAGCCTGTAATCCCAGCACTTTGGGAGGCCGAGACGGGTGGATCACGAGGTCAGGAGATCGAGACCATCCTGGCTAACACCGTGAAACCCCATCTCTACTGAAAAATACAAAAAATTAGCCGGGTGTGGTGGCGGGCGCCTGTAGTCCCAGCTACTCGGGAGGCTGAGGCAGGAGAATGGCGTGAACCCGGGAGGCGGGGCTTGCAGTGAGCTGAGATCCGGCCACTGCACTCCAGCCTGGGGGATAGTGCGAGACTCCGTCTCAAAAAACAAACAAACAAACAAACAAACAAACAAAAAAAAAACCATCCAAGTCATGAAAGGCTAAGAAAGGCCAAGGAACTGTTCCATACTATTAATATGTATGCTCCTGGACTGGATTCTCAATCATAAAAAAAATTGCTCTAAAGGGCATCTTTGAGACAACTGGTAAAATTTGAACATAGATTCTATATTAGATAGCGATATTGTATCAATATTCAATTTTCCAAATGTAATAAATGTATTGTGGCTTTATAAGTGAATGTCCTTGTTCTTAGGAGATTTAGGTCAAACAACTAACTAATACCAAAACGGATGTGTTTAGGATTAAAGGGTCATAATGTCCATGACTTAATATCAAATATTTCATCGGTGACAACAATTAATGCATACATACACACACACACACACACACACACACACACACACAGAAAGAGAGAGAAAAAAAGGAAAGGTAGCAAAATGTTAACACTGGAGTATCAAGAAGAGTGTACTATAGTTCAGGGCATTATTCTTACAACTTCAAGTTAGAAGTTTTTTTTCTTTTTAAATGAAAAGTTTTTTAGAAGCTTGCCAGGTGATTCTAATGCAACCGGAAAGGTTGATTACATTTGGAAGCAACTGGTCTAGATAAAATTTCAAGTCCTTTTCCGTTCTAAGACTGTGAAATAATTTTAAATGTACAAAAAAAATAGATGTGCCCTAATATTAATTTGATTGTTGCTCGTTTTATGATACTCAGACTAAGGAAGAATTGTTAAGAGGGGGAAAATAGCAATTTTCATTTGGCTGGTTTAAACCGACTTGTTGAAAAAGGCCCCAAATGTCGAAGAAGAATATGAAAGCTCCTAAAAACTACTCGTGCTCCCAAAACAAGCCATCTGAGACTTCTTAATTTGTACAGATGCCTCACAGAACTTAGCACTCAAAAGTACTTTAAGAAAACAATTCCTAGACATAAGACAGATCCATAAAAATCCACTGAATCAGAATAAAACCTAAGGAGATCAGTTTTTGGGTTTTTTTTTTTTAGATGGAATCTTCTCTGTCATCCAGGCTGGAGTGCACTGGCGTAACCTTGGCTCTCTGCAACTTCTGCTGCCCGGGTTCAAGTCATTCTCCTGCCTCAGTCTCCTGAGTACCTGGGATTACAGGCATGTGCCACCACGCCTGGCTAATTTTTATAATTTTAGTAGTCACGGGGTTTCATCATGTTGGCTAGGCTGGTCTTGAACTCCTGACCTCAAGTAATCCACCAGCCTCAGCCTCCCAAAGTGCTGGGGTTACAGGGGTGAGTCACCATGCCCGGTCAAGGGAGGTGAGATTTGAATCAGCTCAAGAATGGTTTGCATTCTCGGCACAATCCAAACAGCTTACCTCTCTGTCTCTCTCTTCTTCTTCTTCTTCTTCTATTATTATTTTTGAGACAGGGTCTCACTCTGTTGCCCAGGAGACAGTGATCACTGCTCAATGCAGCCTCAACCTCCTGGGCTCAAATGATCCTCCCACCTCAGCCTCCCGAGAATTTGGGATACAGGCATGTACCACTATGCCTGGCTAATTTTTTATTTTTTTCTAGAGATGGGATCTCATTACGTTGTCCAGGTTGGTCCCAAATTCCTGGGCTCAAGCAGTCTTCAGTCTTGGCCTCCCAAATTCTGGGATGACAAGTGTGAGCCACTACACTGGCCACCTTTACATTTTTTTTTTTTGAGTCTCACTCTGTTGCCCAGGCTGGAGTGTAGTGGCACGATCTTGGCTCACTGCAACCTCTGCCTCCTGGGTTCAAGCGATTCTCCTGCCTCAGCCTCTCAAGTAGCTGGGATTATAGGCACATGCCACCACATGCAGTTAATTTTTATATTTTTAGTGGAGACGGGGTTTCGCCATGTTGGCCAGGCTGGTCTTGAACCCCTGACCTCAGGTGATCTGCCAGCCTCAGCCTCCCAAAGTGCTGGGATGACAGCTGTAATCTCAGCATCCGGCCTCAGCTTTACTCTTAATGTGGTTTGCAACAATAGGCCTTTCAGGGTAGAGGCTAAGGGAATTATTTCCAAAGAAAGAAGTATGTTCTTACTACTTTTAAACTAATTTTATTTTATATGTGCAAAATTAAGGGATAGGAAAATGTACTTCCAAGAACCAAAGTCTTACCCTTTATCAAAGCTTTATAAGCTCACTACACTAACCACTGTTGGGAAAACAATCACTTCAAGTTTCCTCCCCATAAAAGAAAACTCTGAATAGACTAACTGAATTATGTTTCATTAAGTGTCATCTACTAGTAACAAAAACAGATTCCAAAAATGCCTTTGCAGAAATACATTATATATACTTTAAAAAATTAGCATCTCAAATATTACTAGTTACCAGATATTTTTACTTTATATATGTTATCTTAAACTCCAAAACAATCCAGCAAGGTAGATGGCAGTGCCACATTTTACAAAAGAGGAAACTGAGGTTCAGAGAAATCAAGTAACTTGCTCAAGTCAACAAAACTACTAAGTCACATCCCAGAACTTAAATTCTGGTCTGACAATGAAAGCCTATGACTTATGAGTTTTCCACTCTACTACTCTACTTCCAAAACAAAAAACAAAAAAACTAAGATAAGAGTATCTTCCTATTCTGAAGACTAGAAAACAGAATACAGAGAGCAGGCCAATCACTGCACTTCAGTCTGGGCAACAGAGGGAGACCCTTTCTAAAATGAAAGAAAGAAAGAAAGGAAAGGAAAAGGAAAGGGAAGGGAAAGGAAGGGGAAGGAGGTAGGAAAGAGTACGCCAAAACAAAGCTGATGTGCTCCACTACCCTAAGGTCAAACTGCTTCTCTACCATTAAGACCCAACAGCTGAACAAAATCTCCCACAGGGCCTTCCCAGGTCCAGCCCATAGGGGGCTTCCTTTGCTAAATCACTATTTCTCAAAAGCATGGAATACCTGCCTTGTGTTTGGAAACATACAGAAGTACCTCATGTTTCTCTTCCCCAAGGCAGCTGTTTCCAGAGCAAGGAAAAGGTAGCTAATGTGGATAATGCCGTGTCTTGAGCACACTCCAGACTGTTGCCAAAAAACAAACTTCATCTGAATAAAATCTTTGACCAAAACCAGCGGGTGAGAGCACCAAGGAAAGAGGCTAACACCATCACCCAATGAACAAGCTCTGCTGCTCAGATGTGGTAAAGGCTGAGGGGCAGACAGGGCTGGCCTGTTCATCACCAGGCCCATCAAACTACGCTTTGTCCCAGCCTCATGGGGAAGGAGACTAAGGCAGGTGCCCACCTTGGTCCTGCAACATCGTTTCCTATTTTAGAACCCTTCCTGGGTCAAGAGTGATCAAGCAGAGAGAAGCTAATGGCTGGAGATACTGGGTGTGGTTTTAAAGCATCAGGCAGAGATGCACAAACTCCAGGAAATCAGAGAGAGGTATGCAAACGCTTTTAAAGGAATAAAATGGATCACGCTTGTCCTTTCCTCCACATCTCCACCATTAGCTATTGAAACCTGAAAATCAGATTCCATTTCAAAAGACAAATAGAAAGTAGGCTAAAAATAATTTTTTAATTCCAAGAAGTACAACTGAATCATTTTTTCTATGCTTATTTAAAAAGTAAGATAATTTGACATCTCTTAACTACATTTAAAAAATTTTAAGAATCAAAATTGTAAATTAAGTATGTAATATGGTCCCTTTTATTTCCCCATTCCTGCCATTTCAAATATTCCAGAAAAAACCACCCACCATTTCCCAAATTAGTATGGGTTTTAAAAATAAAGTCAAAACCCAATGCAGCTGCATTTTCCCATTCCCAGACAAGCCAAAAGCAGATGGGCTGAAGCAGACAACAGTCAGCGTGATGAGGAGGAGCCTGAGTGGACAAGAGTAGAAGCGAAGAGGACCAAAGAGGAGGTACAGCTTGGAGAAATGATGCAGAGAATTCCTGGCAGCAAAGTACACACCTTGGCATTGATATAAGGGTCAAAGGGGCCGTACTTTTTGAGTTCTTTGATCTCAAGAGCATTCTACAAAAAGGAGAGGAAAAGAAAAAGTGATGACAAAATGGATGAAATATATCAAAGCAATACACAGCCCTGAGGGAACCCAACCCTAGAACTTGAATCTGCCCTCTGGATGCCTCAAAGGGAAGTTAATAAGAAAGACAACCTCCAGGGCACCTTACTCTTACCCCGCTTTAATCTAAGCATCCTACTGGAACCCCATTAATGGTTTTAAAATGAAACCATATAGTACTTGTAACCACTAGCTAGATCCATTAAAGTCTTCAAGCCACTGCAGACATCTTGCCCAGCTCCTGCCCACCCACCTGCCTACCAGATACTCAAAGCACTGGGCTGGGGTCCCACCTATCAACTGATACTCCAGGCAGGAAGCAGCTGTGAGCAGGTTAAGCTAGCACACTCAAGTAGCTCAAAAATCCAAGCAGCTGTGTTTCAAGGCAAACGTGAGCAAACAGGATTAGAAATGGTTGCTGAACATTTCTTAAATGAGAAGGACTTTAATGGGTGACCAGTGTTTCCAACGTTGAAGAATATTAGTTACAAGCAAACTTCATTATGCATTTCCTCCAGAGAAGAGACATGACCCCTTTAGCTAGGAGGAATAAAATTGCACTTAGATTCTAAAGAGGTAATTCTAAACAGATACTTTTCATTCCCAAATGTTATAAACAAACATCCTCATTGATGATTTCAAATGTCTGTTGTTTACCTACCCAAAAAATACAGCCCAAAAGGGGAAAGGAAGGCTGATTAACAGTTATATACACACCATCTCCAAATCAAAGAGATTTGGGAGCACTATATTAATTTTCTCATGTCTCAGAATGAAGCTGCCCTTCTCAGAATCAAAGTCATGCTCTTAACAGCTAACTGCAAACTGCATGAGTCTCCTGACAGATGGACTCGCCAGGATAATTTCCTATTTTTTGAGAGAAAACCTTGATCTAATCCTACAGGTAATTTAACAATCCCCTCTCGGCAACGTCATTAGAAAAACAGTCCCTAAGCTTACTGAGAAACATCAACATCTCCCTCCTTCAAGGAACTGAGAAGAGTATCTACTTCAGTTCAGAGCAGAGAGAGGAAAGGGGAGAACGGCTTATCATGTAAGGAATGCCCGTCTCCTCTCAAACTGGCACACAACCTCCAACTCAAATAACAGCGAGTTGTGTTTGTAAGAGGCTTGTTTAAAACTTGCATAATCCAAGTACAATTTTTTCCAAAAATATAAATGTAAAAAAGAGGAAGTATATTCTCAGAGTAACTAAATCCATGGCCATTATAAGGTTATTTTTGCTCAAATCCTGCCTTTTTCATTTTCTAAGAATCATCTCTGCTTTTTCAAAGCATGCTCATTCGGAGGACATCATGGAAATGATCTTCATTCCACTGAATCACTTCTGCCCTCCACTCACATGTTTTTGATTTGTGAGTTCACTTTTTGGTACTTGCATGAGTACTTCTACTGCTGCAAGTTCTGATGTATGTAAAACAACAGCATGGTTTACACAGTACTGACAAACACTGGGAAAGTTACACTGCCATGTCAAAGGCATAAACACAATTTATTTTTGAGACAGGGTCTCACTCTGTCACCCAGGCTGCAGTGCAGTGACATAATCATGGCTCACTGCACCCTCAAACTCCTGGGCTTAAGTGATCCCCCGCTCCCGTCTCAGCCTCCTGAGTAGCTGGGACTACAGGTGTGTGCCACCACATCTAGCCTTTTTTTTTTTTTCTTTTTTTAAAATTTTTTATAGAGATGGGGTCGGGGAGATGGGGGTGCTTCACTGTGTTGCTTAGGCTGGTCTCAAACTCCTGGCCTCCTGGCCTCAAGCAATTCTCCTGCCTCAGCCTTCCAAAGTGCTGGGATTACAGGCATGAGCCATCACAACTGGCCTACAGTTAATTAAGCTCACCAGCTTGAAAATGACTCCATGTAATTTTGTAGGATTTGCATTATTTCAAATTTTGCACATGAAGTGAGTACGGTTGGCCCTTCATATCCACAGGTTTCCATCCATGGTTGGTAAATCTGCACATGTGGAACCCACAGACAGAGAGAGCTAATGTTACTTTGCCATTTTACATAAAAGACTTGAGCATCCTTGGATTTTGGTATCTATGGGGAGGTCCTGGAAACGAAGGGCTGACTGCGTATGCATTTTTTATTCTAGTACTATTGCAAATATGCATGACTCAAATGCATATAAAATACATCCTCATAGTATAAGATCTACTAAGAAGAGTATAACTGGGAAGAGGGGAGTCACATTTAGGGTATGGAAGAGGTGGTTCCATGCTAAGGAACTGATTATCAAAAAAACAAATGAAGAGCTGGTTCTCTGAGATTTGAATTATGGGGCTAAGATGGTGACAGGGTTGCCACATCTGGCTATAGCTGAATGGAGGGAGGAAAGCCTCCCTTCCTTCCAACCTGTTCATTGACTCTGGTGTGTGAAGGCCCTTGATGGATGAGCAACCGCACTATCTGGGCATCTCCTTTCCAAGCTGCCAAATGCAGAGGGTAGCAGCCTTTCGAGTCAGCCACGTTGGTCAGTGCATCGTTCCTCAGAAGAACCTCGACCACATCCCTAGAAGGTAAAAATCAATCATGAGTTGGTAGAACTCAGGAGTCTTTCCAGCTAACAGCTCTTTACACGTGTATGGCACAAAGCCTTTTCACAGATATATTTCATTTGGCTCCTGTGTCTCTACCTGAGCTCACCGCCCAGGCTTTTCCTTTTATTCCAAGAGCTACTTGTACAGCTGATGATACGCAGCTGAACCACCTTGAGCCATGCTATACTGACTCATCACCTCTCTGTTTAGGCTTTCTTGGTAATCTATTTTCTACTACTTTGAAAATGTCTGGGCCGGGTACGGTGGCTCAAGCCTGTAATCCCAGCACTTTGGGAGGCCGAGGCGGGTGGATTCGAGACCAGCCTGGCCAAGATGGTGAAACCCCATCTCTACTAAAATACAAAAATTAGCCAGGTACAGTGGTAGGCGCCTGTAGTCCCATCTACTCGGGAAGCTTTGGCGGGAGAATCACTTGAACCTGGGAGGCGGAGGTTGCAGTGAGCCGAGATAGTGCCATTGCACTCTAGCCTGGGTGACAGAGTGAGATTCTATCTCAAAAAAAAAAAAAAGAAAATGTTTGGACTCTTTGTCCAAACCTGTTTCCTTGTTTATGATGTTTAAACATCATTCAGGTGTTGAATTTACATAAAGGTAATCATATAAGACAAATATAATTAATCACCACATTATTCAGAGCATTTAGTGATGTAGGCGCTGAAAGCAGAGAGGTCAAGCAGAATAAAAGTTATTGCAGTCTGGGTGGAGTGGCTCACGCCTGTAATCCCAGCACTTTGAGAAGCCGAGGTGGGTGGATCACCTGAGGTCAGGAATTCAAGACCAGCCTGGCCAACATGGCAAAACCCCGTTTCCACCAAAAATAAAAAAATTAGCCAGGCGTGGTGGTGGATGCCTGTAATCCCAGCTACTCGGGAGGCTGAGGCAGGGAGAATTGCTTGAACCCGGGAGGCAGAGGTTGCAGTGAGCTGAGATTGCGCCATTGCACTCCAGTTTGGGCGACAGAGCAAGACTCTCTCTCAAAATCAATCAATCAATCAATAAAAAGTTACTGCAAAAGCAAGCCAGACACATATGTTATCATTTGATATCCCCAGAAAGAGGAACTTGCTTTTTTCCTGGTGACAGCACTAATTAAACAGATACCAGTATATAATTATCCCTAAGAATGTGAGGTCAAAGAAAATCCCCACTGTAAACAGAAACAGCATCTGGAAATGAACTTGGCTAACAAACTATAGTCATTTAAGTTCAAGATTCACTTTAATTCAGATTACCCCACTATATTTGGGAACAGTGTTCTCTATAGATTTCTTTTTAGCTATATCTAAGATGGCTACAGAAAAGGCTTAACGATTATATTCAGTATACTTTAGAAATGTTTAATGTTGAAGGAAACAACCATTGCCTCTTTCTGGTATGTTGGAGTTAGGGTGGGTCAAATATTGGACAAGTGACACAAAATACTCTAAGGGGGTGAGGGCTCTGGAGCTCCTTGCTCAGCAAAATCTAAAATGATTCCAATAATCCCTCCTCATAAAAACTACACTGGTGGCCGGGCACCGTGACTCATGCCTGTAATCCCAGCACTTTGGGAGGCCGAGGCGGGCAGATCACCTGAGATCAGGAGTTTGAGACAAGCCTGACCAACATGGTGAAACCCCGTCTCTACAAAAAATACAAAAATTAGCCGGGTGTGGTGGCAGATGCCTGCAATCCCAGCTACTTAGAAGTCTGGGGCAGGAGAATTGCTTGAACCCACAACGTGGAGGTTGCAGTGAGCTGAGATTGTGCCACTGCACTCCAGCCTGGGCAATAAGAATGAAACTCCATCTCAAAAAAAAAACAAAAGCAAAAACAAAAAAACTACACTGCTGCTACTTATTGCCTATAGTACTTCTTTTCCTTTAACACCTTCTATTTTGTTACACTCTGGTTTACATTCTTTGACATCCTGGCAAAACCACTCACTGTGCTCCCTGACAATGCCTGCCCCTTTGCTGAGCAATCTGAAAGGCAGTGCCCAATCACTTAAGCCCATGCCTTCTCTCTCAAATCCTCCCCAAAGCATGCCTTCTCCACGGAACGTTTCACACAAATCCCACCCAGTTCCTAATGACTTCTCTATACTCAGGAGAATTACATAGGCCATTTAATGTATTTTTTCCCCTTAAAAAGGGTTCTTATGTACAGGGCTAATTTTATGAGGAAAGAATGGCAGGCAAGAAGAGAGAGTAAATAAATAACTATTGAAACCAAAGACAGCTTTCTCATGACCACTCAATCTATTTTCAGTTTATTGAGCAGTTAGTTACCTAATAGATTCCCCCCCTTTATGTTCTGGCTGCCCCAAATTTGATCATCATACCTAGAACATTACGTAGCACTGGAACATTCCAGAGGGGAAAAGAACAAGCAGAAGAAAAGGTAAAACTTAACTCTTGGCTAAAGATTTTTTGGTGGGTGGGGTGGGGAAGGATGTTTAAATAACACATGAAAGAAAAACACAGAAATCCTGAATGAACTGAACTTAGGTTTGTTTTTCTCTGTTTTTCAGTGCCACCGCTTAGCAAACCTTTGTTTTGTTTTCATTTTTTAGAGATAGGGTCGTTCTGTCACCCAGGCTGGAATGCAATGGCACAATCATAGCTCTCTGCAGTCTCAAATTCCGGGGCTTAAGCAATCCTCCTGCCTTAGCCTCCTGAGTAGCTAGGACTTCAGGCGTGCTACCACGCCTGGTTAATTAAAAAAAAAAAATTTGTGTGTGGAGATGGAGGCTTGCTTTGTTGCCCAGGCTGCTCTCAAACTCAGTTTCATGTGATCCTCCCACCTCGGCCTCCCAAAGTGCTGGGATTACAGGCATGAGCCACTAAACCCAGCCAGCAAACTTTTCTAGAAAATGAAAAGGCAACATGAAGGCCTGGGTTCTGTAGGGTGAGGGCAGGGATGCAGTACATTGATACTTACTTATGGCCATTCAAAGCAGCATGGTGCAGGGGTGTGTAGCCAGTGCTGTCAACACAGTTCACATTTGGCCCTCTCCACATGCTATCAGGGAAAAAAAAAAGAGAGAGAGAGAGAGACATAGATTTCACAGACTGGAGTCACAAACCAAAGTTAGAGATAGCTAGCTAATTAGTAAAGATTTCTGTGTGGTGTTCAACCAGACCAGTTACTTCCAAATGACTCCTGATAATGTACAGCAGCTATACACTGCAGAGATGCATAGCATTGAGGGTACACTTCAATGGTTTGCTAAACAGAGTCAAGTGTCAAGACAACAGTGTCATCGCTTAAGAGTTTTTTCTTCTAGTACTCCCATGATTGCAAAAACAGCTCATTGAAAGGTCATCAAAGACAGAACAGGTATTGAGCAACCACTCCTGTGCTGGTGACTGAAGGTTTGAGAGAGACCTCAACACAGATCAGATAATCAAGATGAGTCGCCGAGCAAGGACCAAGATCAAAAAAGCACCAGGAGATGTGTCTTAAGATGAAAGAGACAATTTTGTCTTTCTTCTGTAAATATGTGTTATTAGTAATTAAAAAAAAAACAGAATATATAATCACAGTGTCTTATCTGACTTAAAAACACCATAGGAGGGAAGTTGAAATGTTACCTTACTTAATCCTGAAAGCCTTAGTTCTTATTTCTGTTTCTGCATTGGCCTTACTGCATTGACCAGAGTTTCTAAAATAATATCAAATAATCCTAAAAGCCTTAGTTCTTATTTCTGTTTCTGCAAACCTTACTGCATCGGCTAGAGCTTCTAAAAGAATATCAAGTAGCAGAGGGCAAACTTGTTTTGTTCCTGCTTCTAATAAAAATGCCTCCAATGGTTTGAGGTAGATACTCTGTAACTTGTAAAAGAAGCATCCTATTTTTTTTCCAAAAAGTGTTATTAGAGATAGTCAGTTAAATGTATTTTCTGCATATATGGAGATAATAGTTTTTCACATTTAACAACCTAATATGTTGTTATCAATAGGTTTCTTAATATTAAGCCATTCTTGGAGTAAACTTAATTGGCCATTTCCATTATAATTCTACTTGAGAGCATCTATTTGAGAGTAGATTACTTAGAATCTATATTCATAATTGAGGCTGGTTTAAAGTTCTTGCTTTTTGTGCTATTGTCACTGGATGATATCAGTGTTAGGTTTAGGTCACAGGTCAGCTGGGCAGCTGTCTACTCATTTCCATATTGAAGAATCAATGACAGGCCAGGTGCGGTGGCTCATGCCTATAATCCCAGCACTTTGGGAAGCTGAGGTTGGTGGATCAGTTGAGGCCAGGAATTTGACACCAGGCTGCCCAATGTGGTGAAACCCTGTCTCTACTAAAAATACAAAAACTAGCTGGGCATGGTGGCATGCTCCTGTAATTCCAGCTACTCAGGAGGCTGAGGTAGGAGAATTGCTTGAATCCGGGTGTTGGAGGTTGCAGTGAGCCAAGATCACACCACTGCACTCCAGCCTGAGAGACAGACAGAAACTGTCTCAAAAAAAAAAAAAAAAAAAAAAAAAAAAAAAAAAAGACAATGACAGAGCACTAAAATTACAAAGAATTACCAGTAAAACCATCTGAGCCCAGAGCCTGTATGCTCAGTGTTGGAAGCAATATTATTTATAAAATTTTGGCCGGGTACGGTGGCTCACACCTGTAATCCCAGCACTTTGGGAGGCCAAGGCGGGTGGATCACCTGAAGTCAGGAGTTTGAGACCAGCCTGACCAACATAGTGAAACCTGTCTCTACTAAAAATAAAAAAATTAGCCGGGCATGGTAGTGCACACCTGTAGTCCTAGCTACTCAGGAGGCTGAAGCAGGAGAATTGCTTGAACCCGGAATGCGGAGGTTACAGTGAGCCAAGATTGTGCCGCTGCACTCCAGCCTAGGTGACAAAGTGAGATTCGACCTCAAAATAAATAAATAATAAAGTAAAATTGTAGCAATAGGCATCAATAGACAAATTATGGTAACTGTAGTACAGAGTAGAATATCATATGCCAGTTATATGGCTATGTAATAAGAAAAAAAGATCATAATGTTAAGGAGAAAAAAGAAACAAAATTGTAAATATTATAGTCATAGCTCAGAAAGGATGAAATTTATCAGGATAGTAGATTAAGTGCACAAGTTTACTCTACCTCCTGCCTAAAGTTCTCTGAAGTGACAGAAAAGATATCCCACCCTACACAGATAGCTATAGACAGACTCACACCAAGAAAATTGTAAAAAGATACCATCAAGTAACCGGCAATGTTGAGGAATTACTAAAAGGCAGAAAGTAGACAAGGTCAGATCTACAGAGACACAATCTAGAAGAATGCAAATTAAAACATTCATTGACAAAAATGAACATAATGACATCATCAAGTGTTTCTAAAGATTAGGAAAATAAGCAATCTTAAACACCACTGGTATAAGTTTAAACTGGTAAATTCCTTTGGGAAGATAATTTGGCACCATTGATCAAAACCAAAAATAGGATTCACTTTGAGGCAGCAATTCCACTTACAGGCAACTACCCAACAGAGATACTTATACATGTGCACAAAGACACATGCTGGTAACCGGATTGCTTCATTGTAAGAGTTGAAAACTAAAAACTTAACGTCTATCCATAGGCAAGCAGTAAAATATTAGGTATACTCATAAAATAAAATACTACATAACCATCAACAACAACAGTAATAACAAAGGAAAGAAAACAAATTGAACCTTTAAGGCCTGACATGGAAAGATTTCCCAAGACATACTGTGTCACAAGAAAGCGACAGAAGAAGTCATTGTATAATACACACCACTGTAAATGGATGGTGACTGGAAGAGCACTCACCAAATGCTGACTGTGCTCACCTCTGGGGAAGGAAATCTGTGTGTTAGGGAGCATTGCAGATGATGGAGACAGACTTTCCTACTGCACTCTGTATTCTACCACAGTTTAAAACACTTACAGTGAGAATCTATTCACATAGTGCTTTTATAATAATAATAATATTGTAAAAGAAATGGCGGAATCATCTGTGCACGAGGAAAAGAAGAAAAAAAAGTCAAAATGTTAATAAAATACAGCTGTATATGGGTGACAAGCCACTTTAATGAGCATGCAGATATTAGGTTTACAATCTTAAGATATATTCTAAGTAGGAAAAGTGGGCTTCTGTACAGCAAAGGAAACCGCCAGCAGAGTAAAAAGACCACCTATGGAATAGGAGGAAATATTTGCAAACCATACATCTGCTAAGAGGGTTAATATCCAAAACATACAAAGAACTCAAAACAACTCAATAGCAAGAAAGCAAATAACCTGACTGAAACATTGGGCAAAAGATCTGAACAGACATTTCTCAAAAGACGACATACAAATGGCCAAGAGGTATATGAAAACATGCTCAAATCACTAGTCATTACAGATATGCAAATTAAACCAAAATGACAGATCACCTCATGCCTATTAGAATGGCTATTACCGAAAAGACAAAAGCTAAGTGTTAGCAAGGATGTAGAGAAAAGAGCACCCTTGCACACTGTTGGTAAAAACAAAAATTAGTACAGCCATTTATAGAAAACAGTACGAAGTTCCTCAGAAAATTAAAACTAAAACTACCATATGAACCAGCAATTGTACTACTGGGTATATCCAAAGGGAGTAAAATCAGTACATGGAAGAAATATCCGCACTTCCATGCTCACTGCAGCATTACTCACAGTAGCTGAGATATGGAACCAACCTACCTGTCCATCAATGGACAAATGAATAAGAAGATGTGGTATATATAAACAATGGCATATTTTCCTTAGGAAAGGAAGGAATATCCTGTCATTTGTAATAACATTCATCAACCTAGAGGACATTATGGTAATAAAATAAGGCAGGCACAAAAAGACAAATACTGTATAATTTCACTTACATATGGAATCTAAAAATGTTGAACTCACAGAAGCAGAGAGTAGAACGGTGGTTACTAGGAGCTGGAGGGGGTGATGTTGGGGAGATGTTGGTCAAAGGAACAAAATTTCAGTCAGGAGGGATAAATTCAAGAGATCTACTGCACAATAAGGCAATTATGCTTAACAACAATGTATTATAATCTTAAGAATTGCAGCCGGGTGTGGTGGCTCATGCCTGTAATCCCAGCACTTTGGGAGGCCAAGGCAGGCGGATCACCTGCAGTCAGGAGTTC
>NW_012115599.1:12458704-12475799 GCF_000951035.1 Colobus angolensis palliatus
ACTGCAACCTCCGCCTCCCGGGTTCAAGTGATTCTCCTGCCTCAGCCTCCTGAGTAGCTGGGACTATAGGCGTGTGCCACCATGCCTGGCTAATTTTTTTTATATTTTTAGTAGAGATGGGGTTTCACCATGTTAGCCAGGATGGTCTTGATCTCCTGACCTAGTGATTCGCCTGCCTTGGCCTCCCAAAGTGCTGGGATTATAGGCTTGAGCCACCGCGCCTGGCCGAGAGTTGGTTTTTAAGTGTTCTCACCATAAAAATGATACGTGAGGTAATACATAGGTTAATTAGCTCAATTTAGCCACTCTATAATGTATAGCTATTTTAAAACATCATAATGTATACAACAAATATATAAAGCTTTTGTCAATTAAAAATAAATTTTTACAAAGCAAGTTACATGTATTTTGATATCTAGGCTATTTGTTCATTGCCAACTAAGGATGGTAAAGACAAGGTGAGGAGCCTGAGGGATATCATGATACCCTATCCTCCACTAAGCCTGAACTTCTACAGCACTTTCTAAACAAGGAACTAAATGCAATTAAATCTCTAACACATTTGTACAATGATCTCATTTTCCAAACCAAAAAGTATATGACTATGCCTGACAATGGATCAGGGTGACGGCAAGTGACATGGATCTGGAAAATCTGTGAGGTGCAGTTGTCACACTTATTTTCAAATTGCCACACAAGAGGAAATATCATCATTACAGTATAGGTGACACTAAGAAGCTAAAAACAAATTATTTGCCCCAAATCACATGCCAAATCAGTGGCAGATCAAAAACTCTCTTTGATGGAGCTCATGGCATTTGGCCAAACAAGGACTGTCTGATCTAACTGGAACGACAATGTGAAGCGAATATGTAGTGGACATAATTCAGCAGCAAGATGACTAGAATAACTAAGAGGAGCTGAGAAACAGGAAACACTAAGGCTGGTTAAAGTGGCTGAGAGTGTGGGCCTATCAGCAACTAATTTAGTTCTACTAGAACTCAACTATCTCAGCCCTCTCAGTCCATGTCCCCAAGGAACCCTGAAACTAAGATTTAAACTGCCTTTGATTTTAACAAAAAGGCAGGATCAAGCAAGCCTCTCATCATTTTCTAACTTTTGCCTCCATGACTGGTTTAAAGGTGATTAAGTTTGGACATCCTACGTCAGCACTAAAACTTCCTCAAAACAATCAGAAAAGGAAAAAAGTAGTGATTTCACTGCAAAAAGCTGCAACCTTTCCAACCAAAGAGGTCTTTTTTCCTTCTTTTTCTCTACCTTCTCCTTCAAAAGCCCATCTAGAAGTTTTGGGGACTGGGGAACATATTAAACAAAATCTAAACGAAAATGGAGAACTATAATCTCCTTGTTTGGAATTTCAGCTTCAGACAGGATGGTAGTAACATCCCCCTCCACCCAAGTTTCTTCCTTTTTGGCAGCTCAAGAAAAGAGTTATTTACAATCTAGGTCTTCCTCCCTATCACGGCTGTCCTATTAGGTTTTCTAAAACTGTAAGCACCAGGGGGCTGCTCACCGACAAACAAAAGCAGCATATAATGCACCAGGAACCAGGGAAAACAACTTTAACCACAGCCTAGGAAATTCCTAAGCAAAGTTTAACCTGTAGAGATTGTGCAGAAATGCAATAGCTGCTCTTGACTTGCAGGACAAATGCTCAGACTGATCTTAATGGGTCCTGGAGCAGTCACAGCAAGTCTGCGTGATGAAGCTATGGAACCTAGGTTAGGAGCGTGGGCTCTGCGGTTAGCCGACCTGACTTCAAAACTCGCCTCTGCCACTTGTCACGTTTTTTGATCTTGGACAATTCACTTGATTCTCCACAGCACTGTCTCTGCATTTGTAAAGTCTACTGTGATGGGCTCCCCAGGACTTAAATCATTCATGGAAACTTCTAGAAGCTGGAGCAAGTATAATAGTATTGAGAGGCCTAGCATGTCAAAAAAAGCTTACCTGCTTTCACATGATGCTGAAGCACAGCAAGCCTTGCCCTACGCGCCTCGGCGGCACCTACATTTTGGGATGGCATCTAAAGCACTGTGGAGGGCATGGAAGAATATGACTGGTGAGGCCCTGTGGCTTTTGAATCCCCCCTCAAAGGCCTCTCTCCATTCCTTTAAAAACTGACTGTATGTGTAGACATGCTGGGCGCTGTGCTGGATTTGGAGGTTTTGATGAATAGAAACAGCCCACTCTATTTGGTGAAGGTGCCAAATGAGGTCCTGTTTGTGGAGCTACTCACACATGTATTCAACAGACATGTGAAGTGCACCTTCTAGGGGCTGGAGATGCAGATGGAAAAAGACAAAGTCTCTGCCCTCATGGAGCCTGATTTGTAGGAGGAGGGAGAGAGTGAGTGAATGAGCAAACAAATAAATCCTATGATGCCTATGTGGTGATAAGGGCCAAAAGTGAGCAAAGGAAGCAGAGGCAGCAAAGGAAGGGGATAAAAAGGAAATGAGTGATATTTGAGATAAGGTCATCAGGAAAAACCTCTCTAAGAAGGTGACCTCTGAGAAGAGATCTGAAGAAAGTAAAGAGCCGTGAGGGTGTCTGAGGTAGACAGGCAGAGTAACATCAAACACAGGAGCCCTGGGAAGGAGCGTGCCTGACATGTGGCTGGAGAGGGGAGTAGCAGGGAGCTCTGCCCACAGAGATGCCAGAGGACGTTACAAAGGACACCAAGGAGAGTTCAGTTCCACAGGCATCCGCTGAGCACTTATTAGTGCTCACTGCCCAGGGTAAAAAACCGAGGAGGATGTAAAGTTCACACTTGAAGGAAAGGGGAGCACTTTCAAACCAAGGGGAGGCGCAGGCTCTAAAGTCTAAACTGAGGTGATCAGAAACTAAGTCTCTTAACAGAGAATCAGGGTTCCTCCTACCTGATTTCAAAAATCCATCAACACTCATAGCTAAATTTACTTACCACTCTTCAGACCCAGCAAAACTCAAGCGAAAACCTGAGGTAAAATTGCTTCAAGACTCTGTGAAATCAATTAAGAATCGCAAAAACAAGATAAATGGGATATTTATTCTGTCGAGTACAGAAAGTGGCCCAACTCAAATGTCCCCTGATCCTCAAGACCTTTCCTGATTACACTGGCTGATATTAATTTCACCCTTCTCAGATCTTCTAGATCATCCACTGCACCTTCCACCACATTTATCCTATCTGATCCTGAGCCGCAGTGAATTCTTTATCCTGCTCATTCATACCACATATTATAAGTCCTTTAGGGAAATCCCTCATGTTTCCAAGAACAGAGCACTATGTAAGGAATTGGCCCAGGGCCACCAGGGTGCAACTTCTAACATTCAGTTTTCAGCAGCCTGCTCATTCCCTCTTGCCAGGTCAGATTCTTGCCAACCCTGAACCAACACTACCCCAATGTGACATGGTCTCTATGCAGTATAACAAACCTAGTACATTTACATCCATTGGCAAAAATCTCTTGATGGGACATACAAGAACACTACATCTGAGGTGTCTGTACGTAAAACACAGAGACAGAAGAACCATAAGTTAGAACCAAAGTGCCCAGGCCACTTTCATGTGTGTGAGGTCAGATTTCTGGACCAAATGATACCCTAAGTGGCTCTTAGCTGGCAGTAAACATGATTCATGTGGTGGCCCAGCTACTATATTACTTTACACAGACAAGTAATGGTATCTCAATGGGCCAGAAGACTGTCCAATCCAGTTCAGTCCAATAAATGTTGATGCCACAGTGCTGGACAGTCCCTACCCTTGAGTTCAGTGAGGAAGTCAGACCAGTAAACAAATGACAATACTACACAGTGTGTGACATTCTGGGAAGGAAGTACACAAACTGGCTTAAGGGAAATGGGAACAGGGAGGTTTTACAGAAGAGGAGATACTTAAGTTGAGCCTTAAAGTTTAGGAGGAAGCAGCCAGGCAGAAACGAAGAGGCAATATCCAAATTCACTGTCCCCTGAGTAGTCTCAGCAAAGTGGGACACCTGCAAGTAACTATGAGTGGCTGGAGCATACAACTGGAAGGATGGTGAATGCAAGGTTGAACAGGCCAGCAGAGTCAAATCAGAAAGGGTCCTGTATGCCGCTGAAGAGATTCAAGCGAGGAATGATCAGATGGGTGTTTTAGAAAAATCCTTCTGTTGACAGCTGGGAGGCAGGTACTCAGATGGTCCATTTGTTATTCACTACACTGTTGTGATGGCCTGACATATTTCAGAATTTTTTTCATCATTATGCTGAGCGGGTGTGTAAATGATACACTAGGAGAAGTGTGGGACTAGATCCAGGGAGCCCAGATGAAGTTAGTAATTCAGGCATGAAGTGAACACTTAAATGACAGCAGTGCAAAGAGGACAGATAAAAAAGGATAGATTCCATACAAAAGACAGGACCTTGTCAAATGCAGGTTGGGGTGCAGTGGCGGCTGTTTGAATCAGGCTACTCGGTGAGTAGTGAGAATTCTGGAGGAAAACCAGGGTTGCTTTGTTTTGTGATTGTGGTGACGTGAGGTAGGGGAGAAGAGAAGGGAGCAGGAGGGAGTTTTATTTTGAATTTGTTGAGGCTGAAATGAATTTTGACTCCCATATGTAGATGTCTGATCAGCAGGTCGATATGAGGGACAGGAACCCACAATCCTATGTTATTTAAAACCCATCCTTGTTTGTACCATGGTTATACACCAAATAAAGTGACAATGTCTAAATGTTTACATGCATTTGCATGCATGTTACCCATACTTGGCTCTTACAGGCATACTATGAAGAAGGAAAACAGATACTGGTATTTCCATTTCACAGGTAAGAAAACTGAAGTTCAAATGACTTGGTGATTAGTTGGTTACATGAGAACAGAAATAAAATTCCACATCTGACTCTAGTGCATGTTCCCTCCAGTTTCTCCAGGCCCTTGACACTGAATGTTTACAGGAAACAACGTGCATCTCTGTGGGTCAAGGTCAACTACTCAAAGCATCAAGTCAGATAAAGGCCTTCTGGATCACAGACCCTGTAAAGAGGGAGCAATAAACTCGAGGGGAAAGAGAGGTCCTAGGCAACTCTCCAAAAATTCTTCATTAAATCATAAGGTCTAAACAGGAGTTTGTCTCATCAGCCTTTTTCTGTCAAAAGCTTTCAATGTTTTCTTCTTTTGGTTATCCTTGCAAAGGGAGATTTATCTCTGAACCTCAGGAAGGGCTGGCAGTTTTCCAACACAAGGAAACACTCTCTCAAATCAGCCTAATTTAGAAAAGATTTCATCTTACTCAAATGAATTTGACACATCCTTCCTAAAATGCTTTCTACATACTTAACAGTTGAGGGTAAAAGGAGAGATACAAGGAGTCTATGAAACCATCCCCACTGTCAGAGAAGCTTGTAATCTTCAAGGGAAGACAAAACACACAGACATGAAACAGTCAGACACAAAAGCCCCACAACAGTGCCAAAAGAGTTCAGTTAACTGGGCAAAACTGAGCATGTACTTTTATTTCTGCTCCCTCCTGAAACCCATTAAAACCAGAGTTAAATAAAAAGGGTGAAAGGAACAGAAGATAACTGAACATAAAATGTTGATCCTTTTTGAAAGATAAAAAGTAGGTAAGTTAGTAGAGCTGAGAAAGTGAATCTCTGCAGCCTGTGAAGGGGACGCCAATTCACACAGACTCCCTTGGGAAGGCTCAGGGATTAGAGGCACCAGGTGGCAGAGGAGGCCAGGGACGGAAAGGGGCTGAAAACCAGGACTTAATACAAATTCTGTATAAAGAAGTGTTATACCACAAGGCTTGCTGTCACATCCAGGACAGCCAGGGACTATCACTCCTCTACCTACACAGGAGAAGGCTGATTTATTCTGTAAGAACCAGCTCAGATCTAGATGCAGGAATATTAGGAACAGCAGAAGGTAGGGGAAGGAACTGTACTGCAATCAGAGGCCCTGAATGAAAGTCTCTATCTTGAAGGATGAGATCCCAGCCTCCCTAACTCACTTGGCTTCCAGAATGCTGGCAGCTCCACTCCCATCCCCACACAGGAAAGTTGAGGGATTCTTTCCTGGAGAAAACAAATGATACCACAGAAAAGTTCAACAGATGATGGCTTTGGGGGATTTCTCAACAAAACAGGGGTGCTCCTCCCCCATAACCCTATATAATACTAATATAAAGCCCATCTTTGACAATCTCTTCAACCTCTATACAGAACATCCAGCCAGCTTTTTAGTGTCTCATGCTTTAAATACAAGTGACAACCAAGGATTGCCAGACATTTGAGGAAAAGCCTTTAACATGAAAAGACAGAACACAAAATAAACAGAAAAAAATGACTCAAAGAAATGAGACAAGGAGCCAAATAAAACCTCAAAAATCTATTATCACAGAATACATCAAAAAAAAAAAAAAAAAACAGGATCAGTGAAAAGTTCTTGGAAATTAATAAAAATATAAATAATGATCCAGAAGATAAAGGTGAATAAATCTCTCAGAAAGTAGAACCAAAGATAGAGGTTGGAAATAGGAAAGATAAAATTCGAGGACCAAAAGTTCCAGAGAAGAGAGAAAAAGATCATCAAAGAAATAATTTAAGAAATTTTCCTTGAACTTCTGCTTATAGGAGTCCATCCTGTGCTCAGTATAATGAATAAGAAATTTTTAAAAGTTACATTGTGAAATCTTATAATAAATGGGATAAAGAGAACACAGTTTGAGAAGTAAAAAACAGCTTGCATACAAAGAATTAAGCGCCACCAGAATTTTCAATAGCACCTCTGGAAGCCATAAGACAAAGGAGAAATGCTTTCAAAATTCTGAGGTGAAATGACTTCCAATCAGTCAAGTATAAAAAGAGAATGGATATTTTTAGACATGCAGGGTCTCCAACTTTACCTCCCACACATTCTTTTATCAGGAAGTGACTGGAGGATGTGCTCTACCAAACAAATGAGCAAACCGAGAAAGAGGAAGACGGGTATCCAGGAAACGGGGTGAAGGGAATCGGCTACGCAGCCTAGAGACCATATCTGGAGAATGCTGGGAATCCAGGGGGGAATCTGCAGGAGGAAACGAAACTAACATGATCAACTGATGTATCTGCCTAGGATCTAAAAAAGAATACTTAAAAATTACAGTTGTGATTTGGGAAGTAAGAATAAGCTGGACGTAGAAAACTCAGAAAATGGTCGGGTGTGGTGGCTCATGCCTGTAATCCCAGCACTTTGGGAGGCCAAGGCGGGCGGATCACCTGAGGTCAGCAGTTCGAGACCAGCTTGGCCAACATGGAGAAACCCCATCTCTACTAAAAAATACAAAAATAAGCTGGGTGTGGTGGCAGGTACCTGTAATCCCAGCTACTTGTGGGGGCTGAGGCAGGAGAATCGCTTGAACCTGGGAGGTGGAAGTTACAGTGAGCCAAGATCACGCCACTGCACTCCAGCCTGGGCGACAGAGCAAGAGACTGTCTAAAAAAAAAAAAAAAGGAATGAAGAAAAAAGAAAACTCAGAAAATCAACAGGAAGAAAATTAATTAATTGTACAAGAAAAAAACAGAATTATAGCATAACTGGCTCAGCAGGTAAATAATCCTAACAGTCATAATAACATAAACATAAGCATTGAATACTGATGTAACTAAAAGCTGTGATATACTTGAAGGATGAAGGGGGAGGCAGTGGACAGAGAGTGTAAGAAGGCTAACAGTGACTAATAGAGGATGTTTAAAATTTTTAAATAAAGAAATAACAGCATAAGCCTAACAATCAGAAATATGGAGGAAACACCAGAAGAAGAAGACACTAAGAACTGGAAATGGTTGCTTTCCCAGGAAGGGAATCAGGTGTGCACAAACGGCCTTCCAGTGGGACCGATGCAGAAAGGATGCTGACACTGTGTGACAGGTGGGCAGGCCCTTGTCAACTATGAAATCTATAATTCTGGGAACCTTGTGGTTTTGTGTTTAAACATGTTCTGCAAAGCAGTGACTCTGAAAAGTTTATTGTCTCTTAAGAGAGACACAAGCAAGAAAGGTGACACCATTTTAATTGCACATGTGACACAAGTCACACGAGAAACTTGGAAGGATGGCCTCCTTGTTCCACAAAGCCAGCAAGGAGTTCCTTCTTCTATCCTGCCAAGGACAATTATCTTCAGGATAAACATAGCAGTTACATCCAGTGTTGCTCTTCTCACTATTCTGTTCTAAGCCCTTCTGTTTCTTGTCTGCAATTTGAATGCACACACACAATACCACACACACACACACACACACACACACACACACAAATCCACAGGTTTCCCAAGGGCAATGACAAATTGTTTGAAACCTCCATGTACATTTGCTCTAAGGATTGTTATTTATTTATTTTTTTTTGAGGCGGAGTCTCGCTCTGTCACCCGGACTGGAGTGCAGTGGCCGGATCTCAGTTCACTGCAAGCTCCGCCTCCTGGGTTTACGCCATTCTCCTGCCTCAGCCTCCCGAGTAGCTGGGACTACAGGCGCCCACCACCTCGCCCGGCTAGTTTTTTTTTTGTATTTTTAGTAGAGACGGGGTTTCACCGTATTAGCCAGGATGGTCTCGATCTCCTGACCTCATGATCCGCCCGTCTCGGCCTCCCAAAGTGCTGGGATTACAGGCTTGAGACACCGCGCCCGGCCAGGATTGTTATTTTAAGTTATTGCTATCCTGGGAAAGTGAGGCACTGGCTCCCTCTCAATCCTCATAACAGAAAGGTGGATAGTGAACAGTACATGAATGAGTACAGTGTGAAATCGTCATTCCAATATGGACATGGACACAGACAGGACAGCCTGAGAAGCACACCGCCACAAAGTGGACAACACTACAAGAGTTCTCTGCGGTAATTAGGATGTGTTCATGAGGATTAACATATATATCATATTTTTAAAAGCCTTATTTCTCCAGTGCCTTCACTATTATTTAGGGGGCCTTTATCTTACTTAATTTGACTTACTTTATTAGTGGCTTCTTAACACTTGAGCATTAATTATTTCTGTTGCACAACTGTAAAGAAGGCACAAAACTGCTGAAACTCTATGAAAATGGCCTCCAGAGTCCACAATTCTGATTCTAAGGGTGAATCATTCAGCGTATTTACTCAGTGAGCAAAACAATCATTACAGTGCATGCTCCATGACAACAGGCATTGTGCCCCTTCCCAAGGAGCAAGCACAGAGTAAGTACCTGGCACTATGGGGAGAGGGAAAAAGAAGAGGAAAGGCTACTGTGCTTTTCTAAACATCTTACAATGAATAAATAAGACCAAGTCCCTGTCCTAAAGGATGTCAGAGACATGAAAACAAAAAAGTATACTGTAAAGTGATGATGGATGAATGGAATGCCATTAGCAAAGGGCAGCAAGGGCATTGCAAACAGCGGGAAGAGTGTGGGATCACTGTGGAGCCTCGTTGATTTTTTAAAAAACAGACATTTCCCAGTTTTCTGCATTCCACATACAGAACCTTTCCTAGAAGACTATGCTCCTTTCTGTCTCTTCCCCAGCCCCCCATCCCATCTTGCCATTTTTAATTGACATTCAGTGTTGAGCAAAACTCCCTTCAGGGAACTTCTTCCTCACCTTCCCAGGCTGGGTCAGGCTCTTCAAGAACTTCCTGTAGAACTCCTTGTACTTTGCCTTCATTACAACAATCTCAGTTTAGAGCTCTGCATTTTTCATTACTTGATTGCCTTTCTCACTGGACAACAAGCAACTCAGGGGCAAATTCAAACATATTTTGTTTATCATTACATCCTCACCACCAATTAAGCACTGCACCTGGCACATGCTGAGAACTCAACAGGTAAGAAAAATCTACACCTAAAGGCATGAGGAGAACTATTTAAGATGTGCTAAAGTTATTGTTTTTAAATGACGGAAACTACTTATAAGAACTTAGGCCGGGGCAAGATGGCTCACGCCTGTAATCCCAGCACTTTGGGAGGCCAAGGCGGGTGGATCACCTGAAGTCAGGAGTTCGAGACCAGCCTGGTCAACAAGGAGAAACCCATCTCTACTAAAAATACAAAAGTTAGCTGGGTGTGGTGGTACAGGCCTGTAATCCCAGTTACTCAGGAGGCTGAGGCAGGAGAATCACTTGAACCCGGGAGGTAGAGGTTACAATAAGCTGAGATCGTGCCACTGCACTCCAGCCTGGGTGACAGAGTAACACTCCATCTCTGAAAATAAATAAATAAATAAAAAGAACTTAAATATCTTCTTCAAAGTGATTTCTTGGGTAAACAATACTGCACAAATATTTGGTAAAATTTGTACAGACTCATATCACTTTAAGACATGTTACCTAGAAAGAAAAAGCAAAGTTTCTTCTGTGATTTAGCGAGTGAGTGTGTGTGTATTTGTCTATCTATCAAAGAGTTTTTAAGAATGATTTGCTCCCTGGCTTGTCAAAGTCCAGAGGCCTAGCTTAATTGGGCTGAGGTAGGAAGGAAAGCTGCCCCAATCACTCACAGTTTTGGGGGCACAGATGCCTCCCCCATTAGGGAAATAATAAATACTGGCTAATATTTGTTGTCCCACAATTATTAATAGCATCCTGTCCTGAAAAATACTTTATATGGTCATTTTACTGGATCCAGACTTTCAGACTCCTTTCTTGGGACTTCGCATCTAAAAAGCCTAGAAGTAACAGCTAACATTGATTAAATGTTTACTGGGGGCCAAATATACTTTAAGTGGGTTAGATAACCCACTATTTTCTTCTCATAAGAACTCTGTAAGGAAACCCTAGGAAATTGACAAGTATGGACAGAAATAACTTACCTAGGGTCACAGAGCCAGAAAGGGTGACATTGGGTTTAACTCAAAATCTTCACCAGCATGTCATACAGCTTCTTGAGAAATGGCTTTTCCCTTGCTGTTTTTCCCATTCCTGAATAAGGTGAATTCCCACAGCTCATATTCTTTCATTTCCGCCCTGCCTCACATTCCCCACACCTCATTCATCCTGTCTTGCCTTTTCTTTCTCTCCAGAGTCCCAGGAAACCAATTAAGAATACTGAGAAAGAGAGGCGTGATGTTCCAGGTAGGAAATGAGTCCCAGAGGGACATGAGTAGAGGTAGTTAACTGAGACACTTCCACTAACATTTCCAGAACTCCAATTAGCTGACTAAGTCTGTTACTTAAGTATTGAAAGTATTGCTACAAACTGACTGAATTCATTTAATCTTAATATTTGAGATGATTATTTTGTTGTTTTGAGGACATTAAAATGACAAGAATTTTCAATATAGAAATTAATAATACATGTAAAAGGGATAAACGTCTCAAATGAAATTTATTATCAGAGTCTAGGTACTACATACACCACATATATTTCCTAAAGTCCCAAAGCACCACAGACAAAAACAGTATTCCACATGTGGTTTATATGTAAGCTGAATGTCAAAGATCTAAAATTGTTTTCATACATGCAACTGACATGTATGAATCCTGGACTTGACACATATTAGCTGCAAAGTCTCTAATAAATCATGTAACCTCTATGTAAAATGGAAATATTACCTGCCCTATCCCCACCCTTAGAGGATCATTTTATGGAACAAATGGGATAATGTATGTAAAAAAGCTATAAACTGGAATTTAAAATATAAATATAATTTATAATATAAACTAATGAACATAATTTAAAATATAAAATATAAATTACTTCCAGTTTACAATTTTCATAAATATCTAAAATGAGGCAAGGCATTCTAAAGACTGAGACCAGTGTATGCGTGCTGACATGAAAAGCACTGAAGATCTACGATGTGGAAAATGCACCTGCATAACAGTATGTACAGTATGATCTCATTTCTGTAGGAACAGAGTATTTTTCTAAGCTTATACTAACATATGGAAGGCTACATACCAAGCTTTGAAGACAAATTAGTTCTGGAGGTGAGGCATATATTACTTTTGTAATAAAACACACACTGGCAAAGACTCTGCTTGACCAAACTTCAGTCAAGCTCCTCAAAGCCCTCTAAGGGCCTGACCTTGCCTCCACGCCACCTCACCTTTTATCTTCCACCTGCCCAGCCTGGTTTTAGCAAGAATCCTGCTAAGTAAGTTTGAGTCCCCACAAACAGCCTCACCCACCACCTGCCCCCATCCTTGATATCTGATCAAGTTCCTCATCCTCCACTGTTGATGTCTAAGTCTTTGGCCTGCCTTCAGCAAGAATCCCGTTAGGTCAGTTTAGCCAGAATCCCCCTACCCTCGATGTTTCCTTTAAGTCACTTTCCACCCACTGACCCCTTTACCTTGCTCCTTGGCTATCAATCCCCACTTGCCCTTGTCATATTTGGAGTTAAGCTGGATCTCTCTCTCTTATTGCAATAGTCTTGAAAAACATCTTCCTGGCCGGGCGCGGTGGCTCACGCCTGTAATCCCAGCACTTTGGGAGGCTGAGGCGGGCAGATCACCTGAGGTCAGGAGTTCAAGACCAGCCCAACCAATATGGTGAAACCCCCTCTCTACTAGAAATACAAAAAGTAGCCGGGCGTGGTGGCGGGCGCCTATAATTCCAGCTACTTGAGGGAGTCTGAGGCAGGAGAATCGCTTGAACCAGGGACATGGAGGTTCCAGTAAGCTGAGATTGAGCCACTGCACTCCATCCTCGGCAACAGAGCGAGTCTCTATCTCAAAAAAAAGAAAAAAAAAGAAAAAAGAAAAAAGTCTTCCTTATCTTTTTTTTTGTTTCTTTTAAGAGACAGAGTCTCACTCTGTCACCCAGGTTAGGGTGCAGTAGCATAATCATAGCTCACTGTAACCTCAAGCTCCTGGGTTCAAAGACTGAACCATTTTAAGAAGTGTCAGAAGCAATTTTTTCTTTAACAACATACACACAAACACTTTTTAAAAGTGAAGACAGATCTAGTCCAGAGAGAGAAAGGGTTCCGGTTATGAGATTTAAGAATCCTTTTAAGAAGGAGTTCTGGAGAAAATTTATTTCTGGGTTTGGCCTCCTTTATAAAAAGCTTCCTGTGGTCCTTGATTTTTCCAGCCTCTAGAGGATGAACATCAATTACTCCCCACTGCTTCTGAATGGAGCTCTTCAATTACAGAGGCTAAGAACAAGCTTGCCCACACAACTTCAGTACCCATTCCCAGGGGAAGGAACCAAATGGCTCAGTGATTTCAAAGGCCAATGGACTTTACAAGACATTGTACGACTTGTACCTAACAGTTATGTACCCCAACCTAATCCAGCCATGGCTGAGGTTAGGGGAAATGAATGGGTCAATTTGAGGGTTACCAAATCCCAGATATTTATTTTGTATCCTAAAACAGCTCATAAATTTGTCCCTTCCTCTCTAAGTCACTGCCTTACTCTTGAAATAACTTCCAAATGAGCTTGACTGCCTCAAGTCTCTTCCTCCATGGAAAAAAACAAAAACCAAAAAACATTATCTATGATGCTGTCACTATTCTACTTTTTAAATGCTAACTAATCAGATTTTCCTTCTACTTAAGAGCTTTAGAACTCTCTCTTACCAATGGGAAAAACTTCTTAGCCTGACATGCAGTAAGGACCTCCCCATCTAACCCCAGGTACCTTTCTGGCTCCATCACCCTCCCCACTCTTATACATACCTTGGGTGTCAGCTATGCACCATCCGTCTCTTGGTACATGCTGTTCTCTCTGCTTTCCCCCATCTTAATCTTTGTGGAATCTCAAGCATTCTTCAAAGCCCCACTGAGTTAACTATAATCACAGCTCTTCTTTAAAGACTCCTACTTAAAACATCTACAATACTACGTTTTCTTTGTTTACAACAAGCTTGTTTCCTTTATCAGAAACATCCTTGTCTTATTCATCTCACTAACCCCATGCCTAAAACCATCTTGTCCAAAACCTTTACAGATGAGGAAACAGACACAGTGAGGAGAAAGGACAGTGAATGGTTGAGCCAGACTGTAACCAAGGCCTCCTGACTCCCAGTGAAATGTTCTTGTCACTACACCATGCCCAGGATAAATCCTCTTGACTTCCTTGGATGACACTTGTCCTCAGCTCTTCTCTGATCATCTTCCCTGCCTTTCTTCCCTTACTTCTCTTTATGAAGTGACCTACCAAGAAAGAGCCCTGAACATTCAGTCCACCGGACAGATAAACAAAACAGTTGTTTTGTTTACGTGTCACAGCTCAGAATCATTTTCCTATTGGGTAAGTCTCTAAATCTGGGTGTGAGGAATGGTTTTTGGTAATCTTGAGGTTAGATGAAAGGAATGGGGGTGACATTATGTTTACAGGGTTTTTGCAAAGGACATTAGACCACTTTGAGGGGACTGATGAACAGCAAGTAACCCCTCAACTGGGGCTAAGCTCAGGCCTGCCTGGCACTCAGTCCATGGCAAAGACTTCTTACTCAAATGTCATTATTTACTTTGAATCAAGACAGCCAGGATATGAGGAGCTACCCCCTTCTCAGAATTCTTTTACTGGCCACATCCTCTCTGCTTTAGTTCTATGTAGCCAAAGTGACTTCCCCAAGCAGATTATTTCTTTTCTAAAAGTTATACTCAGTCCTTGAGGGAAACATTTTATTTCTGAAAATATATACTTATAGGTTATACAGATCAAATTTTGCTGCCTTAACGCGTTTCTGCTTAAACTAATTTTTAAAAAGTTGTTTCTCCATAATTTAGTAATAAGCGCTATAGCCACTTAGTTGCAACTTGTTAGTGAAAATGGTGAACAAAGCAAATTACTTTGGAACATTAAAAAAAAAAAAAAACCTTCGATTTTAACTAAGTCCAGGTTTTTCTCAATTTCTTTTGTCTCTACTTGTAATATGTTTAAATTTAGTTTAATCTCAGAGCCTGTCTCAGGACCCCTACTGAGATCTGTATTTAATCAACCTCCCAAATCTGCTATATTTGCCAAATTCTTTTTCTGGTTTTCTCAAAAGGCACCCAATACCCTGTCCTTGGAGTAGTTCGAAAAATAACTACTCACTTGAGATGACTAAGAACCTAGAAAAACACCTGGCTAAAAGGCAATGCGATGGATGCTGCTGCGTGTAACATCTCCCAACTGAGGAGTAAGAGACTTGACCCTGAGGGCATAAAGGAAACCGGTTCTCAAACTAGAGGGCTTTTCCATAAACAGCTTTTTGCTTTCCAGATTTTAAATTTACAAGAGACAGCCATTTACAACAATCAAAATTCTATACGGGAAGAAATACAGCTTCATGTATCACAGAACAAGAAGAAAGTCCTATCACCTCCTAATGGCTTGGTGGATGAAAAAACTCAGAGATTCTTTAATGAGTCTAATAGATACTGTATTTCAGAAGCACAAGAGACTCAACAGAGAGTCTACTGTGTACAAGCTGAGCGTGGTGGCTCACGTCTGTAATTCCAGCACTTTGGGAAGCCAAGGCAGGCAGATCACTTCAGGTCAGGAGTTCAAGACCAGCCTGCCCAACATAGTGAAACCTCCTCTCTACTAAAAATACAAAAATTAGTCAGGCATGGTGGCATATGCCTGTAGTCCCAAGCTACTAGGGAGGCTGAGACAGGAGAATCACTTGAACCCGGGAGGCGGAGTTTGCAGTGAGCTGAGATGGCGCCACTGCACTCCAGCCTGGATGACAGAGCGAGACCCCATCTCAAAAAAAAAAGAAAAAGAAAAAAAGAGAGAGGTCTGAACAGACACCTCCCCAAAGATGTATAGGTGGCAAATAAGCATATAAAAAGACACTCAATATCAAATTCAAATGTCATTTGTGGAAATGCAAGTTAGAACTATAATAAGATACCACTAAATATCTGTTTGAATGGCAAAAATTCAAAACATAACACCCAACGACAGTGAAGATATGGAGCAACAGGAACTCTCATTCATTGCTGGATGGGTGTACAAAATTATATAATTTTATGTCCACTTTTTTTTTTTTGAGACAGAGTCTTACTCTGTTGCCCAGGCTGGAGTGCAGTCACGTGATCTCAGCTCACTGCAAACTCTGCCTCCCGGGTTCACGCCATTCTCCTCAGCTTCCCGAGTAGCTGGGACTACAGGCGCCCACCACCACGGCTGGCTAATTTTGTTTTTGTATTTTCAGTAGAGATGGGGTTTCACCATGTTAGCCAGGATGGTCTCGATCTCCTGACTTCATGATTCGCCCGCCTCAGCCTCCCAAAGTGTTGGGACTACAGGCGTGAGCCACCACACCCAGCCTATATGTCCACTTTAAAAGACAGTTTGGCAGTTTCTTACAAAGCTAAATATACGCTTACCATATGGTTCAGTAATTGTGCTCCTGGGTATTTACCCAAATGAGCTTATGTCTACACCAAAACTTGCACACAAATGTTTATAGCAGCTCTATTCATAACTGCCAAAACTTGGAAGCAACCAAGATGTCCTGCATACAATGGGCTTATTATCCAGGGATAAAAAGAAATAAAGTGTCAAAGCTACAAAAAGACTTCCAGAAATCTTAAATGCATATTGTTAGGTGAAAGAAGCCAGGATGGAAAGGCTCCATACTGTATGATTCCAACTAGATATTTCAGTAAAAGCAAAACTATAGAGATGGTAAAAAGATCAGTGCCTGCCATGGGATCGGCGGGTAGGGAAGACAGGTGAATAGATGGAGCACAGGGCATTCTTTGGGCAGTGAAATTATTCTGTATGATATAATACTATAATGGTGGATATATGACATTACGCATTTGTCATAATCCATAGAACTACATAACACAGAGTGAGCCCTAATGAACTTTAGTTAATAACATATCAATATTGGCTCATCAATTATAACAAAAGTACCACACATTAAAGATGTTAATATCACACAGGCAAGGTGTTAATAATATTAGGGGAAACTGTGTGAGTGGGAGGGAGAAGAAGTATAAAGTATACGGGAGCTCTTTGTACTTTTTGAGCAATTTTTCTGTAAAACTAAAACTGCTGTAGGCTGGATGCAGTGGCTCAAACTTGTAATCCCAGCACTTTGGGAGGCCAAGGCAGGATGATCACTTGAACCCAAGAATTTAACACCAGCCTGGGCAAAGGAGAAAGACCGCATATCAAAATTAGCTGGGTATGGTGATGCACACCT
>NW_012115599.1:12476549-12483806 GCF_000951035.1 Colobus angolensis palliatus
AAAAAAAAAAATCAGTATCAGGATGAAAAGAGACATGAATCAACAAGGTCAGTACAATTTACATATAAATCAAGATCCTAACTTGACATCCCCTGCCTGTAAGACCTCAGTTCTCAACTAAGGGACCAGTCTAAGAGAAGTGGGTGCATTCATACAAAATCAAAATCTCATAGAGCTTAAAGAAACTGTTAGCGATCATCCACCAAATCACTCACTCTTCAGATCTGGAGCACGAAACTTAAACATTGGAACTCCATCTTAGCTCCTAGAAGCCAGTAAATCACGCCATTTAAGCTACTAACCTCAAATCTAGACCTTAAACTCAAGTGAGTACCGAAGCTCTGGCTACTTGTGACAGCTGTTCACAGCAAACCTCCATTCCTCTGTCATACATTGCCAAGTTCACCAGTTGTTCTAGAGAGAGTTGGTAAAGTGGAGAAAATGTCCACTTCCTCGAAAGAAATAAGAGATGGCCAAGGTTTGGTCTAGCGCTCAAAAGAAACACAAGTAGTTTAATTGGGGAATCATATGAGAAACTTCATCCGACTATTAAGCGATCCTCAAAAAACTATGAAAGCAAATGAAACAAAAACTGAAGACAATTAAAGCACTTTAAACCCCTCAGTATGCATAATCCTCAAGATTACAACTAGGACAATGTTACTTTGAATCTAATATTTTGTAGGCTAATGATATTATTAACCTCTAATTAATAGCATTACCTCTAACAACCACATAGAGAACAGCTCCTAGAGGTGCTGGATCTCAGTATCATTTCCTCTGGCTCCAAACAGTACATCGTCAGTCACATTCCCAGCGCAAGTCAGACCATGTCCCTCTCAGGTTTCCTAGCCCAGGTCATATATTCTGCTGCTTTCTGACATCCCTGAAATGTTGACTAAAGTTATCCCCAAGGAATGTCAGGAGTGTTGACCATCAGAGAATCCAATGTACCCATTAATAGATTAAAGAAGAAAAGCCATATATTCCTTTCATTAGATTTTTTTAGACTGCTGATTCAACATTCATTAATTATAAAAATTCAATTAATGTCAAAATGTATTCAGTTTGGGCTGGCATAGTGGCTCATGCCTGTAATCTCAATACTTTGTGAGATCGAGGTGGGAGGATCGCTTGACCCTAGGAGTTCAAGACCAGCCCAGGCAACAAAGGTAAATCCTATCTCTACAAAAAATAAAAATAATAATATATTAAGCATTAGAGACACAACAGAGGGAAAAAAATGGGAAAAGCCAAGTTGTGGATTATGTATCATCATCAAAATAAAAATGGAACATACTTGTATAAGCATGGAAATAATCTAAAAAATATGTACATAAAATTGTTAGGCCAGGCGCAGTGGCTCACACCTGTAATTCTAACACTTTGGGAGGCCAAGGCAGGCAGATCACAAGGTCAGGAGTTCAAGACCAGCCTGACCAACATGGTGAAACCCTGTCTCTACTAAAACTACAAAAATTATCTGGCCATGGTGCCCCCCGTCTGTAATCTCAGCTACTCAGGAGTCTGAGGCAGGAGAACCACTTGAACCCTGGAGGCGGAGGTTGCAATGAGCCAAGATGGTGCCACTACACTCCAGCCTGGGCAACAGAGCAAGACTCCATCTCAAAAAAAAAATTTTTTTTAGAGGGAGAGATACTACAGATTTTGACATTGACTTTTTTATCATGAGGATATACTATTTTAACTTTAATCTTTTTTTTTTTGAGTTTCATCCTTGTTGCCTAGGCTAAAGTGCAATGGCGCGATCTTAGCTCACCGCAACCTCCGCCTTCTGAGTTCAAGCAATTCTCCTGCCTCAGCCTCCCAAGTAGCTGGGATTACAGGTGCCCACCACCACGCCCAGCTAATTTTTGTATTTTTAGTAGAGACAGGGTTTCACCAGGTTGTCTGGGCTGGTCTTGAACTCCTGACCTCAGGTGATCCATCCACCTTGGCCTCCCAAAGTGCTGAGATTATAGGCGTGAGCCAATATTTTAATAACTTTTAAATAATATTTTTGTCTTAGAAAAGTTAGACTCAATAGCACTACTAATCTTGGTTCACTTAATTTTATATCAAACATACAGAAAAGATTATCTTACTAAGAATCATTAGAAAAAATATTTCTCCAGTATATGGACTGATGAAAATTAAATCATCTCTCATTTCTGTTTTTCTCCCAAATTCTCATCCTTGTTATGTGTGACACAAGCAGATTCCCACAGGTGCCTCAAGAACAAAGGTCATTCCAATTATATTGCCCTGAACACTCTGCACATTGGTTCTGGACATTTTTCAACAGAAACAATGTAAAACATCACATTCCAGGTTTCCTGGTTCCATCTTCAGGTCAGTGAACTATATTAGTCAACACAGAGTGCTCCGCAAGATAAGAAATGTATAATTAATCTTTTCTTTATCTTCCGAATTTACCAGCAGTTGTTTTCCAAGGCTCACTATGTGGAATCTCAACTTCGGAGACACAATGTACTCATCAGACAGTGCAAAATACACTCTGTTTTTAAATCCATTGCTTATCTTGCAACTATTCTTGGCCTGAAAGACAAGTGAAGAGTCTCTGAGAAGCTAACTCTGGAAATGAGAGTATTATAGGCCATCTAACCAGGACCAAGATGACCGAAATTCATTGTGCTCACACTACAGTGCTTCCCACAAAGCCACTGCCCACAATGGCTGGGAGCAGCAACCATGTTTCTTAGATGAGCAGGATGTGAAAAAGCCACAGAAGTAGAAAATACTCCTGAAATCTTCAAGTCACTATTGTTGATTTTTGCACCATCATCTACTTTGCAGCTATTTCTAAGCAGAACAACCATTAACAAATACTAGGGGAATGCTGTAAATGAAAAGCATTAAGTGTTCTTAGCATATTCTCAAATCTTTTTTTTTTCTTTTGAAGAAATAGGATCTCACTCTGTCACCTAGGCTGGAGTGCAGTGGAACAATCATAGTTCATTGTAACCTTGAACTCATAGGCTCAAGCAATCCAACCACCTCAGCCTCCCAAAGTGCTGGGATTATAGGCATGAGCCACTGTGCCTGGCCCCAAATACTTCTTATTTCCGATTACTTGAAAGCAAACAGCAGAAGGCAACTAATTACTTCACCATAGTGTATATTAAAATATTGCTGAAACAAACTGCACTCATTCACAATAAAAATATTTACTGAATGCATACCACAACTAAGGTGCCTACTGAAACAACAAGATCCGCAGGCAAATTCCACAAACCTGACGAAATGCACAGGATCAAACTAAGTAAATTTATTGAGAAGACTTGTGAAATCACTCCAGTGAGCCTGCTGGAGAGGTTCCATTGCCCTGTCCACAGGAGGTGTGCATTCTGATCTGCTCCATCCTGTGAGGCAAAGGGCCTGACCCTATAGGGAAGGGCTCCTAGGACAGCTGGGCTAGTGACCAGTCTGTAAGTGAATTGATTCCAGACGGTAAATGTTAGGGAGCTCATTTGGCTTTAGATCAAAATCTGCAACTGTCAATCATTTTTATTGATAGTAAAAGTGGTATCTCTCCCTCCCTCCATCTGACTCTGTATTTCACTTTCTCTTTAATTATTTCAGAAACAATAAAGAAAGGTATTCTTTAATCGGCTGCCTTATACCCCTTAAATGCTACCTCCAAAAGAGCCTAAAATCAGTGCTCTAGGCCTTATGTAATCTAAAATCAAATATTTTTAGAAAATTCATAATTATTAGGATAGTCAAGTAATACTCGAATTTTGCAACTACTTACGAGACGAGTTTCAAAGAAATACTTGGGTTTGTTTGTTTGTTTTTCCACCTCAGAAAAACAAACTCACTCTGTTGCCCAGGCTGGAGTGCAGTGGTGCAATCTCAGCTCACTGTAACCTCCACCTCCCAGGTTCAAGCAATTCTCCTGTCTCAGCCTCTCGTGTAGCTGGGATTACAGGCGTGCGCCACCACACCTGGTTAATTTTTGCATTTTTTGTAGAGATGGGGTTTTACCATGTTGGCCTGTCTGGTCTTGAACTCCTGATTTCATGATCCACCTGCCTTGGCCTCCCAGTGTGCTGAGATTACAGGCATGAGTCACCACGCCTGGCCCAGAAACACTTATTTTATAAGACTCTTTCAAACTCAGAGAGGAGAAAACAAACAAAAACAATGTGGGGATCACTGGGATATCCCAGAAATCAGAAAACAAATAAAACTTTAGTAAAAAATAAAAGTTCAAATGTGACCAAAATAGACATCTTGGGGGAGGGATGGAAGAATGAGTGCGTTCAGTTATGGGTATGGCACAGAGCCATGGCCATTAGTGGCACGTGACACACACACACATTTATCCACTGAGGGGCAGAAGTCTATGTACACAAGGAACAGGCTGATTTGTGCCAGGGCAGGGGCAATGACACGGCCTCTTCCACAGAGCAATTTCACTCCATTCCTCAAAGGAGAGGACAGCTGTCTTTGAGGAGGATATTGGAGACGACTCCTGCTCTCTTACTCCAAAAAAGCCCAAATAAGATTGATTTTTTTTAGGGCCAGTTGAATAGGCCTAAAAGGATTGTTCCCAATTTGCTTGATGCCTGAAATTCTTCTAAAGAAAACCCTTTTAAACTGCAATTAAAAATAAATGGCTTATAATGTGCTTTAAAATGGATGAGAAGTAATGCATTTGCTTTGGCTGCATTTTATTTAATTATGAATAAATGACATATCAGACCCTTCCCAGCTCAGATGGAGGGAAGGAGAAAAGAACAGGTCAATAGGTGTCTTAAGTAGAAGAGAGGTCACTACAGAGGGACATGTGGGGTGGGGTGGGAGAAGAAGATGTGGAAGCATCATTTTAAATCATATACTAGGAAATTCAATGACAAAAAAAGTGTCCATGATATAAACTGGACCAAGTTAGGGAGCAATAAATGCTATGAGGTAACTGACTTTGTCCTAATAAATTTTCCAACTATAGACACTGTGGACTGTTGTCAGATTAATTCTAATACCAGAGTCTGATCATTACTTGCCCACTCCAAAACCTTCAGTGGCATCCTTCAATCTTGAGATGAGGTCAAAACAACCCAGTGAAGGATTTCATGCCTTGTGTGAACCAGCCGCAACTTTTTTTTTCTGATCTTACTATCTTTATCTCTCCTTTATACCCCATTGATTCACCAAATTTTAGCTATTCTCTAAACCAGCACAGTTTCTTCTGCCTTCCTCATCTATCTTTCTCCCCACTGTCCTATGCCTCAATCCTCCTCCTCCTTCAAAGGCCACAGCCTCCACAATAGCATGTCTGATCTTTCCACAGTAACAAGGCCCATTATATGCCGGGTGCTCTGCTAAGGGCCTTACGTACATTATATTGTTTATGCCTCATGATTACCCTGTGGAGTAGGTACTTATTATCCCCATTTACCAGATGAGGAAACAGTCTTAGAGAAGTAAAATAATCATCCAAGGGCCCTAAGATAATAAATTCTAAAACAGGATTTGAATCCAGGCGTTCTTTTTTTAAAACAATATACATATATTTTTAAGATGGGGTCTCGCAGTATTGCACAGGCTGGTCTCACACTCCTGATCTCAAGGGATCCGCCTGCCCCTGCCTCCCAAAGTGCTGGGATTACAGGGTTGTGCCATTACGTCCAGCCAGAATCCAGGCATTCTGACTCCAGAGTCCAAAGCCATAACATCACTGTGCCTTTCAACACTACACGTCCAAAAGGACTATCTTCTCTCCTCTGAATTCCCTTTGCATTTAGAGTAAAAATGATGTAATATGTATGTATGTACAGGAATGTATACGTATGTATGTAACACGTATGTGTCTTTCTAGACTCGAAGCCTCTTGAGATCAAGGTCCACCCACATGAGATTCATCTTTGTATCTACTTGGTATCCAGCATAGTAGTGCCTTGCGCATAGTAGATACTGGATCAAATGTTTGCTGAATAGATGAAACTACGTATCAGTTTTAAGCTTTATTTTGAAACAAAAGTAGTTTCTTATAGAATTTTAGCTCCCAATGAATTTACTTAACTAGGTGTCATGGGGAATATATTTCACATGAATTATTAGCAAAGGGGCCATTCATCCTGTACATGTTGGAGATGGAGTGAATGAAAAGTGAGGGAACTGAGTATCTTTGGGAGCTATCACCTACATTACAATGTATTAGAGACTTCTTGTAGGAATTAGAAACCCAGGGTTTGTTTAAAACTATGGTAGTACTTTGACCATTAAGGAAGGAAATATATTCTAAGCACTAAACATTCTCATAAAAGGCCTGGCAATGGAAGCAAATCAACTGTTGAAAGAAGACTGGACATGTTTCCCTCAGCCTGGGAGGAATATAGAAAATCTAAAGATAATGACCTCAGTACTATATCCTGAGCCATCAACAGTTGGAGGACCTTCACCAGCTTCTGCTTGACAGCCACAGACCTGAGTGTTCCCACCCACTACAAAGGCAAAAGAGTCCCTCCAAAGGCCCCCCTCCACTGTGAGGACAGGCACAGTCAGTAACTTGCGCCCTCCAGAGTCTCTACCTCAGTGACAGCGGAGGTCTTTCTACTTCTGCTGCTGCCCTAGCCTGAATTTCTCCACTGAAGGTAAGAGCTGGTTGGCATAATACGTACTCTTTCAATGTACACTACAGATTAGGGGGTTCTCTGCACTCTTCTCTAAAACAAGTTCCTGAAATTCCCTTACTGGCAACTAGGGACATGCTAATATCACCACTTCACCAGGAGAGAGTATTTTAAATAAATAATTTGCATCTTCTTTCTTTCAAGGTTCTCCTTATGCAGCTGGCAGCTTAACATGTTAAGTACCAATGAAGCATTTAATATTATGAAGTTGCTGTGTATTTTATACACTGGGCCTTTAGCAACATATTAATTTAAATGTTATGCCTTCAGCATTTGGTTTAAAATTGGAAACAACTAAGGCTACCGGAAAGAGAGCCCAAATATTTTAAGCAGTTCCCTTTCTCATATTTCAAGTACAGATGACAAAGCCCAACAACATCAGCAAGTCCCAGCTCTGCATAAATCTCATCTCAGCAATTTTTAATGCAAACTAACACCAGGGCAGTCCCAATTTTGATGCTGAAGATGGGCATTAAAAAATGTAAACCGGCCGGGCGCGGTGGCTCAAGTCTGTAATCCCAGCACTTTGGGAGGCCGAGACGGGCGGATCACGAGGTCAGGAGTTTGAGACCATCCTGGCTAACACGGTGAAACCCCG
>NW_012115599.1:12484298-12506000 GCF_000951035.1 Colobus angolensis palliatus
AAAAAAAAAAAAAAAAAAGTAAACCAGCCAGGCCAAGTGGATCACCTATATTCCCAGCATTTTGGGAGGCTGAGGTGGAAGGACTGCTTGAGCCCAGGAGTTTGAGACCAACCTGGGAAACATGGTGAGACTCCATCTCTACAAAAATTTTAAAAATTAGCTGGGTGTGGCAATGCATGCCTGTAGTCCTAGCTACTCAGGAGGCTACGGTGGGAGGATGGCTTGAGCCCAGGCATTGGAGGTTCCAGTGAACTATGACCACACCACTGCACTCCAGCCTAAGCGACACATCAAGAACCTGTCTTTAAAAAACAAGAGGAAACCAGCCTATCACTGTCCAGAAGAAAGAAAACAGAGTTAAATCTCCTAAGCATGTCCAACAGACAAAACTCAAAATGATTTTCTTATATTAGAGTAAATATGAATGGCTTCATGGCCACTCTTCTAAGAACGAAAATAAAAACAAATGAAAGAAGACACCTGAACAATCCAATGTTTGAAATAACTAGAAAAAGTGACCCACAACAGCCTTATAAAATAAAATGGGAAGGAAAAGGAGAAAAATAGGCTGGGGGTGGGGTGGGAGGTGAAAAGAGAGGGGAATAAGACTAGATTGTTTTAGCTGAGATGTCGATAGGTTCTTGGCCTTAGCCAAAAGAAACAGGTTTCACATGTGTAAGAGCAAGGGAAGCTTGGGTCAGAGCCAACCTGTCACGACGCCCACTTTCCAACACTTACTATGAAGCAAAGTTGCAAGGATTTTTTTTTCTTGCATGAGGTTCCAGGGAAAGGGATGTAGGCACGACCCCTGAATGATATGTAACTGCAAATGAGAAAATTGACAATAACCAGACAAGGTCCCAGAGTAATGCCAAAATAATTTAAAGCTAACCAAGCTCTTGGCAAGCTTAAAAGACTGCAGTGACTAAAAAACCAACTTCGCCTAGTGTTATAAAGTACCTGGGGAACTAAATTGAGAGCTTCCTTCCACATCACTTCTCTGGAAAATGCTTTAATTTGTATGGAGTATAAGAGAAAAAACAAAGCTTTTAATTCTCCAATGTGTACAGTTATCTGGTTGGTTCTTCCATTCTTCTCCTTTCTCCAATTCAGTCCTCCTAACATCATGGTATCTTGCTTTAGGTCCACAATTTTTGGAACAGCAGCCCTAAAATATCAGCTATTGACTACCATATTCAAAGAAAACCACAAGACTCTCAAATAAAAATAATGTTTAATTGCATTAATTCCATCTAATTTGTCAGTATTTTTTCAAAGGCATTAGCCCTGACAATTGTTTTGGAAGATGTCAGTCAAAGCCACAAAAGGGTTGGAAGAAACTAGAACACTGGTATGCTATCCAAGGAAGTCAACTGTTTGAAGGAAGGGCTGTTGCTTCCAAAATACTGTTACGGTTTTTCCATGTATAAATTTATATACAAACAGCCTTTTCCCTTTGGGAGGCTGAGGTGGGTGGATCACCTAAGGTCAGGAGTTCGTGACCAGCCTGACCAACATGGAGAAACCCCGTCTCTACTAAAAATACAAAATTAGCCGGACATGGTGGCGCATGCCTGTAATCCCAGGTACTGGGGAGGCTGAGGCAGGAGAATCGCTTGAACCCCAGAGACGGTGGCTGAGATGAGCTGAGATCGTGCCATTGCACTCCAGCCTGGGCAACAAGAGTGAAACTCCGTTCTCAAAAACAAAACAAAACAAAACAGCCTTTTCTCCATCATTGTATGCATTTAAAATCTTTCTATGCTTCCATTACTAATAGCAGGTGTCAAAAAAAAAATCTATTTCGCCAATGACATTTAGTCCACAAAAGTAGTGATAGAATGATTAGACATAAATTTAAATTCCAGACTTCCAAATAAAACTTCCAAAGAGGAACTACTCATATAACTCAACAATAAAAAGGCAAGTAACCCAATTCAAATATGTCCAAATGATTTGAAAAATCACCTTTCCAAAGAAGATACACAAATGGCTAAGAAGCACACAAAAAGATGTTCAATAGTAATAGTTATGAGGGAAAGACAAATCAAAAATCACTTTATACCCACTAGGATGGCTAAAATAAAATGGACAATAACAAATGTCAGTGAGGATGTGGAGAAATTGGAACACTCATATATTTCTGGTGGGATTGTAAAATGATATAGCTGCTTTGAAAAACAATATAGTAGGTCCTCAAAAAAATTAAACAGAGAGTTACCATATACTCACCAATTCACTCCAAAATAAATGAAAGCATATGGCTACACAAAACTTTGTATATAGATGTTCAAAGTAGCATCATTCACAAAAACCAAAACATGGAAACAACACAAATTTCCATTAACTGATGAACAGATGAACAACATATGGTATACTCATACAATGGAATATTATTTGGCAATAAAAAAGAGGTACTGCTGGGCATGGTGGCTCATGCCTGTAATCCCAGCACTTTGGGAGGTTGAGGTGGATAGATCACTTGAGGTCAGGAGTTTGAGACCAGCCTGGCCAACATGGTGAAACCTCATCTCTGCTAAAAATACAAAAATTAGTCAGGTGTGGTGGTTCACGCTTGTAATCCCAGCTACTGAGGAGGCTGAGGCAGGAGAATCTCTTGAACCTGGGAGGTGGAGGTTGCAGTGAGCCAAGATCGCACCACTGCACTCCAGATCCTCAGGCGGATCGCCTGAGGTCAGGAGTTCGAGACCAGCCTAGCCAACATGGTGAAACCCTGCCTGTATTAAAAATACAAATAGCCAGGCAAGGTGGTGGGCGCCTGTAATCCCAGTTACTTGCCAGGCTGAGGCAGGAGAATTGCTTGAACCCAAGAGGTGGAAGTTGCAGTGAGCCAAGACATGCGCCACTATACTCCAGCCTGGGCAACAGAGCCAGATTCCGTCTCAAAACAAACAAACAAACAAAAAACAATATGGTTAAAAGAGAAAAATTACTCTGTCCAAGGCAGATTTGAGGCTCAAACTGAAGTCAGGCTTACTCCTGTGACAGGTCCTCCAATCGCTGTACCTTAAAATTTGTCAGAACCACCTCAAGGCCATCCAACTGGCCATTGGCCACTGACCTCAGCCCAGAACAGCCCACCCCATCCCTTCTCTAGAGGCTATCAACTATTTTAAGGCAAATCTCTCTTGTATCTGTAATATATGCTCACTAAATTTTGAATACTGAAAGGAATAATCACACATTTATTAATCTACTATTTTGTACTTCTTACTCACCAACTTTCCTGCCCTTTAGATCTCTGGAAGTATCCTTCACAGAAAAGGGTGTTATTTAATGAACTAACCTATGTGTTCATCTGGGCCTGAATTTTCCCAGACTTGTACCTAGATTATATGGGGTATCCTCCATGAAGCAAAGAGTGCTACACAAACTGGGCTTCCTCCCTTGCCCTAGACTGGCTGGAAGAAAAAGTACAGCAATTTCCCTCGTCTAACCATTTTGAGTCCCCTAGCGTTTTGAAGTTTTAAAAGCCATGTAAGACTGTGGCTCCATGAAGTAATGCCATTTGTAAGGAGTAAAAAAAGCAGATGGGGAGAGAGTAGGGGTCCTCTATGCAAAAATAAAACTTGCTTCTGAGAACTCTCAAAGCTAAGAAGGCAGAAAAGGTCCAATATTGAAAACAGCCTTAGGTTGGGCGCAGTGGCCCACTCCTGTAATCCCAGCACTTTGGGAGGCCGAGGCGGGTGGATCACCTGAGGTCAGGAGTACGAGATCAGCCTGGCCAACATAGTGAAATCTCATCTCTACTAAAAAATACAAAAATTAGCCAGGTGTGGTGGCAAGTGCCTGTAATCCCAGCTACTCAGGAGTCTGAGGCAGAAGAATCGCTTGAGCCTGGGAGGTGAAGGTTGCAGTGAGCTGACATCGCACCACTGTACTCCAGCCTGGGTGACAGATTGAGACACTTTCTCAAAAAAAAAAAAAAAAAGAAAAGAAAAGAAAACAGCCTTGGGATGCTGAGGCGGGCAGATCGCCTGAGGTCGGGAGTTCGTGACCAGCCTGACCAACATGGAGAAACCCCATTTCTACTAAAAATACAAAATGAGCCGGACCTGGTGGCACGTGCCTGTAATCCCAGCTACTCGGGAGGTTGAGGCAGGAGAATCGCTTGAACCCAGGGGGCGGAGGTTGCAGTGAGCCGAGATCACGCCACTGCACTCTAGCCTGGGCAACAAGAGTGGTACTCTGTCTCCCAAAAAAAAAAAGCCTTTATGCGAGATAAACAAAGTTCTTCCCTCAACCCAAGTAACAAAGAAGAAGTGTCATTTCTGATGAGCAGCTTACAAGCGAGGAAGGGGTCCCAGCTACATCAGTGGCTGTGGTAACAGAAATGAGGCAAGTTGATACTTCTTAGGAGATATAAAATTCCCAGGTTTACAAAAGTATAAATAATTTCCATAAGAGGAACTGCACAAAAACAGAGAAAATGGCTTTGTCAGAAACAAGCAGAACAGAGAGAAAAGATAAAGGAAGGAGGAGAGACAAACTAGAGCCCACCAGAGGACATTTCACTCAACCCTAATGCAACTCTATGTGGTAAACATTAGCATCCCTTTTTTACACAAAAAGCAACCTGGGATTTAGAAGAATAAAACAGCTTGTCCAGGTCACACACACAGAGAATGTGCAGCAGGGCCGAGTCTGAACCCTGTTCTGCTAAGGCTCCACAGCCTGGGCTGGCAGCACCACATAGAAAATCCGTTCACCTTCCTTCCTGCTGAAGCTTCCTTCCCTCATTCCATCCCTCTGTGCTTCATCCACTTATGTTGCTGAGCCTCCAAATACAGCCCAGGAGAGAGGTACCTACCACCTCTAAGTCCCCCCACAGTAAGATAATGAGAAAAGAGTAAAAGTCAATATTAAAAACAAGATGATGAATATTCCCATAGACTTGGAGAGAGTTCAGAATCATTGGGAAATGATCACATTAGATTGAAAACCTACTTTCTGTGCTGGAAACTACCCATTGGCATAACAGGAAGAAGACTAAAACCTTTTATTTAGTAAAATGGTCTTCTGGAATCCAAGGGGGAGAGTGTAACAGCTATCGATGAAAGATAACTGAAAAGAAAAATCCCATTCATGAATTTCAGATGTCATAGAGCCAGGACTATAGGGGAAATAAGTAAGACAGAAAGTAAGGCCTATGCAAGGGAGGATAGGAAGCAACAAAGCAAAAGAAAAGAAAAGAAAAAGAGCGAGCACAAAAGAGAGAGAAAGAAAGAAAAGAAAAGAAAAGAAAAGAAAGAAGAGAGAGAAAGAGAGAAGGAAGGAAGAAGGAAGGAAGGAAGGAAGGGGGAAGGGGAAGAAGAGAAAGAAAGAGAGAGAGAGAGGGAAGGAAGGGAGGGAGGAAAGGGTGAGAGGAAGAAGAGAAAGAAAGGAAAAAGGAAGGAAGGAAGGAAGGAAGGAAGGAACAGCAAGGAAAGAAAGGAAAGAAAGACCTCATGGAAAAGGCACTTTTTAGGAGTGTGATTATGAATCTTCATAATTTGAAAGTCATGGTTAATAAGGATGGTCTTTACAATAAAAAGATAGATAGAATATTTCAAAAGAATAAGGAAATAAGAACAAAAAATCTAAGCAAAGTGGCAGATAGCTAAGTATTCCAAATGACATTGATGAAAAACAAAACTGCTTACTAGAATAGATATCTGTATGCCAAACTAGACACATGTGAACCACACAGGTGAACAGAAGGCAAGTCAAGTTCCCCACCTAGCATATCTGCAAATATGCTCGATAATGATGGGAGCTTTTCCAGGCAGATACTGCTAAACAGGGAAATCAAACATGGGTGGAATACATGTATTCATTCATCTATTATAATCTTATCATCTCCTACCATGCAAGGTACTTTTGCTTATAAGAGTCAAAAGTACATAAAATGTAACCAAAAAGGACCAAATGAAACCATTACTACCACCACACACAAAAAAAGTATTGAAAGCCTGCTAGTACCAACAGTACTCATTCTTTACTCCATTCCAGATCTCATTCTAAGTGCTCTGTAGTAAAGCCCCTATGAAGATATGCATTAGCATCTTCACTTTATAGAAGAGGTTGAATAACTAACCCCAAACCTCACAGCCACTAAACATATACTTGCTCATTTTCCATAATATCTTTAGTTCACAGATTTCTGAGAAACTGCGGCTTAAAGAGGTGAAGAGACTTGCCCAAAGGTGCATAGCCAGTAAGTGGGCACAGCCAGTGTTCAAACCAGGTTCATGGGACTCAAAAAAGCACCTGCTCCCTCTTATGTTACCATGTGACTTTTCTAAAACAACTTCTTCAATAGAACTCAAAAGAGGAAACAGAAAATGCCACCTTGAAAATGGTGGCTCTGGCTAACTGAAGGGAGATGGTGAAACACAGTGAGTGAACAGAGACCCCAGACTCCCCTGCCAGGATTCAAATCCCAGCCACGCCAATAACCAGATGTGCAACTCCAGGCAAACTTAACTGTGCTGTGCCTCAGCTTCCTCATTTGCAAAACAGGGTAACCATCTACCCTCCTTATAGAGGTGGGCTGTGAAAACCAGAGATTAAATGGAAAGTATTAGAACAGTGTAGGACACAAAGCAGTGAGCAAAAAAGAAAAAAAAAAAGAGACTGCTCTAAAACTAATTGAGACAAAGCAAACATAGATAAGGTCCTTACCTCAATCCACCCTGCTGTGATACTGCTTTTACTTGGGAGTTTGGGCTAAAGCCTTGACCTGGGGGAAACCAGGGCTCTTTCTTATTGTAAAATTACAGCCTTTGGTGACAGACTGCTCCTGACAGAGTGATTCCGAGCATGAAGCTCCGAGTCCTTTCAGAGGATCCTGTGAGGCCTGGGGCTCTAAAAGGCTACTGTCTTCTTCCACTGTGCTGCGTCTTCTAAGCAGGGGGGCTATGCAGAGATTGGAAACAGCAGAAGTCTGTGGTTCATGCATACAGAGATGGGAAGACAATATTCCCAATCTCCATCAAAGTTCACAGGCTTCCTGTGAAGGGAAAACAGGTTTGAAGCCCAAGTCCTACTGGACACTCTGGAAAGTCTGTGGCTCAAGAGGATCAGAGGGAGCTGGCAACAAGGTTGAACAGTAGCCACTAAGAAGCCAGTACCGCATGTGGGGTACTGCATCAAGTAGACCTTGTGGAAAGTACACCCTGTAAATGAATGGGGAAAATGCCAGCCTTGCCTACTGCTCCTGGATTCAAACTGCAGCCCAAAAGAAGCCATCTCAGTTTGGAAAATGGGCTCCTCTCGGTTGTAAGGGATGGGTGAGGAACTGCTCTCCTGTTTATACTAAACCTTCCCCTAACCAGCTCCTCCTGCCCACTCTCCTCCCTATGACCAGTTTTTCACACAGCCATTCACACAGGTTTAGAGGCTCAGGTCACCTTGCACTTGTCTCCCTTGCGCCTCTATCAGTCATCAAATCCTGTACATTACAGCACTGTTTCAAAACAATATCAAGACTTACACTTTCCTCTTTACACCCAAGCCTGTCACTCAGTCCAGCCCCAGTGAGGTGAACTATCAAAGAACGGTTTCCTGGCTGGCTTTCCGACTTGTGCCACTGCTCCTCACTTCAGCCCACCCTGAAAATCCACACTTGACTCATCTGCTTGAACGTCCAGTTCCTTTGGTTATTCCACAGCTCAGAAATCCCTAGTGGCCCAAACGAGCATCTGGTGCCCCTGTATAAAAACTAATCTTTAGTGCCCATTTATCAATATCCCTCGCCTCCCATCCCCAAAATCACATACTCAATCCAATTTCACATTACCCTAGTCAGTTTCCTTATAGAGTCTAGGACATAACAATTTCTTCTGCATCCTTATGCACATTGTCCCCTTGTCTGCAACACCGTCTACTATCGTTCTCTCAGAGCCTGACTCAAATCTTCAACCCATTTCAAGCCCTACCAAGAAAGCCTTTCCTGATCACACATCCCTCAACTTACCTTCTCCATTTCTGAATTCCTCCAGCACTTATACTCTGCACCACACCATTTTACCTAATATGATTTAGTACTCTGTATATACCAAGAACCATTCAAAGTGTTCTACAATTATTTAATCCTTACAACTATCTGATGGAATTATTCTCATTTCACAAATGGACAAACTGAGGCACAGATAGGCTAACTGGCCCAAGGTCACATAGCAGGAAATCCTGGAGCTAGAATTCAGCCTGGTGCCAGAGTCACACATCTAACCACTGTATAATTATAAAGTACTTCATATTGCACCATAATTATAAGTGACTCAGGACCAGCATCCATGCTACTGAGTCACTTACATTCCCCACAGCCAAGCCCCAAAGCTGCACACTATCTACTATTCCGTAACCGATGACAGGAAGCAAGCTCAAGCCCCCAATCGGGGACTGGCTCTGGTGCTCAGCAGCAGCTGAAAAAAGAGCTTTTCTCCTCCTGGAAGAGTGAGGGGCACCAGTATAACAAGGCTACGATGAGCCATTGCACCTTTTAAATAACATCTACCTAATGTGAGTGTTCCAATATAAAAATCTACCTCAAGCACAGAGACAGAACACACTTTGCCTGTCTTCGTCTGCACACTTTGTACCTCAAAGTCCACAGCCCAGGGGTCAAGGATTCTACAATGAGAAATTCTTGTTTTAAGGTATTCAGATTAGCTGCATGCCGAGTCAGAAGGGGTCCCCAAATACAAAAGTTTCCATTTTGGGAACTCTATGAATAAGAGAATCTGAAGGATTCTCTTTCTCCCTTAAACACATCCCATCACAGGCATGAATGGTCCAGGGAAGCCTCAGGTGGCCCTCACAGTTTCTCAGCTACCACAGGAAAGTTTCCCATGCTGCTGCCACCCAGAGAATGGAGGTTTGCCCCTGAGAGTCCAAGACCCCAGCATGCCCTGCCCTTCTCACGGGTGGGCATCCTTCACCTGTGTCCTCTGCAGGGTGGCACATTCATAGCTGGGAATGTCAAAGCTTCTTTACTATAATTTGTCATCATCAGAAAATACAAACCATACCAGAGAGAGAACTACACAAATCCGGTCCTAGTTATAATTTTAGTTCACATTGGCCTAGGACAGGTTAACACATATAACAAGATCTGAGTCTTTTACAGCCTCCTCTAGTTTTACTTCCTAACTCAAATTCCATTCCTGATGAAAATTTCTCACGACTCTCTAAAGGAGAGTTTGTCAGCCTCGGCCTACTGACATTTTCAGTCAGATAATTCTTGGTCATGGGAGGCTGCCTTTGTATGCTGTATGAAATTTACAGCACCCCTGGTCTCTATTCACTAGATGCCAGTAGCACCCCACTAAGTATGACAACCAAAAACATCTCCAGACATCGCCAATGTCCTGGGGTGAGAAGGGGATGGGGAAGGTGCCAAAATTGCCCTGGTTGAGAATCATTGCTCCAAAATAACTAAAGAAAGCTCATTTGTGTCTGAATCCCAGAAAGTATCCCTCTCCGCACCCAGTATCAGGCTAAAACTATTTTCCCGCATATCCCATACACCATTCTCAGGGTTCTATGGACAAAGTTTCCCTGAACTAGATTCTCCAGTTCCTGGCAAGGAGGCTCTTCCTCCATGTCTTGTCATTTAAGCCTCATTGAGGCTTTCTCAGCTATTTCTCTAGAAAGGTTCTAAGTCGGCTACCCAGTTACCCCGGGTCCAACAGTTCACACTCCTCTCACATACAGAGCGTGTGAAGGCCTTTGCCCCAAGGCCCAACGACATGCTCATTTGTTGCTCATAGCCAGGGCCCAACCAGACTCTCCTTCTCCTTACCCTTGATGTCATCTGCCATAGAGGACTTGAGGAAAGCCATTCTATGGGCAGAGACTATGGGGAGGAATGACCCTACTTAAGGGAGAAAACTGTACTAAAAGAGCATTTATAGAATGCCCAAAACAGGCCGGGCGCGGTGGCTCAAGCCTGTAATCCCAGCACTTTGGGAGGCCGAGACGGTCGGATCACGAGGTCAGGAGTTCGAGACCATGGTGGCTAACACGGTGAAACCCCATCTCTACTAAAAAATACAAAAAGCTAGCCGGGCGAGGTGGCGGGCGCCTGTAGTCCCAGCTACTCGGGAGGCTGAGGCAGGAGAATGGCGTAAACCCGGGAGGCGGAGCTTGCAGTGAGCTGAGATCTGGCCACTGCACTCCAGCCTGGGTGACAGAGCAAGACTCCGTCTCAAAAAAAAAAAGAATGCCCAAAACAAAAAGATTTTTAATTAATCATTTACAGAAGATAGGAAAGAAAGAAAAAGCCTAATAAGATAGTCAAACCTGAGAAAAACAAGATGATAATATGAAACTGTGGCTAATACAGACCAGTAAGGTGAATTAAGTCTCTATGTAAGTTAATTCAAGGAAGAAATATAAGAACACTTGAAAAGCCCAGTAGAAATAAACATTACAGCAACTGCTGAGTTGCCTGTTTTAAAAAATTAGTCTTCAACAATAAAGAGGCAAAAGATCTATATAATTAGGCAGGGGGAAAAAGTCATAGTAGAGGCAATTAAGACTCCTGAAATCGGCCAGGCGTGGTGGCTCACACCTACAATCCCAGCACTTTGGGAGGCTGAGGCAGGTGGATCACTCAAGCTCGGCGAGTTTGAGGTTGCAATGAGCCAAGATTGCGTACTGCACTCCAGCCTGGGTGGCAGAGCAAGACTCTGTCTCAAAAAAAATTCAAAAAGGACTCCTGAAATCAGGAATCCTGAATATTTCGATGCTTGTTCTAATTTGTAAACAATGAATAAATACACTAACAGATTCCTCCATCTTTGTTTCTCCAGTCATTTTGTCTTCCTCCACCTCCTTTGTCATTTCAGACCGATTTTCTTGAAATAGCAGGAGCCACCGATTTGGAAATTGAAAAGCCCCTGTGCCAATGGTTGCCAAACCACCTACAGAAACAGTAGTGCTGCAGGGAAATGAGAAACTTAAACTAAACCAGTGCCCCAAAGAATGTCTCCTTAGATAGTGTTAAAGGCTGAGAAAAATAGGCAAATGCCTTTGTAGAAGCTTTTGGGAAGGCAGCTAGCTATGCTCACCACTGCAGAGGCTTTTGGAATAAAGAATGTATACAAATCTTCAACAGTTTTATGAGGACTATAATGACAACTGAGGGGTATAACATTCAGGTCTCTGGAACCTATAAATGCACAATAACAAGAAACCTGAAGATAGTTGAAAGAAAAGCTAAAGGAAAACGTATTTAAAAACCAGACCCGGACCAACTTCTCTCAGCCTTCACAGACCTGGCTGGATGGTTCATATTAACACCCACAAATATAGGGGAAAAGATATACACACACACACACACACACACACACGAAAAAGCCCCCTCTATTCTACGCCAAGTGCAACAGATCCTGGGAGGCCATGGGGCCAAGCCAACATTCCCAGTGTATTCACTGTCCACACAGCTCATTTTTTTGAAACCTCCTCTAGATTTCTAAAGCCCCGACTCTGCAAGAACACTTGGCCATCAGAAAAAAAGTGTAGACATTCTGCAAACACTTTGCTGGCTCTATGAGTACGCAACAGTGAGGGGCCATGGGGAACAGTCCTGAGCAGTGATCCAGATATTGGGCACAATACATGCACTTAGAAAAGGGTCAAAGAGTTGGTCCATCTTCCTCTCTCCATCTGAATTCAGGAGTCACTTCCTCTGGTCTCACAGGAAGAAAGGCACCTCTCTTCTCAGGCTCTATCTCCCCCATAATTTGCTCACTCAATCATATCTATGACATAGCTTGACAGACCTGAGTTTAAAACTATACAATTTAATAGTAGTCTTGGCAAGTTGTTTAAACTCTAAGCCTCTGTTTCCTCATCTGTCAAAGGGGGTCTGGCTACCTACTTCCCAGGGTTGCTGTACAGATTGAATAAGATAGAACAGGAAATGCTCTTCTGCCAGTACCTGGCACATGGTAAGCATTCAATACATGATAACTACCAACATTATTCCAGAAATCTTCGATTTCTCCCTTTCCATCGCGTTCTTCCATTGACTTTAGACATGGTCAGAACGGGGCTCCCAAAGATGAAAAAGGCTTCACTGGCCTCAAGGCCCCTCAATCGACCACCTCATTTCAATTATTCCTGACCTTGGAACAAAAACTTTTGAAGTCAGTGTTCTATACTTGATACCCTGACAGCAGACTCCCTACCCGTGGCTTCACTGCAAAGCCCCTCAAGGCAACACTGGCTTTTCCCCAACTTAATGGAATATAATCTCAAAGGCCAGGATTGTATTCAATCACAAAACCCAAATTCTGTTTTTGTTCTCCTTGATCTCCGTAGCCCTCAATACGGTTGGCCAACCTTTCCTCTCACCCTTTCCTCTCACCATGCATCATAGTCTTTCTAGACATCTTCTTCAGCTCCTACTGGTTTTTGCTGTGGTGTCTTCTATGGCTCCTACCTTTGCCACTGGGCTAAAGAAATGGCCTGGAGGCCGGGCCCGGTGGCTCACACCTGTAATCCCAGCACTTTGGGAGGCCGAGATGGGCGGATCACAAGGTCAGGACCATCCTGGTCAAGATGGTGAAACCCCGTCTCTACTAAAATACAAAAAATTAGCCAGGCGTGGTGGTGCATGCCTATAGTCCCAGCTACTCGGGAGGCTGAGGCAGGGGAATCACTTGAATCCAGGAGGCGGAGATTGCAGTGAGATGAGATCGCGCCACTGCACTCCAGCCTGGCAACAGGGCGAGACTCCGTCTCAAAAAAAAAAAAAAAAGAAATGCCTGGATTCAGTCCTCCGTGCTCTCTTTCTCTGCACAAGTTTGCTCACAGGGGACACAGTCACCCTCACAGCAGAACTATCTCATCGTCGTCAGGATGAATCAGAGAGCTATAAGGGCTTTTATGTTGTGTGGAGGAAAGTCTTCATCCTGCAAAGACAGATATGACCTCTGCAAAATTGCTTAAAATGCAAAGCCAGGTGTGCTCATTGAGATGGGAAGGCAATGTTTGTGACGAAAACAAGGTGTGAAAACAATAGCTTGAATTGGTAGGTTTACAAAATCTCCAGCCCTGACAGTACAATGTAGTACTTGGAATGTGAACTCTGGTGCCAGAATGAATCCTGACTCATCCACTCAATAGCTCCATGACCTCAGCATATTACGCAGCCTCTCTCGCCTTAGTTTCCTCATCTGTAAAATGGGGATAACAGTGTCAATGCATATGGCTTTGTATGGGGTACATGTAAAGCATCAACACAGTGCTTAAAATATAATAAGTGAACAAGAAACTTTAGTTGCAACCGCCTTCTTCTTACTTTTATTTTCAGAGTCTTGGTCAAAAAAGTATGTCATCCCAGCCACTCAGGAGTCTGAGGTGGGAGGATCACTTGAGCCCAAGAGTTCGAGCCCAACACAGGGAGACCCTATCTCAAAAAAAAGAAAGAAAAGAAAAGAGAAAAGAAAGAAAGAAAAAGAAAGGAAAAAAAGTGCATTAAAAAATAAAAAATAAACAAAAAAAGGGAAGTCAATTAAGATGTCCTGGCCAGAAGCAGTGGCTCACACCTATAGTCCCAGTACTTTGAGAGGCTGAGGCAGGAAAACTACTTGAGGCCAGGAGTTCAAGACCAGCCTGGGTAACATAGTGAGTCTTGTCTCTCCAAAAAAAATTTTTAAATTAGCTGCACATGGTGGTGTGCACCTTAGTCCTAGCTACTCAGAAGGCCGAGGTGGGAGGATTGCTTAAGCCCAGGAGTTTGAGGCTACAGTAAGCTATGATTGTGCCATTGTACTCCAGCCTGGATGACAAAGTAAGACCCAAAGTCTTCATCAGCTGCTACATTTGGAAGCTCCTCTGAGCAGTCCTTGTGCCCCTCAGCTTGGGTGAGAGACTAAAGACAAACCAGATAGGGTGAAGATTCCTTTGGTACCAGGTAGGTCCACCAAGCCCACTGCACTAGAAATAGCTCAGCAGGTGGATGCTAATCATCTGAGACTGTGTCATTTCTAAGTTACTGTTTTCTAAATATACAAATAAAAAATTAAAATATAATGATGTTATAAAAAGGCTGGAACTCAAGTGATTCTTAGCATAGAAAGCAGACATTATATTGCTTCATCAGCTTATCCTACTACTCCAAAGGCTTTCAACAGGGAAAATAAACCCTAGTTTCCAAGCCCATGTATTTTGTTGCTTAAAAACCATGTTAATCCACTAAGAGGCTTAATAAAAATAAAAATAAAAAAACAAAAACATGTTCAGAAGAGACTGTGATTTGACCCAAAGGCATATTTTGATAAAGAAAGTCTTGACATAGGCTATTCTTTAGATATGAGGCGTAAGTTTTCTATATCAATCAGAAATCCAAGTGGCCTACAGGGCATAGTTAATTCTATTTTTAACTTTTGAACAAATGAAGAAATGAAGCTATAAAAATGCAGCTCTCTTCTCCCCAAAGTTCCAATGCTTATTGTGTTTGTCCATAATCCTTATCTGCCTGCATGACAGTCTCATTGTTTTGTGCTATTCAAGTATTGCAACTGCACAAGATAAAACCATAGCCAACTCAGTACCTCCCCAGCAGAAAGAATGAATCCCTTTAATGATCATTTTTGAAGTTTAATTGTGCAGCTCCCTAGAGAAGAGGTAGTAAGCCCCTGGGACAGCAGATTTGGGCAGGGAACCAGTCAGCCAACAAGTGCTCAGCAAGGCGGTGAGTGAAAATATTATGTGCCATGAAGCCAAACAGAACCAGGTTAGAGCCAAATAACTCTGAGCACTTAACATCATTCTTTTATTTTTCTTTTCTCTTTTTTAAAAATACCACTAGGCATTCCTTAGGAACTTTACAGAATTCTTAAATGGGTATATTAGCACTCAACTCACAGGAGTTAGGAGGCAAATTCAATAAGAATGTATCTAAAAAGCCTACTTAACTCCTCACACAAAGTAGGCTTAATGAATGTTATTCTTCATTCCAAACACCTTGGTGCATCTTTAAAAACTGCCTTAATGAAGGCTGAGTCTATACAGGTGTAATCTCACACCTATAATCCCAGTGCTCTGGAAGGCCAAGGCAGGAGGATTTCTTGAAGCCAGGAGTTTGAGACCAGCCTGGGCAACACAGCAAGACCCCCATCGCTACAAAAAATTTAAAAATTAGCCTGGCGTGGTGTTGCATATCTATAGTCCCAGCTACTCAAGGGGCTGGGGCAGGAGGATTGCTTGAGCCCAAAAGTTCGAGGCTGCAGTGAGCTACGATTGCGCCACTGCATTCCAGCCTGGGCAACATAGCAAGACCTTGTCTCTAAAAAATAAAGAAAGAAAAACAACAAAAAAAACTACTCTAATAAGGAGATGGGGAAACACACTTTTAAACCTCCTGACTCATGACAAAACAGGCAAGCAGACCCATTCATCAATAAATCAACAGCAATTTAATTAGGAACTCTCAAAAAACAAAAACTAACAACAACAAACCTACCCTAACATCTTCGAGCAGGTGAAAGAAGGAAACAAAGTCTACCCAGCAAGGGAGATATGGCTGTAGCTGACCAACAGACCGTACCTACTTTCAAGGAGCTTGCCATCTAGAAGTGGGTAGAAATAAGCAAACGGGAAATTACAATACAGCATGATAAATGCAATGACAGGAGTTCTAGAACAGGCTCTCTGGGAGTACTTAGGAAGGGCCCCCACAAGCAGAATCGGGAAGACTTCCCACAGGATGTGACACATAAAAATGATAATAGCTAACTAAGGTTGCCAAGAAGCTACTATGTGCTAAGAATATACTAAGTGCACTGTGGATTACCTCGTTTAATTCTCAGAACAACACTGTAAGACAACTACTATCATTACCACCATTTTAAAGATGAACCGAAGAGGTTAAGAAACTTGCCCAAGGTCATACTGCTAGCAAGTAGTGGAGCTGGGATTTGAACCCACACAGCCTCCAGAGTCTAGGCACTTCACCACCACCAACTGCATTTTTTAAAACGAGGCCAAAAGCTGTTAAAGATTGAAGCATGTGAAGTTTTGTAGGCAACGAGGCATGTGTAGAGGTCTAGATGAAAGACAGATAGGGCCCAGGTTCAAGGGAATTACAAACGGCACCGCTGCTAGTACAGAGAAGGCACTTAATATTTGTTGAATTACAATTGAAGCATCCAGTACAAAGCAGTGAGGGAAAAGAAGGAAGCCAGACTGCAAAAGTCTCAAAGACACAGTAAGTTTGGATTCAAGGCAAGCCATGAGCCTGAAAAGGTGCTCTAGGTCAATATTTAATTTTCTGTTAGAAACAACAATCTCCTGGGTGAACCTTCACAAGGAACTGATTTCCAACTTTTTGAACTACAAACATTATGGTTTACCAACCATAACTAAAATTTATTCGGGATCAAGTGTTTTAAAGTGTATATAAAGCCGGAAGCAGCAGCTCATGCCTGTAATCCCAGCACTTTGGGAGGCCAAGGCAGGTGGATCACCTGAGGTCAGAAGTTTGAGACCAGCCTGGCCAACATGGTGAAACTGTGTGTCTACTAAAAATACAAAAATTAGCCAGGCATGGTGGCGGGCGCCTGTAATCCCAGCTACTTGGGAGGCGGAGGTGGGAGGATCACTTGAACGCGGGAGACGGGGTTGCAGTGAGCCAAGATGGTGCCATTGCACTACAGCCTAGGCGACAGAGTGAGACCGTCTCAATACAAAATTAAATTAAAAAAATAAAGTGTATATAAAGCTCAAAATGTAACAGTAACCAAAGTCACAGTCAATATGCTATAGTTACATGGTGTTCTGTAAAAAAAAAAATTCATGTGTGTGGTCAGCTTTTTGCTTCAACAGATCAGAAGGCAAGAGAATACTTTTAATGAGACAATACAATTCAGGAAACAGATTTAGTAGCCATCCTTAAGGAGATCCTGAGACAATGTGCTCAATGTGGTAACTTCTGATAGAACTGATCCTGAGATACCTTTTGCTGCCTTCTTCATCATGTTCTACACAGAATGCACAGAGATGCATTAGGGATGAGCTTGGTGGCAGCCATTTTATCAGTCCCGTAGCTTCACTCCTAGCACAGTCATAAAGCTAGCATTTAATAAGCACATACCATGTGCCAGGTGCTATTTGGAACATCTTCATTTGTATTATTTCCTTTGACCCTCATGATGACTGTATATGTAGATACTATTACCACCCCCATTTTGGAAGTGAGAAAATTGTAGCACAAAAAGTTTAAATAACTTACCACTAAGTGGAGAGCTGGCATTTGAACCTAGGCCAACTGGCTCCAGAAACCACACTCCGAACCGCTACATGCACCGCTTCTCCCACATCACACCTGCCTTCAAAATGGAATCAACAATCCACATCTGCATGGAATTCTACAGCCTTTTGTTTTCAACCAGAAGGTGTTCCACACCCACAGAATCTTAAGGCTTTGGTTTCAACGATGAGTAAAGTTAGTTTCTAGAAGGAACTAGCAGGGGCTGGTCCTAGGAACACAGCAGACAGGCACATTTCTGGAGTGAGCCTAAGTGGGGGCCTGAGCCTAAGAGGCACATTTCTGGAGTGAGCCTAAGTGGGGGCCTGAGCCTAAGAGGCACATTTCTGGAGTGAGCCTAAGTGGCGGGGGGGAGCCTAAGAGGGGGGCTGAGTAACGCTCTTTAGGAAGAGGCTGTGTGTGTACTACCAGGTGAAAGGAGGGCAGCTGGTAACAAGAAACAGCCTCTTCCTCTCTCCAGGGATTGTACAATCCCAGAATTCTGGAAGCTGCTTATCAGGCCCCACTCTCGGCTCCTGCTCCTCCTTGGCCAGAACAGAAACATCTATAATTCCGTAAGCTGGGCAGCCGTGCTTGGAGAGGTGAGACCCATCTGGGCCATAGGCCTTCGGGTCTTAGGTCCGGAGAAGAGGCCAGTGAGCATGAAGGATATTTGGAGCAGTGGCAGTCAGTTCTGTAGGGACAGGATGTCCCTTCCTCTCCACCCAGCTGGAAGGAAGCAAAGAAACTCTATTCAAACAGCTCTTTTCCCACAGCACATCATCAGATTTCAGGTTAGTTTAACAGACTGCCATTTCACTTGCACTTTAACACAGATTATCTTACAAAAATTGGTTTTATAACATCAAGTTGAATCTAGCTACACAGTGTTTACAGGAATTTTGATAAGTAATTTTGAGCACTATGGGGCAGTGGAGCTTGCTTTGACTTAAAGAGAAGAGGTCATCAACACAGAAAGTCCCAAAAGAAAGCAATGCTGACTTCTAACTGTACCTTGAGTCAAATCTGTCTCTCCACAAACTACACAGGAAGAGACAGCCTCTCTACTTAGCCAAGAGCCTGCTGCCACCTCTCCACTGGTAGTCAGTCCTTCGACAGTGGGGAGAGAAGGAAAACTGTCAGCAGGCTGCTGGAGCTAGCTCTTCAAAGCCTTCTTCCTTCTCTCTTGGCTCTTCCCCTGCCAGAGTATGTAGGCCCCATGGAGGCCTACACAGGATGCTGGGATAGGATTAGTGGTGGACCAAATAAAGGACTAGGCAGGGCTGTTTTATGTTGTCCCCAAAAGAGAGATGCCCAGGACTTGTGTGTCTAACTAAAAGGGAGAGGTCCTCCCTTAAATATCAGCCATTCTACTCTATTACACCATGTAAGATAGGACAACCATAGGGTAGAACATTAATGAGGACAACCACATTAAGGCACATTGCTGCCGCCTTAAAGAACAAGTAACAGTGTTTGTTCACAGCAGGTGCTCAACAAATGCTGAGTGACAGACCATGAAGGACTACACTAAATAAATTAAGGAAATTTCCCAAAACTCTGTAGTCCAACAATGTGGTTATTTTTTGACTTTATTTTTATGCGATACAATTCCCAGCTGAATTACACAGAATTACAAATCCTGCACAGATGGAACTTTGAACACTCTGAAAATTTTATTTTTAAGTTACATAGGGACAGGGTATATTTCAGAGGCAAAAAAGAAGACTTTTACGAGAGACCAAATGAGGAAACATTTCCTTAAAATGAGACATCTGGCAAACCTGACAGTTCAGTTTTCATTTGTTGATGAAAATTTCTTGGACCTATGTTCCTCTCTGAATCATTCTTCTTAAAATAGAGGCTTTATAGAGAGCATTTTGTCTAATTTTTCTTCTACAGCAGTCTCCATTGAGAACACAAAGAAAGCAGCAGCCTCAATCCAAAGTAATTTTATTTTCACATTAACGAACATTTTAACTCCAATTAGCAATATGTGTTGAAAAGTATACTGTGGTTGAGACTTGGTCTCATCCTTCCATAAATCTCCATGTCCAGACTTTCCTCAGTGTGTTAACAAGTAAGATGCAGACATGGGCTGGGCTCAGTGGCTCACACCTGTAATCCCAGTACTTTAGGAGGCCGAGGCGGGTGGATCACCTGAGATCAAGAGTTCGAGACCACCCTCACCAATATGGTGAAACCCCGTCTCTACTAAAAATATAAAAATTAGCCAGGCCTGGTGGCATGTGCCTGTAGTCTCAGCTACTCGGGAGGCTGAGACAGGAGAATTGCTTGTACCCGGGAGGCAGAGGTTGCAGTGAGCCAAGATTGCACCACTGCACTCCAGCCTGGGCAACAGAGCAAGACTCCGTCTCCAAAAAAAGAAAAAAGATGCAGACATGAAGCCTCTTTACCTCCAAATTCTTCAGAGGCTTTTAGGCGGCTAAAAGGAAAACAGCTCTGACCTGAAACCAAATACTTTCTCTGAGAAGATGGGAATGCAGAGGACAGCTCTGCCTTAAACTCGGAGCGAACCCCAAACAAAACAGAGCGGCTCAAAGAACAAGGCGCCAAGCACATGATGGTCCACCTCAAAATGGAAGCACGGCAAGCCTCTTCTTTCACTTCATTATGACTTTTCATCAATCAAGCTGAAGTAGAAGAAAGAAACCCTCTAGACATCTTGGGAATATAAAAACCCAAACTGTTACCTGCTAACCAAAGAAGAAAAAAAAAAAACAAAAACAAAGACACTACATGCCTGTAATCCCTGCCCTCTGGAAGGCAGATGCAGGAGGATCACTTGAGCCCAGGAACAGAAGACCAGATGGGCAGCCCAGTGAGACCCCATCTCTAGAAAAAATTTAAAAATTAGTCGAGTGTAGTGGTATACACCTGTAGTCCTAGCTACTTGGGAGGCTGGGGCAGGAGGCTCACTAGCCTAGGTGTCAGAGCAAGACCCTAGCCCTTAAAAAACAAAACAACAACAACAAAAAACCTACATAGGCCTAAAGCTCTAAGATGTTGACAAATACAGACCTGTGCTTATAGGTAGCGAGTCTACACTTTTTCCTGACAGCTGCAGTACTAATTTCGGGGATTCCTTCACTCGCCAGGTATCTGAGTACTTACCAAGCCTATGACACTGACACAGGGGCAAGGAGACACAGTGAGAAAAACAAAGAGACATGGCCTTAGCCCTGATGGGATTTATATTCTCATCAGGTAGACAGACTTCAAATGACCCTGGAAATAAATATAAGTGAGGAGCTAGCTAATACTTCCTACTTCAAACAGAAGGATCTTCTATATATATGATAGGCAAAATTCCATTTTAGAATAAAATATAACCTTATTTTATAGCTGAAAAAAATCAGATACATTAAATAATTTGCCCAAGGCCAAACAATCACCTCAGTTTGGCAAGGCCTCAAAGTCCACGTTCTTTTAAGCACAGCAGGTCAGCTCTGCCCTCTGACTGCTGCTCCCAGAAGCTCTCACAAGACCACCAGGAAGAAACAACTTTACTGCTGCCCCTGCTCCCACACTCACAGCCTTTGAACAGGCCTGCGTCTAATAAATACCATTTTAGGTATCCATGGTACAATGTTAATGCTCTTCTCACTTTACTCGGGGAAAATTTTCCTTCTAAGTTCTGCAGAAACTGAAAAGAGTCAATAACACAGGAAGCCCAAAGGCCTGTTTTTTAATAAAATAAACCTAAAATGGTTACTGGGCCCTTGAGGATTTCTAGGTGCACAATAAAAAGGGCTAACACATTCCTTTAATTCTGTTTCTCCCATCCTGGCCAACTCAGTATTAGCTAAGAATTTTCAAAACTGTTTCCTTTTCACCCTTAGAAATATCTTACTCACTACCTTCCAAAACAAAAAATACATTGAACAATGTCGTCCTGAAAACACTAAATCAAATGATGATGGTAAGTGAGGAGCTAATACTTCCTACTTCAAACAGAAGGATCTTCTATATATATGATAGGCAAAATTCCATTTTAGAATAAAATATAACGCCATTTTACAGCTGAAAAAAATCAGATACATTAAATAATTTGCCCAAGGCCAAACAATCGCCTCAGTTTGGCAAGGCCTCAGAGTTCACGTTCTTTTAAGCACAGCAGTTTACTCTGTCATCCTGCATAAATCGTTCATTAGGGTGATTTACTAAGTGATGATTATTTTTATTGGGCAAACGATGAGTCCTTAATTAATATTGTTTAAATTCTAATGTTTTTAATGATTTTTAAAAAATAAAATAGCCCAGCGTAAGAACCATTTGTATGAATTTTTTAAATGTCTACATAAATTTCTTTGGATAGATGTCATGCTTCCTGATTGATCAATTTTAGATTCAAAAACTATCAGCCAGGCGCGGTGGCTCACCCTGTAATCCCAGCACTTTGGGAGGCCAAAGTGGGTGGA
>NW_012115599.1:12506531-12512551 GCF_000951035.1 Colobus angolensis palliatus
AAAAAAAAACCAACAACAAACTATTTTGTTTAGGCCAGGCATGGTAACTCATGCCTGTAATCACTTGAGCTCATGAGTTTGAAACCGTGTTGTCTCTACAAAAACTAAAATAATTAGCTGGGTATAGTGGCACATGCCTGTGGTCCTAGCTACTTGGGAGGCTGAGGCCGGAGGATTGCTTGAGCCAGGGAAGTCAAGGCTGCAGAGAGCTATGATCACGCCACTGTACTCCAACCTAGGCAACCTGTCACAAACAAACAACTCTACTTTATTTAGACTCTCCTAACTATTGAATAGGTAGGGGTGGGGTCAAAACACTAAGGCTTCAGCTCAGTCACTACTGAAATGTGTAACCTCAAGTCTGTTCATTTCTCTGTGACTACTTATTTATATTGTGGGGTACATGAATGGCCTTTTTCAATTTTACAGGGTCGCTAGTGCTACCTGAGATTAAAGTGGTAAATGTGAAAGGTATTATTTAAAGTCAAGATATTTGATCATCTTTCTGTACCTGGCTCCTAACATAGGGCCTAACACAGAACAGAAACTCAGTAAACATTTGAAAAGAAAGAATAAAGTTCCCTTTTGCACAGGCTGATGACATTCATAAAGTACAGGAAAGGAAACTCAACCTTAAGGAACCAAATGGTGGGTCAGGTTAACCACAATAAAAATAGGCAATACACACACAGCCAACAGAACCACAATAAATGTTCTGCATCTAACCACCAAACACAGCCCTCCATTACTGCATGCCACATAAATATATAAAAGTCGGTCAAAAATGTCATCCAAAATCAATTTCGCTTCTCAATCCACCCAAAATGTATCATTTTCTTTTCAATGACCATCTAACCACAGAATCAAAGTATCCCTACTAGTCACCCCTTTTTCTCACTGAAAATCAACTTTGTGGTAGAAAACTAATTCTGCAAATAAATGTCTATTAAAATCCTTACTATCTGTTAGGTGAGAAATGTTCAGTTATTTCAATCTATACAGTACTCTAAAATAAAATCTGTTGTTCATTCCTTCTCCGAGGCGAAGGGACCTCTCTCTCATCCCAACAGTGTGCTGTTCCACCTCTGGGCAGGCCACACAGTCCCAGGGTCTGGAGCTCCTACTCCCTGAAGACCCCACTGAGGTTGAGGTTGGATGATGAGAGAATAGATCCGAGGACCACCCATCCCTTCTAAAGGGCTGCTAGGGAGAAAACCTAGACTTGGTGTTTTAACATAAGGTAACCAGCAAGTGATGAGGACACAGTCTACACAGGTATCAATGCTGACAGTGATGCTAGTTACAGATGCTGGAGAACCAACAAAGAAATAAACAAGAAACTGTGAACATTTGATTTGGCCATGTAAAAATTAAGACTAATTATAGTTACTTACATAAACTGCTTACCTAATAATCACACAGTACAACAATGATCACACAAATCATTCAAGGTGTCAGATTACGAGTATTTGATTTAATCACAACACTGAACAGAGGACACACACTCAGCTTCCATAAATTACAGCATGCTTGTTTACTTACAATTTAATGCTGAAATAAACATCCCTGGATGAACAAGAACTTGTGTTATTGCAAAAGTATTCATGGTTCCTGAGCACAACCTGAAAACTAGAAGAGCAGAAACTCTTGGTGGCTCACAGCACTATTATAATGAGATTTCAAGGGCAAAAAACCTATCTTGTAGTTTTATTACATATGACCCTACAGTCACACTTCCATTGCTCTCCTATTCATTTGAATAAGGATTCTCCGCCCTACACAACACCATCCTTCATTCTAAACTGTCAAGGATTTATAGTAACAGGAAATCTGGAGTTGGCATAGGCAGACACTAAATTTTGGCTGGCTGGAGAGAAAAGCTTCCTTTCAGCATAAAGGGTATAATTTGGGTTTCTTAATGACCTTGTTCAGGGTGAGGACTCCAGACACTGCCAGTCATAAAGCCTGGGGAACTTGTTTTGCCTTTTCTAGAAGTTTTCAATCCTATGCACACAGTCCTTGAGCCTCATCAGGAGACATTCTCATAGCCAAGAACCAGGACTCTCAGTGTGACTGAAGAAGCCCTGGGTGGCTAAATAATACCCCTGCCAGTTTAAGGATCTCCCCACTGTTATCCTGTGCACAAGGAAGGAGATCATTACAGCAGAACACAGGCCAAAGCAAAAACAGGGTTACCTTTAAGCTTGATAAAATCCTTTGAATTTAAACTATATTCCATTTCACGAAAAGTACCAATTTGGCTTTCTGCACACATGTTGGTAAATAAATAACTACATAAATCCTGAAAGGAGTAGGAAGGGCCTGTCTTTTCTTCTTTCCATATCACTAATTCCCACTCAGTTCAAAGGTTCACAAGTCTTTGCTGTGGAAACAAAAACAACCATTTGGAGACTTAGCTTTCACCATGATAAACAATAGATTAAACCAAAATATTGATTTATCTGCCTGCTTAAAAAACTAGTTACCATACCACTCCAGGTCTCCATCTACAAACTCCTGTGCACACCAAAATAAGTAACGGGGCTATTCTAAAATGAATACTACCCTTCTACTAGAGAGGGAAAAAAGTGTTTCATTTCAGTTATCCCTTATAAAACTCCAGTCCTTCCACAAAGCCCCACTCTCCCATTTTATGTTGTAATATCCTATTCATTCATTCTTTCCTTCTTTCTTTCTTTCTTTTTTTTTTTTGAGATGGAGTTTCACTTTGTCACCCAGGCTGGAGTGCAGTGGTACAATCTCGGCTCACTGCAACCTCTGCCTCCTGAATTCAAGTGATTCTCCTGCCTCAGCCTCCTGCGTAGCTGGTACTAAAGGTGCCCACCACCATGCCCAGGTATTTTTTTTGTATTTTTAGTAGAGACGAGGTTTTACCATGTTGGCCTGGCTGGTCTTGAACTCCTGACCTCAGGTGATCTCCCAACTCAGCCTCCCAAAGTGTTGGGATTACAGGCATGAGCCACCACACCCAGCCCATTCATTCTTTTTTGAGGCAGAGTCTAGCTATGTTGCCCAGGCTGGAGTATAGTAGTAGTATGATCACAGCTCACTGCAGCCTCGACCTCCCAGGCTCAAATGATCCTCACACCTCAGTCTCCTGAGTAGCTAAGACTACGGGCACCATCACCTCTGGCTAATTTTTTAAATTTTTTTTGTAGAGACAGGGTCTCCCTGTGTTGCCTAGGGTGGTCTTAAACTCCTGAACTCAAGCAATCCTCTCGCTTCAGCCTCCCAAAGTGCTGGTATTACAGGGCACGAGCCACTACGCCCAGCCTGTAATATCCTATTTAGATGCAAAGTCATAGGAGAGATCACCCACTCAACTGCAAATCAACAGTCACCAAGTCCTGTTCATTCCTCCTGAATATTTCAAATTTAGCTTCCTCTTCATACTCACTGGAACTGCCTTTTTTCAGGCCCTAATCATTTTGTACTCCTAGTTAACCTCAACTCCTTTGATCCACCTTCCAAAAATCTGAAGTCATCTTCCTAAATTGCAAATCCATAATTACTGTCAATGTAAAATCCAACTCCTTTACATGGGCATCTCACCTCTGCTAATACCCCATCTAATCTCTTCGTACCCCACAGAACCCCTCTCCCTCCTACATATCAGGCAGTTACCTGCAGTTGTCTCAATGCACCATGCTTCCAGACACCCATTCTTTGCACACACTGTACACTCTCTCCAGCTTAAAATCCCTCTCACTTTTCCTCTTCTTTGTCTGTACAAGTCCTATTAGCTCTAATACTCCACCCAGACCTCATCCCTTCAGGGAGGAACATTTCCCCAGCCCTGTCCCTTGTTTCCTCTCTGATGCTCCAGCATCACTCTGTTTCAGAGCACTCATCACACTATTCTCTATCTCCCCCATCAGAAGATCACAAGGCTGGGATTGAGACTTCTTTTCTCTAATAACTCCATTGGCCAGCATGTGATCTTGCACAAACGAGGCACTCATTAAATGAAGAAACTGCCATTATCCTTTGGTTCTAAATCAACTGAATTCCTTCTGCTTCCCAAGAGAATTATGTTAAAAGCTCTTGACCATTTAAACACACTTAGAAATGAGAACTGGGTGTTAACTGATGTTCTCTGATCATGTAAACTACTGGCAAGGGTAAGATGACTTTTCATTAATGATAATGATAATCATTATGGCAAATGTCAGTTGAAGACAAAGCGCATGGCTCAGTGGAAAAAACACTGACTTAGGCATCAATGACATGGGATTGAGTTTAGACAAGTTACATAAGCCCAGGTCTGTGTTTTATGGGAGAATTTATTTAAGTCTGGGAATGTGTCTAGTGTAGCATCTGGCACATGCAGACCCTCCTCTGCTCCCACTCCACTGCTCTGCATGGGGCCAAATTGTTATTGCAAAGGGTCAGCAAATGCATTCGTACACCAAGCACCAGCAGTAGGCAGAATAAATGTCTCAGAATAATATATTATGATGTCCCTAAGGTACAGAGAAGCTACTATATTTAATAAAACACAAGTTTATTTCAGAGAGTTACCGAGTTCATAATCATTCTGTCACAAGGTATTTTCTCAATCAACAAACACTCAAAGTATAACCACAATCCTGCTGAAACTGAAACAATTTTTTTTATTGTTTGAATTGTCTCTCTCAGGCTTAGAAATAAAGCACCTAGAGATAAAGTGGCCTGGAGACAAGGTCCTCTAAGATGCTATCAAGCCAGCATCCAACCCCATGATGATTCAGTACCTTACCAACCTCACCTCCACTGACTCCTGCTGGATGGCTGCTTACTCACTGCTGGGCAAACAGGTCTTTCTTACTCTAGCTTCTCTACCTCTGCCCCTAGCTGTTCTCTGCCCTCCTCCACACCAGTCTTCTATCAACTATCTGAATCTCTGGCTTTCTCGAAAGGCAGGGCCCCACTTCCTAGGGGTATAAGTAGTCTAGGAGAGGGTTCTCCATACCACCCTACTCCATTACCATCGCCTCTTTCTCCAAACTCCTCCAGCACTATTTACATCCCTGGCTCAATGGCTGAATAACTAAAAGGAGGCTTTCTCTGTATAAATATTAATATTAGCAGCTGTCATTACTACATTCCAGCCACTGTTCTCTTTTTTCCTTTTAAAATAGGGTCTTGCTATGTTGCCCAGGTGAGTCCTGAACTTCAGGCTCAAGCAATCCTCCCAACTCAGCCTCCCAAAGTGCTGGGATTACAGGTGTGAGCCACCATGCCTGGCTTGCCACTACTCTAAGTACTTCACATGAATTACCTCATTTAATCATTACACAACTTTATATGAGAAGTTCTATTATTATAGATGAAGGAACTAAGGCAAAGCAATTAAGAAAGCTATCTATACCTCTCAACTGGTAGGTGGCAGAGGCAAGAGATGAACCCAGGCAGCTTGACTTCAGAGCCTCTATCAAATAGGCCCTTTGCTTACTTTTTATTTTGAAATAATATTAGGCTTTCAGAAGAGTTGCAAAGATAGCACAGAGCCCCGTATCCCCTTCACCCAGCTTCCCCTTATGCTAACCTTTTACAGAACCATAGTAAAGCTGACCCTTAAACAATGCAGGTTGGAACTGTTTGGGTCCACTTATATGCAGATTTTTTTCCAACCAAACACAGATAAAAAATATAGTGTCTGTGGGATTCAAAACCTGTGTGTGTGGAGGTCTGACTTTTCACAAACTTGGGTTTCTCAGAGCTGACCTCAGGACTTGAGTATACAAGGATTCTGTTATACATGGGGGTCCTGGAACCAGTCCCTCACATGTACCCAGGGATGACCGTACATTGATCAAAACTTAAGAAATTAACACTGATAGCCATCCCATTACTGGGTATATACCCAAAGGATTATAAATCATGCTGCTATAAAGACACATGCACACGTATGTTTATTGTGGCACTACTCACAATAGTAAAGACTTGGAACCAACCCAAATGTCCATCAATGATAGACTGGATTAAGAAAATGTGGCACATATACACCATGGAATACT
>NW_012115599.1:12513106-12513700 GCF_000951035.1 Colobus angolensis palliatus
ACTGTGTTAGCCAGGATGGTCTCGATCTCCTGACCTCAGAACCACCCACCTCGGCCTCCCAAAGTGCTGGGATTACAGGCGTGAGCCACCGCGCCTGACTGGTACAATACTCTTAACTACAGACTTTGTTGATACTTCCCTAGTTTTTACATTCATGTCCTTTGTTCCAGGACCCTACACTGCATTCAAGGGTCTCAGTTCTTGAGTCTCTAGTCTGTGACAGTTCCTCAGTCTTTCCTTGTCTTTCTCAGCCTTGACACTTTTAAAGACTACTACTCAGTATTTTATGGAATGTTCTTCAATTTGTGTTTCTGTTTTCTCATGATTAGACTGAAGTTATGGATTTGGGGAAGGAACACAAGAGGTAAAGCGTCCTTTTCATCACATCACATCTGGGGATATGTGACATCAGAATGACTTATCAGTGGTGATGTTAACCTTCATTACTTGGTAAAGGCAGTGGCTACCAGATTTTCCCACTATAAAGTTACCACTGTTCGACTGGATTAAGAAAGTGTGGTGGCCGGGCGCGGTGGCTCAAGCCTGTAATCCCAGCACTTTGGGAGGCTGGGGCAGGAGGCTCACTAGCCTAGG
>NW_012115599.1:12514525-12516872 GCF_000951035.1 Colobus angolensis palliatus
CCTGTTGTGGGGAGGGGGGAGGGATAGCATTAGGAGATATACCTAATGTAAATGATGAGTTAATGGGTGCAGCATACCAACATGGCACATGTATACATATGTAACAAATCTGCACGTTGTGCACATGTACCCTAGAACTTAAAGTATAATACAAAATTAAAATAATAATAATAAAGTTACCACTGTTCTCTCTCCATATTCTATTATTTGGAAGCCAGTTTCTAAGTCTAGCCCACTCTCAAAAAAGGAAGAGAATTAAATTCCATCTCCTAGAGAGAGGACTACCAAAGAACAAGGACATTGGTTGAAACCGCCATAGTAATTAATAAATATTTTGGGGAAGATACTTTGAAGCCATGCAAATATTGTTTCTCTTCAACTTTCACCCACCAATTTTATTCTTCACTGGTAGATCTTGCCTGCAGCAATTATTACTATGGTATGCTAATGGTGATTTTCTATTCCCCTCATTATTCCTACATTTATAATTGGAATTCTTCTGTAAGAAAAACTATCTGTTCTCCCCCACTTATTTATTCAGTCATTGATAGTGTAAACTCACAGATAACCAAGCCAATTTCTTAAGGGAGTTGTCAAGTTTTGTGTTCCTAAGTTATCTGCTACAGTGGTATGCACAACATATAGTAATTAGGCACTAATTAGTATTTGCTGATGAAAGTTTCACGGCAGAGAGAGCAACCTCCCACTCACACACTCCCATGGATGAAGGGAGAAGAGAAACCTCCTTCTCTTACTGACCTTCCGGACCAGCCATGTAAAAGGTCTTGCACAGTTCCTGGCACACAGTAGGAGGACAGTAAGCAGTCGTTCCTTTCCCCAGTCTAACTCTGCAGATGCTTTAAGACATGCCGATGCACCTTTCCTTGGACCTCTGCCAGGAAACGCTAAAACCACTGCCCCCTGCCACCCATTTTTTAATGGTAAGAAAACTGAGCTATAGGAAGAGTAAAAAATATTCCCAAGAACATACAGCTAGACGGTGGTTGAGGTGGGATTAGGTGGAAGATCCCCAAGGGGCACTGCTCACTCATGCCCTTCCCCAGAGCCAATGTGCACTCTGAGAGAGAGAAAAGTTCCTGGAGACAATCTTTCCTGCGTACCCTTTTTTTCTGTCTAGCCATGTCCTCTTCCCTTCAGAGTTGAAGCACAGAGAGACTAGAGGATAAAACTAAGAGAAATGGATACTTTCCAGACCCCAGGGATCCAGACAGACCTTAACCAAGCTAAAATCCTATTAACAAGAACAGACTTAAGGCTTAACTCAAACTTAAGGATTTCGTTCAGGTATTTACACATCAAACTGAAGGCTAAAATAAAAATCAATGAAAGACGGAGAGACAAGATTTTACTCTACTCAAACCCTGATGGCCACACGAAACCAAAGACCAATCAAAGAGGTGAAACAATGTTATTCACAAGCAAAACAATGACAAAAAGCAGTCAGTTAAGCTCTCTCTTAACTTTTGCTTCTTCATCTATAAAATGGAAATAACAGTAATTATCTTGCAGGCAGGTTGTGAACGTAAACTGAGCAAATACATGTACATAAAGTCCTTGGCACAGACAGAGCAAAGTATTAAGTGCTCAAGAAATGAAACCATCCCACCCATCCCAAATACACACACACCCACCCCCCCACAATATTGCCGGTAGCAATACCTCTGAGCTACTGAGTTACTGACTTCAAATACTCCAGTATGGGCTGGATTTTGCATTGAAGTTTGATCATGGCTGCAGGGCAACCTGAAGAAGCAAGAATCAGACAGCTGGCCCCACTGAGGACAAAAGTCAATGCACAGACTCCATCAGGTTGGATCAGAGGAAGAGTGGTGAGCATGATGTGGTAAGTGTCAAAATCTCACAAGGCCCAGTTCCTGGTAATGAGGAAACCTAATGCCAGCCAGATTCATCACATGATGACTCCAATAACCTCATTAAGTCATCATCAATAGAAAATCAGATGTTGGCCAGGCACAGTGGCTCACGCCTATAATCCCAGAACTTTGGGAGGCTGAGACGGGCAGATCACTTGAGGGTAGGAGTTCAAGACCAGCCTGGCCAACATGGCGAAACCCCGTCTCTACTAAAAGTACAAAAATTAGCCGAGCGTGGTGGCACACACCTGTAATCCCAGCTACTCAGGAGGTTGAGGCAAAAGAATTGCTTGAACCTGAGAAGTGAAGGTTGCAGTGAGCTGAGCTCATGCCACTCCAATCCAGCCTGGTGACAGAGCAAGACTCTGCCAAAAGAAAAAAAAAGATAAAAAAGAAAAGAAAAGAAAGGAAAAGAAAATCAGAATCAGGTGTTACCTTGAGCAACACGAAGT
>NW_012115599.1:12517265-12527100 GCF_000951035.1 Colobus angolensis palliatus
GCCTCGGCCTCCCAAAGTGCTGGAATTACAGGCGTGAGCCACCATGCCCAGCCCACAATCTTTTTTTTTAAATTATAGGAAAGGCAATCCTAGTGGTTATTAGTTATTACATAATATAGTTAGCCCTCGATATCGATGGGTTCTAGATCTGTGAATTCAACCAACCATGGATAAAAAATATTTGGAAAAAAAAATGGATGGCTGCATCTGTATTAAACATGTACAGGCTTTCTGTCTCATTATTCCCTAAAAAATACATTTTAATAATTACTTACATAGCATTTACACTGTATTTAGGGATCATAATTAAACTGGAGATGATTTAAAGTATACGAAAGAATAAGCACAGGTTATACACAAATACTATGCCATCTTATATAAGAGACTTGAGTTGGAATTTTGGTATCTTCGAGGGGTCCTAGAATCAATCCCCTCATGGAGACTGAGGGATGACTGTATTCACATTTTTTTAAAAGACCCAGATTTGTGGCCCAAACTCACAGCTGATTCAATCCATCAGAAAATGTTTTTCAGCCAGTGCTGTAATCCCAGCACCTTGGGAGGCCAAGGCAGGAAGACTGCTTGAGGCCAATAGTTCAAGGCTACCGTGAGCTATGATTGTGCCATTGCATTCCAGCCTAGGCAACAAAGCAAGACGCCATCTCTATAAAAAATTTTAAAATTAGGCAGATGGGCTGGGCACGGTGGCTCATGCCTGTAATCACAGCACTTCGGGAGGCCAAGGCAGGTGGCTCACGAGGTCAGGAGATCGAGACCATCCTGGCCAACATGGTGAAACCCCGTCTCTACTAAAATACAAAAAAAAAAAAAACATTATCCAGGCATGATGGTGCATGCCTGTAGTCCCAGCTACTCGGGAGGCTGAGGCAGGGGAATCGCTTGAATCCGGTATGTGGAGGCCCCTGTGAACCGAGACCACGCCACTGCAGTCCAGCCTGGCAACAGAATGAGACTCCGTCTCAATTAAAAAAAAAAAAAAAATTAGGCAAACTTGGTGGTGCATGCCTGTAGTCCTACTACTCAAAAGACTGAGTGAGGTTGGAAGATAGCTTGAGCTACAATTCCACCACTGCACTTCAGCCTGGGCAACAGAGCAAGATCCTCTCTTGGAAAAAAAAAAAAGTTTTTCTGCATGATCATGACTTGCCTGTTAAAGAGATAGAGGTTTATGGGCAAACTGGTGCAGTAGAATGACAATCAAACCCCGCCACAAGCCAATTTGAAAGTACCAATATGAGGATAAAAAACACTGAAGACAGAAGTTATAGGAAATGAGTTTTATGGATTACAGTGGGAACACCCCACACATACATCCAAAAAATCTTGGATTTAGCTTCTACTATATCATTCTGCTAGTACTAGTAGCATTATACCAAACTTATAATTTGGTAAATACATTCCTCTCAGCAAACACAGATATTTTTAAGTGACTGTGAAATTTCACCCAAAAAAATCAGGTCTTCATAAATATCTGCCAATTGAATGAGAAGACGCTAGGGTACCTGGACTGCTATTTTCATCAGTTTTCTTTGTAAATGAACTACAAATTTTACAAAAGAGCATAGTTGAAGAGAAAGGTAACTGGAAGTGATGGTAACTGAAGACAATAACAAGTCAAGTCTAACATCACAATGGATAAGGAAAAGGCATCTTTTTTTTTGTTTGTTTTTTTGAGACAGAGTCTTGCTCTGTCGCCGGGGCTGGAGTATAATGGCATGATCTTGGCTCACTGCAACCTCTGCCTCCCGGGTTCAAGCAGTTCTTCTGCCTCAGCCTCCCAAATAGCTGGGGTTACAGCCACAGTCGCCACTCTGGAAAAGACATCTTTTAAAAAGACAGCTCTATCAATTTGGTTGACAAAACATAACTAGTAAAAGCACTGGACCTGATTTTTTATACACTCCTTCTTTTAAAAAGAAAAACTTAGGCCAAGTGCGGTGGCTCATGCCTGTAATCCCAGTAGTCTGGGAGGCCGAGGGGCGTGGATCATCTGCAGTTGGGAGTTCCAAACCAGCCTGACCAACACAGAGAAACCCCATCTCTACTAAAAATACAAAATTAGCCGAGAATGGTGGTGCATGCCTGTAATCCCAGCTACTCAGGAGGCTGAGGCAGGAGAATCGCTCAAACCCAGGAGGTAGAGGTTGCGGAGAGCCGAGATCATGCATTGCACTCCAGCCTGGGCAACAAGAGCAAAACTCTGTCTCAAAAAGAAATAAAAAAGAAAAACTTAAACCTTAAAATGAAGCATTAAGCCCTGGATCATTTACTTGAAAAGTCTTTTGAAACTCTGCTCTGGGTCTGCTAAAGATGGCAAGAGAGACTGCTGATGAGTGACTAGCAAGAAAACTATTCTCCAGCTGAGTCTTAAACACACAATTATGGAGATAGCGATAGATTAAAAAGTAACAAATGTGGAATCTCTGCCAATTTCAATATCTAAAGTATTTTCATTTGTAGGTAAAAAGTAATAGGCCTATTCTATTACTGTTAGGTATACAGGACCCATAGGTATTTTCAGAGCTACTTAGCTAGAATACTACCTTTTCCTTATACTTCCATCACTGGGGACGCAGACATCTTTCTGGTAGCCATGATTCCACATAAAATAGGACCCTTAAAGGCCTTGCAAACAGAACACCTCAGTCCTGTCTGGGTGTGTTGGCTCACACCTGTAATCCCAATACTTTAGGAGGCCAAGGTGGGCAGATCTCTTAAGCCCAGGAATTCGAGACCAGCCTGGCAAACATGGCAAGACTCCGTCTCTACAAAAAATACAAAAATTAACCGGACATGATGTCATGAGCCTGTAGTCCCAGCTACTCAGGAGACCGAGGTGGGAGGATTGCTTGAGCCCAGGAGGCTGAAGTTACAATAACCTGTGATTGCATCACTGTGTTCCAGCCTGAGTGACAGAGTAAGACTCCATCTCAGAAAACAAACAACCATCCACAAAAAAACCACCTCATCCCAGTTTTCGGCCAGTCATTTAACCACTATAAAATCATCAGTAAAATGGGCACTAATACCTATATTGAAGGATTGTGAAGATTAAAGTACCAAGGATTATGGAAAGTAATATTTCCTATCCCATAATCCTAGGCTTCAAGATAGCATTGACAATCATTTGAACCAGCCAGAAAATACTGTCTGAAAATCATTTTATGGGCAAACTAATTATTATTTGAGAATGCAAGTTTTGGCTGTGAATCACTAATGAGTGAGGGAATTGTTTAAAAAAACAAGCAGAGTTGGAAATAACTTTAAATACACATGCTTTTGGTTTCTTGCCAATTGTTTAGATTCACTTCCCTTGTACAAACTTTGGCCCTAGTAGTTCATCTGGCAGTTTATGTAGCTTATGGGTCCAAAACTAATTTTTATCATTTTGAACTGGTTGTGGGGGGCATGGGGACCACTTAAATTTTCTCACAGGTAAAATTCATGAACACATGCACCTACATGAGATGAGAATTTTCTAGAAGTCTGAAAAAGCAATATGGGAGCTGCAGGGAAGTCCCCCACATTATCTAAACTAATATAGTATTTGGCATAGACGTAAAGGCATTCTCCTTATCTAACTTTCCTGTATTCCAGGGAATTTGCCAATTAAAAAAAAAAATGAGCCTACCTCACTTTATGTAGTCAAAGTCTTCCCAAAGGACTTTGTGTTACATTCTTGGGTAAAAGGAAGAAGTCCCAGTTGCATAATAACCAAGAGCAAAGACTCTGGGGCCTGTCTGACTGGGTTCAAAACTAAGCTCTAACTTTTACTAGCTTACTGCACCTTGGCAAGCTACTTCGTCTCTTTGTGCTTCAGTTTCCTCACCAGTAAAATGGCAATACTACTAGTGCCTTCCTCAAACAGTTGTTATGGCCGGGTGCGGTGGCTCATGCTTGTAATTCTAACACTTTGGGAGGCTGAAATTAGAATTTGAGACCAACCTGGACAACACAATTAGATCTCATCTCTATTTTTCTTATTAAAAAAAAAAAAAGAGTTGTTATGAAGACAAAATGAGTTAATATTTGTAAAGTGCTTAGAAGGGTATAGCATGAAGTAAGTGGTATAAAAGCAACCATTAAACTTAAATAAATCCCTAATTAATCTTCCAGTAAAATTTTATCTAAGCACATAGTAAGTGGTGGCTTAAGTCTCATCCAAAGAGACTGATTCTCCAAGTGGCCAAATGCAGTGCTTTATCAGCAAAAGTTTTGGAATCACAGAGATGCCAGGCTCTGCACTCCTCTGTGTGGCCCTGGGCCCTGGGTTAGTCACTTTAACTTCTCTCTTAACTTTTGCTTCTTCATGTGTAAAATGGAAATAACAACAATTGTCTTGCAGGCATGTTGTGAAGATAAACTGAGTTAATACATGTATGTAAAGTCCTTGGCACAGACAAAGTATTAAGTGCTCAAGAAGTGAAACCATCCCACCCATCCCAAATACACACACACACACACACACACACACAAAACACTGCCGGTAGCAATACCTCTGAACTACTGAGTTACTGACTTCAAATACTACAGTATGGGCTGGATTTTGCCTTGAAGTTTGATCATGGCTGCAGGGCAACCTGAAGAAGCAAGAAGCAGGCGGCTGGCCCCACTGAGGACAAAAGTCAATGCACAGACTCCATCAGGTTGGACCAGAGGAAGAGTGGTGAGCATGATGTGGATAGTTATGAGCAAAGCCAGGACTGGGGCTCCTCCCCAGGCACAGCTAAGAGTTAAAGATCTAAAAACCACATCAGAAAGTCTGAGAACCTTTTAGACACTCAGGTAAACAGCCCTGAACTGATCTGTTTTGTAATCTTTTCTGGCCATCAGTCTTTTTGTAAATAGGTCTCAACTATAATTTAAAAGAAAAAATACATTTGCAACCAGACTGGGCAACATAGCAAGACCTCATCTCTACTTTACAAAATAACAAAGCTTTTTTTCTAATTACTTTTTTTTTTTTTTAATAGAAACTGGGTCTCACTATGTTGCCCAGGCTGCTCTCAAACTCCTGGGCTCAAGTGATCCTCCGGCCTCAACCTCCCAAAGTGCTGGGATTATAGGTGTTAGCCACCATGTCAGGCCATAAAGCTGTTTTTATTTTATTCTGCTTGGAGCATATTGCTCTATGCATTTGTATTATTAATGGCCCTCTTCTAAACATCTGGTCTCTGAAAAAGAACCAGCAAAGCCCTAAGTTAACCATTAAAAGTCCTGGGCTTGCACAAAGTTTACTTTCTGAATATAAGTAGTATTTAGCAACCATAAATCAGTACATTACTTCCCAGTCAGAAGAACCCAGGAGATGTAAGGGGCCTCAGAATTATTATGAGTCCTCAAGTTCAACAATATGTATGTTTCTTGTTGTTGATTTGGAGGTGTAATTTGAATATTCAGCTGTTGATTTCTGCAACGGCTGAACATTGAAACTACACCTACCATTCTACTGAACATATCAAATGTTATAAGCAGAATGTACACACTAACTTATCCACATGTGTGTTCATCACAGAGCTGTTCTAATAGCAGAAAACGAAAAACAAACTCATGTTCCATGTCAGAAAAGGGGTTAAATTAATTACAATTCATACACACCACGGATATCACATCCATTTAAAACGAGGTTGAGGAGGAGAGAAAACATAGCAAAGTGGTTTCACAATATAGTTAGTGAAAACGTGAGACAAAGTATGTACAAAATAATGTCATTTCTGTTAAAAAAAAAAGTTTGCACAGAAAAAAAACAAGAATGTACACCAAAATTTCAAATTAATTTCTGTAGGAAGTAGAATTATAACCGATTTTATTTTCTTCTTTGTGCATTTGTCTTGCAATTTTTCTACCATAAAGGCAGAGGTTTACAGTCCCCCTATCAACAATTCAGAAATCCAAAAAACTCTGAAAATATATTTTCATAAGTTAGCAGCAAATTCATTTAACTGCAAAACCTGACCTACACTGATATGAAGCTGCTCCATATTTATCCTATTTAGTGAATATTTACAGGCTTTGCTGTAGAAATATAATGATTCCAGGGTGCTGCCACAATCCCACTAGGGACTCAATATACAATATTGAGTCAGCACCCTGAAAACATATCTGGCCCCAAGGTTTCAAACAAAGGATTGTGGACCTGGATTGCTTTGTAACTTTGCCACCACTGCCAATTTTCAGGCTTTTAAAAATAGGACTCTTCACAGTTTAAAATGTTGGGAGCTTCTGCTATGAATTATTATAAATGTTAAAATGGCAACATCAATAAAAGATATGTCCTTAACAGGATCCTCACTCTGATTCATCAAGGGTGGAAAGCATCTGGCTCCCATCAGATGATTCTAGCAGCCGAGGTTTACCAAGTTCTTGCCATGTGCCAGGGATTAGATGTCTTACATCCTTTTAGCTTATTTAATGCTGCTTTAGAAGATAGGTACCATCCCAGGCCCATTATACATATGAAGACACAGAGGCTCAGAAAAGTGACTTAATTTGCCTAAGTCACAAGGCAGAGTTGGGTCACAGCCTGATCCTTAGCCGCCATAGTATGTCCTCACCACTTAAGCAAGCCAGGAGGCAGTTCTGCTTCCTGGATCAGTGGTAATAATAGCACAAACAGATACAACTATCTTGTTTCAAAGCAGAGACAACTGACTTGTTTTAAAGACAACTGACTTTTTTGATTTGTAAACTAAACAAACTTGATCTACAAATTACTGAGAAAGGATAAATATGAAGCCATACCATATAATTTCTAGTATTACTACCATTAACTCTAACCACACCAAAGTTATGTGAAGATGTTCTATGAATGTAACATATTATACGATATAATTTTCTCTACCACAGAAAATCTCCCAATAATCCTTTGGAAATCAGTGTGGGAAATATTTTCTGAGAGCTCTCCAAAAAAGAGACCAAGTTCCTACCCACAGGAGAGCCTGATTTTTCTAAGAACAAACTCTCTACTGTCTACTTCTGGGGTTTCCTTAGTGTTTCTGGGCTACAAAACCCAGTAATTTACTTTCCCTTCGAAAGACTAGGGCAGAAATAGCCTGGACTTCCTTTCTGCAAACCAAAATTCACAGCTGTTTGGGGTGAACAATCTAATGTGGGAAATTAGAACCTCTTGAAGGGATTTTTCTGGCCAAGAATCCAACTTTCACTAGGACCATAACCTCCTATGACCCTTGAACATGCTGAAGCTACTAGATACAAGTCAAATTCTTCAGATCACAAGCTTGTTTCATTGTTTCCTGTCTCTAATTTTTGCAACTAAGAGAGTAAAAACTGAACTTCAGTTGGAGGATGCGAAAAAGGGAGACCACTGACTTTAAATCTTAAACTTTGTAGTAAATTTTCTTTTCATGGCAGCCTCAACCTTCCACCTTCTGGGCTCTAGCAATTCTCCCACCTCTGTGTGTCTGCTTCCTGAGTAGCTGGGACCATAGGTGCATGCCATCACACTCAGCTAATTTTTTATTTTCTTTTTTTTTTTGAGATGGAGTTTTGCTCTTTTTTGCCCAGGCTGGAGTGCAGTGGCACGATCTCAGCTCACTGCAACCTCCGCCTCCCAGCTTCAAACAATTCTCCTGCCTCAGCCTCCCAAGTAGATGTGATTACAGACGCAGGCCACCACATGTAGCTAATCTTGTATTTTTAATAGAGACAGGGTTTTACCATATTGGCCAGGCTGGTCTCAAACTCCTGACCTCAGGTGATCCACCCGCCTCAGGCTCCCAAAGTGCTGGGATTACAGGTGTGAGCCACTGCGCCTGACCTAATTTTTTTATTTTTTGTAGAAACGAGGTCTTGCCATGTTGCCCAGGCTGGGAAAATTATCTTTAATTCTAAGTAAATGCCTTATTCAGTTTAAGATTAGGCACCTTCTAGATTTTTATATAGAAAGTAACTACCACAGAAGTCATTTCTAGGCATGTTACCTTTTTTTGTTTCCTTTGTTTTTCAACAGGGGAACCACACTCTGCTTTAGAGAAAGCAAAAATGTAAGTACAGCAATTCCAAAATGCAGGAACAGGGCTGCCATCCGAACAAAATCACACTTAAAGGGAGTATTTTAAGACATTCTTGGCCAGGCGTGGGGGTTCACACCTGTAGTAATTCCAGCACTTTGGGAGGCCGAGGCAGGCGGATCACTTGAGGTCAGGAGCTCGAGACTAGCCTGGCCAACATAGTGAAACCCCGTCTCTACTAAAATACAAATATTAGCCAGGTGCAGTGGTCACGCCTGTAATCACAGCTACTCAGGAGGCTGAGGCACAAGAATTGCTTGAACCTGGGAGGCAGAGGTTGCAGTGAGCTGAGATTGCACCACTGTACTCCATTCTGGATGAAGGAGTGAGACACTGTCTCAGGAAAAAAAAAAAAAAACACACAAAAAAAGGCCCGGCGCGGTGGTTAACGCCTGTAATCCTAGCACTTTGGGAGGCCGAGGAGGGTAGATTGCCTGAGCTCAGGAGTTCGAGACCAGCCTGAGCAAAACGGTGAAATCTCGTCCCTACTAAAATACAAAAATTTAGCCAGGGGTGGCAGCATGCGCCTGTAATCCCAGCTACTCAGGAGGCTGAGACAGGAGAATCCCTTGAACCTGGGAGGCAGAGGTTGCAATGAGCCGAGATCGCGCCATTGCACTCCAGCCTGGGCGACAGAGAGAGACTCTGTTTCAAAAAAAAAAAGAAAGAAAAGAAAAAAAAAGACATTCTTGAAAAACGATTTTTAATTAATTAAGATAGTTTAGTGGAAGACCCAGAAAACTGTTATGCTAGTGGATAGCTGCATTTTATCTTGTTTTTGCATTCTCTTAGAAGAGCAGGAACTTACACAAATCCACAAGATCTGTTTCCAGGCCCTTCCATTCTACAATCCTTACATGGTCAGTGTTGCCCTCTTCCTTAAGATGTTAAAAACATTTTGCTCAAAATAGGCACTTTTGAAAGAAATCTGACACAGTAGTGGGCAAAAGTAAAAAGGTCAGCATGAGAAAAGGCTGTCATGCCATTATAATCTCCAAGCTTCAGATCCATTCTGGGAATGAATAAAGGACCATTTCAATAGAACGGTTATGCTAATCACTGTTTAAAAAATAGTAACAATAACAAGAGGAAGAAGTCTAGTCTGGCATGGTGGCAGGTGCCTGCAGTCCCAGTAGCTTAGGAGGATGAGGCAGGAGGATCAATTGAGCCCAAGAGTTTAAGGTCAGCCTGGACAACATCAGCAAGACTCCTGTCTCAAAAATTTTTTTAATTAAAAAAAACAAAAAACAAAGTCCTTAAATAAGTATTAGGAAGCTTTCTTTAAAACAATGAATTACTTGTCATATTTTCTGACATTTGGGAGAATCTATTATTATCCTCCAAATGAGATCCATTTTTCAAAATTTTTCATGCTTCATTCCTTATTTCAGAACATTTTCACATCTTGGGAAATTCATATATGTTTTTGGAATAGTTTTCTTTTTTCTTTTTCTTTTTTTCCCCCAACAAAATGGCCGCATAAAAATTAGTTTACAGCCACATTCACTGCTACCATCTATAAACTTTCAGATTCTCCAGCAAGTCTCCTTGGTTTCCTCTTTTCTTATTCACCCTTCTCATGCTTGAGAAATTAAGCATAAAATATTCCTAAACCATGACATAATCTCCTCAACTGTGATCTTTGGTTTAGTTTCTCTGTGCTTCTGAACCCTAAGAAGTACATTTCACTTTACTTTTCCATTCATATACATCAGCATTTAGTTCATAATTCAATTTACAGTTTGAAGCTATTGTGACTGGTTTTCTTTTTTTTTTTTTTTTTG
>NW_012115599.1:12527430-12552635 GCF_000951035.1 Colobus angolensis palliatus
GGCCTCCCAAAGTGCTGGGATTACAGGCTTGAGCCACCGCGCCCGGCCGTGACTGGTTTTCTTTTTTCTTTTTTTTTGCAGGGGGTGGTGGTGGGGGCATGTGGTCTGGCTCTGTCACCCAGGCTGGAATGCAGTGGAACAATCTTGGCTCACTGCAGCCTCAACCTCCCAGATTCAAGCAATTCTCTCACATCAGCCTCCCCAGTAGCTGGGACTACAGGTGCACACCATCACGCCCGGCTAATGTTTGTATTTTTTGTAGAGATCAGGTTTCAGCATGTTGCCCAGGCTGGTTTCAAACTCCTGGGCTCAAGTGATCCACTTGCCTCAGCCTCCCAAAGTGTTGGGATTACAGAGGCAAACCACTGTGCCCTGCCATGATTGGTTTTAACATTTTTGGCCTTTTAGTTGATATAATTTACTTTTAACCAAATCTTACTATATTCTTATACAGGAGTTTCCTTTTTGAAAATCAGTGTTTCACTATAACTCTAAACATAGCAAACTCTCTTTTTTTTTTTGAGACGGAGTCTTGCTTTGTCGCCCAGGCTGGAGTGCAGTGGCCGGATCTCAGCTCACTGCAAGCTCCGCCTCCCGCGTTCACACCATTCTCCTGCCTCAGCCTCCCGAGTAGCTGGGACTACAGGCGCCTGCCACCTCACCCGGCTAGATTTTTGTATTTTTTAGTAGAGACGGGGTTTCACCGTGTTAGCCAGGATGGTCTTGATCTCCTGCTCCCAAAGTGCTGGGATTACAGGCTTGAGCCACCGTGCCCGGCCGCAAACTCTCTTGTTACATGAGAATTTGAGTGCCTGCTACGTCCCCAGAGCTAAAAAATACTGTAAGTTAAGAAGTTTGATAGAATGCCTGTCCCAAGCTCCCAAGGTATAGACCAAAGGCATGCATCCATTAAACAATCAGAAAATGAGTTAGTATTATATAAAGTATAATCCATGCAATCCAGAGCCTCTGTAAGCCTAGACATTTTGGATAACTGTGCTTTCTGGATAATCTATTGCTTATCCTTTTAAGTAACAAAAATTATATTTAAACCATTTTGGATAGAAAACTATGTATTTTTCTTCTTTCACTAACAAGATATATTGAACATAATTTAATCTTTATTTGATGGTTACCAGTCATAATAAACATAAATCATAGCACAAAGATAAAGTAAACTGATGCTTGGGGCTTACATAGGTATATAGGGCTATATACACCTATGTTAATAGCTTCAAACAGCCAGAAGGTAGGATAAATTATGCTAAATTTGTATGCTTTCTCTGTCTCCTTTTTGTTGACCTGTGACGCAGACATATCATACTACTATAAACTCTGTAAGGGAACAGAAAATGTGTGAAGAGAGGGCCTAATTCTGATAGAGCACCTACAATGTCCCAGGTCTCAGACATATTTTGCAGTGCATCTAGCAATCACTTGGCCTGGCACAAAGTACATCATAGGTAAACACTGGGTATATGAATGATTCCTCTCCCTTATTTACTCTTTCTAATCTGCCATGATTGGAAAACAGATCCCCAAGCATGAAAAAACACCATTTAAAATGTGTCAGGCAGGGCACTGTGGCTCACATCTGTAATCCCAGCACTTTGGGAGGCTGAGGCAGGAAGATAGTTTGAGCCCAGGAGTTTGAGACTAGCCTAGGCAACATAGTGAGACCTCAGCTCTACAAAAATAAAAATAAATAATGTGTCTGGCATGGTACTTTGCACAGAACAGGTGCAACACAGCAAAACTGTATGTGCTGAACTGAGGATGACTGAGATTGAGGACTTAGAATATGCCAGGAATTATGGTAAGTCCCTTACACACATTATCTAAGATGACACCTATAAGGCAGATAGTATTATCCCCATTTTACAGATGCAGAAATTGAGTATCAAAGTGGTTAACCTGAATAATGTCAAGCAGCTGGTGAGTGGTGGCAGTGGAATGTGAATCCAGGAAGTCTGACACAAGAACAAGTGGTCTTAAATATAATGCTATACTGTCTCTGAATAAATATCCAGTAAATAAGGAAAGCTGGAAGAACAAAGTTTATAACAACATTTTTTTCTAGTAGAAAGTCTTTGCTGACTTTCTGGTTCTCAGGTATAGTATCAAGCAGTGAAGGTTACTACATGTAAACATTATTCTGACAGGCCAAAGCAATCAGCTGTGAAAGCTAGGCAAGCAAAGTACACCACAGACGATGTGCTCCAAAGACGTGGAAGCCTGAGAGATCTGTGTGTATTAGGGTCATTAGGAAGGGCTTTAAGAAGTTAAAACCTAAGCCCAAGCTGTGTAGAGGAAAAGGGATGGGTAAAAGAGGGCATTTTGTAGCTTAAGAATAAACACAAAGCCTTTGTGGAATATGGGGTGGGGGAACATAAACAGGTGAATACACAAACACATACGCGGTTTGGAACAATTATTCCACTGCAACTGTAAGCTCCTATTCCTGCCAGCTTTACTTCATTACTCAAACACCTGGACAAAGGCAAGTTACAGTTGGCAGTACAAGTAGGAGTAGAATATGGCAGCTAATACAAAGGCCAAATCTGAAGCTATGATTCCACAGCTCTCATTAAATAATCCAGGGTCTTCAGGGGAGAGAGGGTTGGGGGTAGAGGTAACCTACCCTTTACTATGCCCAAATCTAAAAAGGGAGGACATGCTGACCTAGGCATGGTCTCATTTACTCAGAAATCTTTCATTAGCTTTAATCAGAGTCACCTCTAATTAGTGTAACTAGTGCCTCCAGATCCTCCCTGCCCCTAGAAGTCACAGGAATGAGAAGTTGGGAAGCTCTTAGGCATTTACCCTCTCTACAAAAGACACAGAAGAAAGTCAAGGGGAGCCAGCTCTCTAACTCTGGCGAACAGAGAGTTAACACCCACGTTTTATGGCAGAGACAGGACACATCAGCAAGAGGCCCAAAGTAGAAGCACTGTGCTCAACAGGTCTCCTAGTATTGCTTAACTATATTAACTACATGGCAGTTAAATCCTCAGCAGAATTTCAACAGTCTCTGAGTGAGTGCACCAAGAATAACTTGACCTGAGGCTGGGCACGGTGGTTCACGCCTGTAATCCCAGCATTTTGGGAGGCCGAGGTGGGCGGATCACGAGGTCAAGAAATTGAGATCAGCCTGGCTAACATGGTGAAACTCCATCTCTACAAAAAATACAAAAAATTAGCTGGGTGTGGTGGCACGTGCCTGTAGTCCCAGCTACTTGGGAGGTTGAAGCAGGAGAATCGCTTGAACCCAGGAAGGCAGAAGTTGCAGAAAAAAAAAAAAAAAAAGGAATAATTTGACCTGTACTTGAAGGTGGGAGATGTAAGAAACTTCTCACTTTAGCAGGATATGCTGAGGGTTAAGATATCTCTGGAAAATCTCCAAATGCTATGTCATCAACTCATTAAAGACAGAGGCATCCCCAAACCTGTACAGTCTTGTCGCCTTTCAGACATCAGAACTGCAGAGTGGCAAATCCAGGTAAGATCCAAAACCCAATTCATGCATTCACTGTACATTTATTGAACACCTGTAAGTTGTCAGGCACTGATCTAGGGATTGAGAATATAAACATGATATATGGAAGTATACCCATCCATTATTATTTACCTTTATTATGCCCAGCCTCTCAAGGGTCCAGGCAGGAAGTTCTTCTTCTGTTGCCTCAGGAGCACCAAATAAGTTTCCGTTCTCATTTCTGTGCCTCTGATCATGGGGTACCCACCTGGAACATGCCCATAATAGCTCACCTACCCAAATCCTCACATCCTTCAAGACCAGCTTAAGTCTGCCTCCTTTTAGAAGCCTTGACCTCCACTCCATCCCTAAATGATATCTCTGTTCTCTGAGCTGCTAGCAATTACAGTGAGTGATACCATCCACTATCCATTTATTAAGAAATTTATTGTCCTCCAATCGATACTTTTATTTCTTCAACAAATCTTAAGTACCTACTTATATTGCTTTTAAAATCTTCCTGTAAAGACCCGGGTTGGTACTCAGTGCTTAATATCTAATAATAACAATTTATTAGCGCCTTAGGCTTCTGTGGTCCAAGCTCACTCAAACTGAAGTTACATAAAGTAATGGGGAACAAAAGCTAACGAAGCCATTTCTAAATGAACTTCCACTTCTTAAAAACCTCAAAAGAACAAGGAAGGAAAAAGAAATCAGGCTATGAAAGCGCTGCTGAACCAACACATTTAACTCACACTGACAAAGCACCTCCAATCCCCCTTCGAAGCCACACAAAACTGATCTTTTCCCCTCGATCCTTACAGCTCCAGATTGAAGCATTTAACAACAGACCTTGGAAAAGTTTACAGCATTCCTCGGTTTCCTAAACAAGTCTCTCTGCCTTTATTTCTAGATGAATAAGCCCCCGGATGAATCCTGCATATGCCACTTAGACTAATTCAATAAGGTTCACTACAAGGAACTACAATTTGAACTTCAAGCACAAGAGAGGCTCGAAGACGAACATCTTGAAAATGATAAATCCAGAGGCAATTTTAATACAAACAAAAGCGAGGGGGCGGGCGCGGTGGCTCACGCCTGTAATCCTAGCACTTTGGGAGGCCGAGGCGGGCGGATCGTGAGGTCAAGAGCTCGACACCAGCCTGGCCAACATGGTGAAACCCCGTCTCTACTAAAATACAAAAATTAGCCGGGTGTCGTGGCGGGCGCCTGTAATCCCAGCTACTCGGGAGGCAGACGCTGGAGAATCGCTTGAACCCGGGAGGTGGATGTTGCAGTGAGCCGAGATCGCGCCACTGCACTCCAGCCTGGGTGATAGGACAAGTCTCCGTCTGGGGCGGGGGAGGGGGGGGGAGCAAGGTCCTGCGTAGCCTGGTGGAAGGTTCCAAGTTCCTAAGAGAAGAAAATCAATAGAATTTCCTCCAGAGGAGCCTCGAGATTCTACAAGGCGTGGGAGTTTCTGCAGGAGGTGAGGGACAGCATATGTATATATATGATATACATATTTGCTCCAAATTGGCTTTTGTGAGCTACGACAGCTGGGACCCTGTAGCGAGCGAGGGTGAAGCCCGGCTGTGCCATGCGGCGGAGGCTGCCACCTGGGCACTCCCACTATTCTTCGCAGCCGGCTCAGAACGGGAGACCAGGCGAGCCCGGAGCAGCGTGGACTCGGACCCGCGCGCCCTCCGGTATCCTGACCCGCGCGCCGCCTGCCTCGCCCCGGGCACGCCACAAGCCCACCCCGCCCGAGTCTCAGGACCCCCGATCTCTCTGGAGACCCAAGAGACCGGTGGGGGAGAAGGGGTCTGCAGGCAGGGGCAGTACCCACCCGGCGCGTACCCACCTGAGCAGACTGGAGAGGGGGTGGCTGGAAGAGCCGAGGCCGCCGCCGCCGCCGCCCCCAGAGCCGCCGCCGCCGCCGCCGCCGCCCCCAAAGCCAGAGGAGAGCCGCTTCCCGGACAGCAGCTTCTCCACCGCCGGGAGGTGCCCGGTGCGGGCCGCCTCCAGCAGCTCCTGCTCCTTCCCCATCCCCAAGGCCGCCACCCACTGGACCTCCCTCCCCGGGGCTGCAGCCGAGCCTGCTCGGGCTCCCAAACTTTCCGTCTCCGGGCAACGCACCCCCCAAACCGGCTGGGGACACCACCCCCCTCCCTGCCTTTTCCCCACGAGCGCGTCACTTCCGGGATCCGGCGTCACGCGTCACCGCGCCCCCGCGCCCCGCCCCCTAGCTCACCTAGCTGGGCGGGGCTCCGCGGACCAGCGCAGGTGGATTTTGCTGTGCCGAGACAGGCCTCTCGGGGTATGGGGACAGCGCCTTGTGGGCCCCCATTATATAGGTGGAAAGGGACAAACAGGCCCACCTGTACGCGCCTCCCGAAGTGCGCTCCTTCCCCAAACGTTTTGGGAGCTCCCGGGACAGGAAATACGGCAATTCGTCCAGGCAGCGTAGAAACAAAGAGATAAATATGGTAACGCGCACCTACATTTCCAAGGCCATTCTTTAAGCACGCATAAATTAAATATGTAATAGGTGCTGGGACCTAGTCATACCTAGGTGAATAAAACGCCCTCACCCTCGTATCTCTATGAGGGAAGAGAAGAAAATTTTAAAATAGAAATATCCTCACCACTTCATCCTCCCAGTACATGAACTAGTTCATTAAAGTGAAACGTTCAAAGGAGACACCTTCCTGTCTTTAGGCTTTCCTCTTAGTTTTGGTAAGATTAACCAAAATGATAGAAAAGTGTCAGACTTGTAGAAACAAACCTCAATCTTGAATACTTGCGAACTGAAAAAAAATCATTTAATTGGATATAAACTATGTGTGTTTTGTTCCCTGGTACTAGCACTGTTTCTAAATCGAAGTACGCAGTCAATAGTTGTGGATGAATAAATGAATTGGATAAATTCTGCTCAAGCTATATGACTTTTTGTTGTTAAGGTGCTTGCGGAATGGAGCGGAAATGCTAGCAATTCCATATACACACAGACCCGCGGTTTCGGGCCAGTTGAAATACACAAGGTTGAGTCCTTGCCTGAAAGTTTACCAATCCCGGGTAGCCTCATTCCACGACACCGCCATACAACGGAACTGAGTTTTCTCCCGGTCCCCCAACTTTACTCTGAGGGGTTAACGAAGGGATTAACTGGCATTGAATTTTTAGACAGGCGAAAAGGAAAAAGTTATTTAGTAAACAAAACTGCACTCCTTCACAAGTGCTGGTTTCCTAGCTAGGAGTCTGAGCTCTTTACGTCCAATTTTCCCGCTTCCCACTGTCGCCAAACCAAAGTTAAAATGAGTCCTCTAGTCCTCTACGCGCGCCTCAAAATGACCCCTCAGGAGAGCCGTAGGGGTGATGTCATCGCTGCGCGACGACAGGAAGTAAGATCCTGTCCTGTGCAGCTCGGGGTTCCGAGCTTCTGCCTCAGACATCGCCGCGATCTCCTCTCCCCTCCAATCCTATCCGTGATGGACGATGCCCGCGAGTCGCCCTCCGACAAAGGTGGAGAGACAGGGGAGTCGGATGAGACGGCCGCTGCGTCCGGGGACCCGGGGGCTACTGACACGGATGGAATCCCAGAGGAAACTGACGGAGACGTCGATGCGGACTTGAAAGAAGCTGCAGCGGAGGAAGGCGAGGTAGGAAGAGATGTATTGATGAGGCTGAAGGAATACCCGGAGATTGTGTTGCTGGGTGCTTGCAGGGCTTCTGTTTAGTCCCTCCGAAGTTACGAGACCTCGAACTCACCGGAACTCCCTCCAGATGGTTAATCTTGAGGGGGAAGAGAGCGGACGACCAAACAGAACTCCAGTACTAGTTCGGTTCCAGAGGCTCAAGCACTGCGTTAATATTTTTAGTCTTGTCTTTAGGGATTAAAGCTACTTCTAAGGGAGTTTTAATAGCCTATTGGCTTTGGTGGTGAGGAAACTGGGATCCAGTGGCACACTGAGACGTAGCGCAAGAGCTAAAACCCAGGATTCGTAGCACCCCTTTCACGGCAATATGGTTCCTCTTAGATGTTAAGACAACTTTTTTTCTTTATAGGAAGGAGGGTCGATCAAACCTGTCAAAGGGAGATAGACTTTTATAGAGTTACAGGTTAAATCGAACACAATTTAACCTGTAACTCTGTAAAAGTGTCGCCCGGGCTGTAGTACAATGGCGCGATCTCTGGCTCACTGCAACCTCCGCCTCCCGGGTTCACGCGATTCTCTTGCTTCAGCCTCCCAAGTAGCTGGGATTACAGGCTCACACCACCATGCCCGGCTAATTTTTGTATTTTTAGTAGAGACGGGATTTTACCATGTTGGCCAGGCTGGTCTCGAACTCCTGACCTCGTGATCCGCCCGCCTCGGCCTCCCAAAGTGCTGGGATTACAGACATGAGCCACAGCACCCGGTGATCAGGGACCCATCAGTTGGGTCTGGTGTTTTTATGCTACAGAGAGTTCAGCAGTGTTGCCTAGCTGAACATTGGTAAGGACCAGAAACTCATCGTTCTCTGGATTACATTTCTAGAAGTAGAATCTTGGGGTCTTAGAGCTAGAAGGGATTTAAGAGATCGTGGGGTGAACAGTAGATTAGATGGAAATAGCCTTTCAGAGCATAAAGTTGCATAAAAATGTATAAAGTAAGAACTTTTAGAAAAAGAGAAAATTTTGCCAGGCGCGGTTGCTCACGCCTGTAATCTTTGGGAGGCAGAGGTGGGTGGATCGCCTGAGGTCACTAAAAATACAAAAATTAGCTGGGCATGGTGGCAGGCGCCTGTAATCCCGGCTACTTAGGAGGCTGAGGCACAAGAATCGCTTGAACCTGGGAGGCAGAGGTTGCAGTGAGCGGAGATCGCACCACTGCACTCCAGCTTGGGTGCCAGAGTGAAACTCCGTCTCGAAAAAAAGAAAAAGAAAAAGAAAACATTTGACAAAAGTATTTTAAGGCAGATTTCTTTTTTTGTTTTTGTTTTTGTTTTTGAGACTGAGTACTCGCTCTGTCGCCCAGGCTGGAGTGTGCAGTGGTGCGATCTTGGCTCACTGCAAGCTCCTTTAAGGCAGTTTTTGTTTGTTGAGACAAGGTCTCACTCTGTCACCCAGCCTGGAGTGCAGTGGCACAGTCTCTGCCTCCTGGGCTCAAGCAACCCTCTTATCTCAGCCTCCCCAGTAACTGGGATTGCAAGCATACTGCACCACGCTCAGCTGAAGTTTTTGTTTTGTTTTGTTTCGTTTTTGAGATGGAGTCTCGCTCTGTTGCCCAGGCTGGAGTGCAATGGCGCAATCTCGGCCTACTGCAACCTCTGCCTCCCAGGCTCAAGTGATTCTCCTGCCTCAACCTCCCCAGTAACTGGGATTACAGGCACGTGCCACTGTGCCCAGCTAATTTTTGTATTTTTAGTAGAGCCGAGGTTTCACCAAGTTGCCCAGGCTGGTCTTGAACTCCTGACCTCGTGATCCATCTGCCTCAACCTCCCAAAGTTCTGGGATTATAAGCATGAGCCACCACACCTGGCCAGCTACAGGTTTTTTAAATATTGTTTTGGTAGAGACAAGGTCTCATTATATTGCCCAGTCTGGTCTCCAACTCATTGAGCTCAAGTAATCCTCCCGCCTCAGCCTCCCAAAGTGCTAAGATTACAGGTGGGAGCCACCATGCCTGGCCAAGAAGGAAACTTTAAAACAGGTGTCAAGGACAGCAAGGATTTGAATAATTAGCTTGGTACACTAGAGAGCTCACTACATATATAAATTTGCACCGAACAGAGGATAAAATTATGTTGTTTCTGAAACACTTTTAAAAATCAATCATGTACTAGACCATGAAGAAAAATATGAATTCTTAAAAGTAGAAATCATAACAGGCCACATCTTGTTAATGCAATGCGTTAAACTTGAAATTAACTACAAAAAGCTTCTCCCCCACCAAAAAAGAACCCCCTGGAAATTTTAAACTATTTTTTAAATAGCCTTTAGACTAAAGAAATTAATAGAACACTTTATCAAATTACATGGGATTTGACCAAAGCTTTATTTAAAGAAAAATGTATAGCCTTACATATTTTTATTAACAACCAGAAGATACTGCAAATAAGTACCTAACTCAAGAGACCAGAAAAAGGGCCTAGTGGAGTGGGTCACACCTACAGACCTAGCTACCTGGCAGGCTGACACAGGAGGATCACTTGAGGCTGCAGTGAGCTATGATCCACCCTGGGCAACAGGGTGAGTCTGGGGAAAAAACAAACAAACAGGCCGGGAGCGGTGGCTCAAGCCTGTAATCCCAGCACTTTGGGAGGCCGAGACGGGCGGATCACACGAGGTCAGGAGATCGAGACCATCCTGGCTAACACGGTGAAACCCCGTCTCTACTAAAAAATACAAAAAAAATAGCCGGGCGAGGTGGCCGGCGCCTGTAGTCCCAGCTACTCGGGAGGCTGAGGCAGGAGAATGGCGTAAACCCGGGAGGCGGAGCTTGCAGTGAGCTGAGATCCGGCCACTGCACTCCAGCTCGGGCGACAGAGCGAGACTCCAAGAGACAAACAAACAAACAAACAAAAAACAACAGATAAAGAACAAAATAAATCAGAAGAGTGTAGGAACAAGGAGTTAATAAGGATACAAGTAGACACTAATGAATTAGCACGTTAAAAAACATAAATGATAAAATTAAAACCTGATTACTTAAAATGTAAATGTACATTACAAAATATGAAAGGCTATAGGCACTAATATTGAGATCTTTAAAGCTATAAAGACATTTAGTGTTGAAGTTTAGGCCAAATAAATGAAAATCTGAGAAAAACAGGTGAATTTTTAAAGAAAATACAAACCACCAAACTTGAAGCGCAAAGAAGTTAGAAAACTTGTATAAATCGGTAAGTAAAAAGAAATTGAAAAGATTGTCACAGATAGACTACCTTAATCCCATCTATCCCCATATTCCTGTATGAGTTTAAATTTGAATTCCTCTTTAGGGACAAGTTAAATCTCATTAATGAGTTTTGTAGTATACTTACGGTTCTACATTAAGTCAGAGGGGGTGAAGTTTGGATTTGATTTTTATTGTTATAAACAGGCAGTTTTTTAAGTTCAGGGGGTACATGTGCAGGATGTGCAGGTTTTGTTACATAACTAAATGTGTGTCATAGGGGTTTGTTGTATAGATTATTTCATCTCCCAGGTATTAAGCCTAGTATCCATTAGTTATTTTTCATGATCCTTTCCCTCCTGCCACCCTTTACCCTCCCATAAACCCCAATGTGTGTTCCCCTCTATGTGTCCATGTGTTCTCATCATTTAGTTCCCACTTATTAGTGAGAACATGCAGTATTTGGTTTTCTGTTCCCACATTAGTTTGCTAAAGATAATGGCCTCCAGCTCCATCCATGTCCCTGCAAAGGACATGATCTCCTTCTTTTTTATGGCTGTATAGTATTTCATGGTGTATACTGGAAAATACATTTTCTTTATCCAGTCTATCACTGATGGTCATTTAGGTTGATTCCATGTCTTTGCTATTGTCAATAGCACTGCAATGAACATAAGTGTGGATGTATCTTTATAATAGAACAATTTATATTCCTGTGGGTATATACCCAGTAATGGGACTGCTGGGTCAAATGGTAATTCTGTCTTTAGGTCTTTGAGGAATTGTCATACTGCCTTCCTCCATGGTGAACTGATTTATACTCCAACCAAGAGTTTAAAAGCTTTCCTTTGCCTCCACAACCTTGCCAGTATCTGTTATTTTTTGACTTTTGAATAATAGCCATTCTGACTGATATGAGACGGTATCTCATTATGGTTTTGATTTGCATTTCTCTAATCAGTGATGCTGAGCTTTTTTTCATATGATTTTTGACCACAGGTATGTCTTCTTTTGAGAAGTGTCTTTGCCTACCTTTTAATGGGGTTTAAACAGGCATTTATTAAACATCCAGCATAAGTAAAATTGTGTTAAATGCTGATGGGGGAGAGATATAAATAATAAGAGACAAACCTATCTTCAAAAAGACTAGTAATGTGAAATAAACATTTGCATAAAACAGTAGGATTGAAGGATAAGAACAAAAGAGCAAATTGAAATAAACACTGTTTTAATGAGAAGAGGCCTCCTTTTTAATATTCTTTCCATATGGAATCATCAGCAGTAAAGAGATGTATAGATCTGGAAGCAGAAGAGCCGGCTGGATGGAGGGGACTTTGCTGACATCCCCTCTAAAGAATACGGTCAGAAGAGTGGGCCCAGAGGGAGAGTGGTTTTCACGATCCTTGGCATTTCATCACCCTTGTAAACAGATACTGGAGCTGTGCTCATAGCCGAACTGAAAAACTAGATTATTTAGCAGGTTTTCTTTCCACCGCTGAGCCATAATCTTCCCTTAGGAGAGATACTGTATCTTATCCTTGATGGTACAGTCAGTGCCTAAAACTGAAAAACTACTCAATAAATGGATTTATTGTTTTGTAATAAGGATAATGTCTTCTTACCTTGCCCAAGCCTCGAAAGTAGGCCAAATATGTAATAGAGTTTCTTTCATCTTCCCAGCTCAAGAGTCAGGATGTCTCAGATTTAACAACAGTTGAAAGGGAAGACTCATCATTACTTACTCCTGCAGCCAAAAAACTGAAAATAGATACCAAAGAAAAGAAAGAGAAGAAGCAGAAAGTAGATGAAGATGAGATTCAGAAGATGCAGTAAGTCACTTTCTTATCATTCCCCATTTCAAGGCTCTCACTTGACCACACAAATTTAATAAATTTTTCTTGGTATTTAAATTTTCTTTTATAAACTCAAAAGAAAATAAAACGATTAATACATTATGGCTGGGCATGGTGGCTCACGCCTGTAATCCCAACATTTCAGAAGGCCAAGGTGGGAGGATTTCTTGAGGTCCAAGTTTGAGACCAGCCTGGGCAACATAGTGAAACCCTATCTCTAATGTTATGTTACATTACATTACGGGTTTTTTTTTTGTTTTTTTTTTTTTTGAGACAGAGTCTTACTGTGTTGCCCAGGATGGAGTGCAATGGTGTGATCTCAGCTCACTGCAGCCTCTGCCTCCTGAGTTCAAACAATTCTCATGCCTCAGCCTCCCGAGTAGCTGGGACTACAGGCATGCACCACCATGCCTGGCTAATTTTTGTATTTTTAGTAGAGACAGGGTTTCACTATGTTGGCTAGGCTGGTCTTGAACTCGTGACCTCAAGTGATCTGCCTGCCTCAGCCTCCCGAGTAGCTGGGACTACAGGCGCCCGCCACCATGCCTGGCTAATTTTTGTTTTTTTAGTAGAGACAGGGTTTCACCATGTTGGCCAGGCTGGTCTCGAACTCCTGACCTCGTGATCAGCCCGCAGAGTTCACTCTAAGTATATAGTTGGGTATAATGTTTGGGTCTGTACCTTTTCAAAGTTTTTTTAGATGTTTGATATGTATAGCTAAATATTTTCATGTCAGTAAATTTGCTCATAAATCATAATTTTTAATGGCTACAATTGAATCCCATTATGTTGTTGAACTATAATTTAACCAATCCCTATAGTGGTTCTGGTTGGGTATTTGTACTTTTGACATTATGATGAGGATCTTTGGACATATCTTTGCATACTTGTCCATTACTTCCTAAGATAAATTCCTAGAGGTATAATTGCTAATTCAAATAGTATGAACATTTTCAAAGGCTTTTCATATGTATTTCCAAATTTCTCTCCAAAAAGGTGTTCCAGTTCACTCTGCCAGCATGTGTGAGTTTGTGTCCCATATTCTAATACCATTCTTTTTTTAATAGTGGTCTGATTTATGAAAAATGTTATCTATGAAAATATTTCCTTAGTTAATAATGTTTCCCCCATGTTGGTTGACCATTGGTATTTTTGTAAATTTCCTGTTCATATACTTTGTTCATTTTCAAAAATTGATATGGCCCCTTTATTCGTTTGAAAGAATTATACATTAGGAGTATTAACTGTTTCCACATATTTTGCAGATATTTCTCCTAAATCTGTTAATGTTGAAAACTACTGGTTTGATCATAAATTTGTATATTAAATTTTTACCATCAGTATGAAATTCAGTAAGGTAGAGTTATGGAGATAGAGTCTACTGCTGAAAACACAGTCTGTATAGTATGATACAGTGACCCAATGTTGTTCTTTTTGTTAACAGGTAAGAAAAGAAGTTTTTATTTTATGTTTTCTCAAATTCCTTTGGAGTAGAAGTGTTTTATCTTCATTCCTCAAGGCACCAAGCCTAATGCCATTGACCCCTTAAGAATTCATTTTTGAATTGTCTGAGACTTTTATTGACTTAATAATATCTTTAGTATTCATTCTTACAAGTTAACTTAGTTACCTGGATCTTTGTTTAGAATCCTGGTTTCTTCTTTTTCTGAGGAGCAGCTGAACCGTTATGAAATGTATCGCCGCTCAGCTTTCCCTAAGGCAGCCATCAAAAGGGTAAGGATGGACCACCACACTTCATCTCCATCATGTTTTAGAACTGAACTCAAGAGCCATGTCCATTGGCATTTGAAGTGAGGTGTTAGACAAGTCAGTTGATTATTTAGGTGGGGAAAAAAAAATGCACCTCAATTATCTTACCTTCTTCTGTGAATTATTTGGTACTGTGTTCCAAAGCCAGTCTTTGACTATTGTAGTCACGGAGTCTTTCTCTTTCTTTCAAGCTGATCCAGTCCATCACTGGCACCTCTGTCTCTCAGAATGTTGTTATTGCTATGTCTGGTATTTCCAAGGTTTTCGTCGGGGAGGTGGTAGAAGAAGGTGAGTAGTGTTGGTTACAAATACTGGATTGTACCTGTGGTGGTCTTATTTTTAAGAATATCTATACAAAGGAGCTTATTAAAGGACCTGTGGGAGTTCTCATTTGCATTTGAAGTTGACCAAGTGGGGAGCCCTGTATTCAGGAGAACATGACCATTATTCCTTGCAAGTTTCAATAACAGATGGCAAGGAACCATCTGGGAAATCCCCTCCCTGATTCCTTTCTCAGCCCAGGGTGACAGAAGTAGACTTTGTATTTTCTGCAGTGGACTTTGCTCATTTCTGCTGCCAAAAGTAAAGATACAAGAAAAGCAATCACAGGGCTGACCTATGTGGGATGGTGAGTTGTCCCTAATGTTGTGATCCCTGGGAACTGCCTGCCCCCTTTATTGAGTAAAAAGCCTGGCTGTTTCCCATTGCTACTCTGGTAAAATCTTTTTTTTTTAATTTATTTTTTTAAGCAGGAGATAGATACTGTTAAATTATTATTATTATTATTATTTTTTTTTGAGACGGAGTCTCGCTCTGCCCCCCCCGGGCTGGAGTGCAGTGGCGCGATCTCGGCTCACTGCAAGCTCCGCCTCCCGGGTTCACGCCATTCTCCTGCCTCAGCCTCCCGAGTAGCTGGGACTACAGGCGCCTGCCGCTATGCCCGGCTAATTTTTTTGTATTTTTAGTAGAGATGGGGTTTCACTGTGTTGGCCAGGATGACTCGATCTCCTGACCTCGTGATCCACCCGTCTCGGCCTCCCAAAGTGCTGGGATTACAGGCGTGAGCCACCGCGCCCGGCCAATACTGTTAAATTATTATTATTTCTTGAGACAGGGTCTCGCTCTGTCGCCCAGGCTGGAGTGCAGTGGCGTGATCTTTATTTTTTCTTTTAATATTTTTTGTTTCCTTTTACAAATCACAAATTTAGATGGTGTACAAAATGAGATGGTAACAGTGGTGTGATCATAGCTCACTACAACCTCAAACTCCTAGGCTCAAAGGATCCTCCTGCCTCAGCCTCCCAAGTAGCTGGGACCGTAGGCATGCACTACTACACCTGGCTAATTTTTATTTTTATATAGTTATTTGAGACAGGGTCTCACTCTGTTACCCAGGCTAGAGTGCCTTGATCATGCGATCACAGCTGACTGCAACAGTGAGCTCCTGGACTCAGGTGATTCTCCTGCCTCAGCCTGAGTAGTTGAGACCACAGGTGCGCACCACTACCCCTGGCTAATTTTCAAATTTTTTTGTAGAGACAAGGTTTTGCCATGTTGCCCAGGTTGGTCTCAAACTCCTGGGCTCAAGCAATCCTCCCACCTTGGCCTCCCTAACTGCTGGGATTACAGGCATGAGCCACAGCATATGGCCTATAGGAAATATATTTTAAACTGTTGTCTATGATAAAGCCTGTTATGGGATGTTATACTAAAAAAATCTTCTCTTAAAAAGGAAAAATGTTTTGGTTTATTTCCTTAGCAAGCTTAAGAAAAGTTAACGAGAATTACAGGACTCAAAAGGATTATGTGATTCATAAATTATTGTATGATAATCAGACTTTCTCCTTACCCTCTGTTTAGCACTGGATGTATGTGAGAAGTGGGGAGAAATGCCACCACTACAACCCAAACATATGAGGGAAGCCGTTAGAAGGTTAAAGTCAAAGGGACAGATCCCTAACTCGAAGCACAAAAAAATCATCTTCTTCTAGACCAAAGTCTAGAAAGGCCTGTATTACTGACAGAAGAAGTATTGGTTCCAGACTTCCTAGAAGACTGTCTGCACTGGTGCTTTAGTATCTCAGGCCTCCCAGAATTCCATGATGATTTTAACATCTTTCTCAAAACTCTGATATTTATCACACCTAGAAAGTATGTAGCCTGATTGATACTTGCCTTGACTAAATTTTGGGACCTCTTGGGGGCATTTTGAAGTATTTAACTGTCTTGGCCAGTTGGAAGATGTATGGGCCATAGGCATCTTCTGGACAGGGGAACTGCTTTCAGAGAGAAAACCTTTCCAAGAGAGTTTTGTTTTGTTTTGTTTTGTTTGAGATAGGGTCTTGCTCTGTCACCTAGGCTGGAGTTCAGCGGCATGACTGCAGCCTTGAATTCCTGGACTTAAGTGACCCTCCCGCCTCAGTCTCCTGAGTAGCTAAGACTACAGGCACGCACTACTGTGCCCAGCTGACTTTTTATTTTTTATGGAGATAGGGTCTTGCTTTGTTGCCCAGGCTGGTCGTGAACTCCTGGCTTCAAGCAGTCCTCCTGCCTCAGCCTCCTAAAGTGTCGAGGGCTTTAATGGTTTCACATTGAAGTCTGAAGTTGCTAAGACTCAGGTTGTTTCTTACATCTGGTTTTAAGTAGATGAAACAACCAGAAACTTACTTGTGATACTCTGCCATGAAGGATGCGGCGATGGCAGGAATAGTGGAATAATTGGTGCTTGTAAACATTTAAGATTCTCCTGTGGATTCTCACCAGAGTGATGATTAAACTGTTTTCCAACTTGCCCTAGGTGTATTCATTTTCTGTCTTGCTGGTTGGAATGGGAAGTTGGTCATTCTTTCCTGGTGTTCCAATACAACTGGTTTTGGCTATTTTGTGAAAATTTGAGTCCTTTTTCTAGTAGAACCATTAAACTTTTATCTCATAAAAGAGTACTTCAAGCACTGTTAAAAACAGTGTAATAATCTTCTCCCCCTAAGAGTGAAACGAAAATAAACAATATAAAAGCCCATATATTTCAGATTCTTATCAACAGATACACGACAACCATTACGGTTTAATACATTTAATTTGTTTTTTCAGGTGGTTCACAGAACCAGTACACTCAAGGTTTGACTAGATATTGCAACATTAAAATTTCCCAATACTGACCAGGATTCTAGTTCATCAGATACATTCTCATTGTTTTCCTCAAATAGAGGTGAATGAAGTGACCTTTTTTGACAGTGATTAGCAGTAATAAGGCTACGATATGTAATTAGCAATCCCCAAGAATTCTTTCCTGTCTACCATTCAGTGTCACACAGGGAGAAGGATTTTGAAGCTGTTCTCTTGTGAAGCTTTCCTGAGCATGTCTTAGTAAAGATTCTAATTCTGTTTAGCACCCTCAGTGGGGGAAACAGAATTAGATACTAAAAGTATCTTACATTAAAACCCATGGCTTTAAACATGTACTTAGCCAATGGAGAAGACACTTCAGTGGGGCATTCCACAAAGAAATGCTTTAAGACTCAGGCTACATCTTGAACAAAAATTAATAAACTGACAAAAAAGATACTCTCTCAGCTCTAACAGGAATTTTTTTAGAAATCGTAGGAACTATATCTGTGGCAGTTAGAGATACTGAACAAGGCTGAAACTTAATAAATAACAAGTGAGGAAGATCAAATCCCAAGTCTGGCCACTTAGCAAAGCCTCACTGTTAAAGGTGATCCAGGAGTGTTTCCCCTTGTGCCATGGGGAAAATAATCCCCATTCAATAGCTACTACCTATACCTACCCAGAGGTGCACGGGAATATTCCTATTCTGACAGAAGGTAGGGGAGCAACTAGGTAAAGGCCTTAGTCTCTGAAAGGATAGTGCTTCACACCAGTTTCTCTCTGAAACCCTTAGTAATGACTATGACAAATCATGAGGCAGTGACACACCTTTTACTGTTCTCAAATAACAAGATGTCATGGAACTAACTTGTGTACCAAAGTTCAGTTGTTTCCATAGTTTTATGATCTTACTATAACTGATTTTAGAAGTTTAGGCAAATATTAAATAAGAGAGAGAAAAAAAAAAGCGAGGGTAAAGGTTTGGAATGAAAAGTTCCCATATTACTATGGCAGTATTTCAAACTACCTTCTTTCCACTACCACCCATCCCCCAACCCGTTTACCACTAAGGGAAAAGTAATCTGAGTTAAATGGAAGCATTTAAGTTACACGGGTATGTGAGGGGTGGTGTTTATCCCTTGTATATTCCATACACGGGAGCCATTCCTTTCAGAACCATAAAAAGCGGACATAAAGGTTGAAGCCCATGGCAAAATGAGGGTCAGATGAAATGTATGGTAAAGAGCAGCCATCATGTGAATAGAACCCACCTGTTTTATATCAGGAAAACCAGGTTAATTATTCCAGTGAGTTGAAAACAGAATTTGGGATTGATAGCCATCCTTGCAGCCCAGTTAAAGAAAGGATTTAAACTCTAGTCCATACACACTAAAGCATATACCCAGCACATGCATGTAAACAGGAAATGTAGACATCACAGATAATACATAGTTGTAAATGCTTCACAGCTGAATTGGTAATGTGCAGTGGCTGAAGTCTTTGAGGGACAGTGGTGCTATCTCTCCAAACATTTTCTTGAGGTATTGTTATTTCTTATTCCAAGTCTTGTAGCTCTAAGGCAGAAATCATAAGCAGTCCAAAAGGGCTGACACTGCTTTTTCCTTGCATATTTTCCTTTATACTTATCCTGAGGACTACCAGCACCTCACATTTCTTCATTATGAACAGGAATATGAAATTAGGCAAGCTGATTTTTACTAAAATCCCATGGGATAATAACCCCTATCACATTTCCTGAGGGAGAATTTCAAGACACAATGGCCAAAGCTGGCACATAAGGAAAGCTAGAAATTCTAAGACTCCATTTGTCACATGGACAAGAGCTCTGGACTCCTTTAGAGAGCCAGAGACCTAACTGAGCTCCAGCCATTAAGAGGCTGGCCTTGGTACTTACTGGATATGTTTTTACTCCCTGCCCACAAGCACAAGCGTAGGTAAAAGTATACCAAGAAATGCCTGTTCAACATTTTATTTGCATGGAGGGATGCCAGAGGTATATGGTGGGTGAGGGGAGGAAAGGATAAGAGAATCAGAATATGATTTTAAACCAATTCAGGTGAGCCTAAGGTGGAATATTTTCCAGCTACCAGATCTCCTTCCTCCCCCTTCAAGAACATTAGAGATGCCATACTTAAGACCAGTGATCCATTCAGATCAACATTCTGCCTTTGAAAGAGGCACTAAGGAGTAGTTTGTCGAGGGACACAGTTACCCTCTCAGTTGTATATTACCAAGTAGCCCTACTTTTCTCTAATTCCTTGTAGAAGGCTGTCATGCAAGGATTCCTCATAAACCTGCACCCATGTGTAGTGTCTGCTGGCATCACTTCTTAGACAATGAGCTCCTTACATTTCTGATTTGCTATGAGAAGTGCTTTCTTTACTAAGGCTATGAGATAGAGCCCTAGAGCTAGTAGTACAGGACCAGGTCCTTGCTCTTGATTGGATATTTAATCTAACTCCCCTCTGCTTTCATCTTTGCAGGATAGAGTCTGTATTTTAAAGATGTGTCCTCATATGGATATACCTCCACCCCCTGATAATTTTGGCTGTTCTTTGGACCTTTCCTCCCTTCATCATGTATCTTGTAAATAAGGTCACTAGAAACACAAATAATTCGATCAAGACATATCCATGATTTTGTATAAAGCTCTGTTCTCTGTTATCTCCTAAAGCCCTTCCTGATGATGCCCACAGGGCAATTACGCTTTTGGCCACAGCAGCATGTTGATCTCTCCTCCCCCTCAGCAATGCTTCAGTTTCTTCCCTGAGTTCTAACAGTGTTCAGGTACATCAGTTGATAATTCTTCCATAAATACATTTCCTTATATTATGTTGAAACTCACCTGTCAGTTTTCTGAGTATTCTCAGCCCTGCTTATTGTAACCCTTCTGTGGTTTTGTGTTTTTTTGTTTGTTTGTTTTGAGATGGAGTCTCACTGTTGCCAGGCTGGAGTATAGTGGCGTGATCTCGGCTCACTGCAACCTCTGCCTCCTGGGTTCAAGTGGTTCTCCTGCTTTAGCCTCTCAAGTAGCTGGAACTACAGGCACCTGCCACCACGCCCAGCTAATTTTTGTATTTTTAGTGGAGACGGGGTTTCACCATGTTGGCCAGGATGGTCTCGATCTCCTGAATTTGTGATCTCCCCGCCTCGGCCTCCCAAAGTGCTGGGATTACAGGCGTAAGCCACCGCGCACAGCTGGCTTTGTATTTTTTAAACCTCTTCTAGTCTACCTTTCACTGCCTGGAAGTAGTGACATTTGATTTCACTGTAAAATCCTACTTTTAGGTCATTTATAAAAATTTTAAATAAGGTTGAACCAAGCATCAAGCCTTAGGTAACTTCCCATTAGCATTTTCTCCAGAAAGATGTTTCTTTGTTCCTAAGTCTCTATTTCTTAAGCATGAAAAATTCCCACCATCCCATAGGAACTGGTGTTTCAAAAATTGCCTTAGTAAAGAAACTTAACAAAAGTCTGAATTGGGTCCTGTTCCTTGGTGAATACATTTTTTCTTTCTAGTCAAATGAAGTGTTGAGAGTGGGGAAGGAACAAAGAAATCTATGATTGGTGGTGATCTATTAGTTGTAAACACCACTGCAATTACATGTTTCTTTTTATCCTCATTAAACTACAGTACGCAAGTCAAGCTTAATTTCCCATAAAAGAAACCTTTTCACTTTTCCTTCAATATGGAAAGGTGAATGGTCAAGGCTTCAGTAACATCACTAAATTACTATTTTACCATCTTGCCAAGTAAAGGTAAGTTAACTGATGAACATCTCTCCAATCAACACAGCTTCAAGTGTATCACAGGGCACTATAAATGAAGGGATAGAATTGGAGAAGAATTCAAAGGAAAGAAAGAGGGTAATAGCTATTTTATAGGGCAGAGGGCAAAACCTAGCTGGGATGAAGGATTTTTGTTTTTTTTACTTGAGTCAAAATACATGATTTTGAAAAGCCACAGTGATGGAGGGAAGTGAGAGGCAACAGGTTGAGTTGTTTATGTAAAAGTTTAAAACACATTTTTAGCTCCCAGACCACCAAGTGCTGAGGAGAGAACTGGTAAGGTCACAGAGCTGGGAAAGCAGATGTGCCAAGGACCCCTGGGAGACGGAAGAGCCATTCAGCACAGCTGGGGAAGACAAGCAGGACTCCAGGTGGACAACAGGGGGCTCAGAAGCAAGCTCCCCCACTGACCCCTGGCATATCATGCCACCAACCTAGCTCAGAGTCAGAAATTTTTTCTTGATGTAAATTTCAAATAAGTTGTATTACAGACGGGAAAGATTAAATGACTGAGCCATTACTGTTGTTTACTTTCTACCATAGCATCACAATGATGAAAGTATAACAGAAAGGAAGCTTAACCTGGAAAAGTCTGATTGTGTTATCAGCCAAATTGATATGGGCTTGGTTCCTTTTCCCAAAAAGGCAGAGTCCAGGTCTCCCTTATTCTTGTATCTCTCCTGCCCCCTTCTCCCACACTCCTCTGCTGGGCTATTTCCTGTTCCACTCCACTACCATGGCCAAAGCTCAGGCCAAGGACTTTACAGGTCTGCTATGGGAAACTCTGGCACATGGAATCTTTGGTGGCTCTGTGGGTGACCGAGGAGGTGGGTACTTTTGCTTGTTCACACAGGCTTGTGAAGGAAGCAAATGTCCCTGCCATGAAACCATGAGGTGAAATGGCCCTACAGTGTTGAGAAGATTCCACCTAGTACACAGAGAGCCAAAAGGCTTTATACAGGCAAGACATGATGCTTGTACCACACACAGGGCACGCCCCAGTTTCCTGGGATACAGTCATGCTTTGCCCTTGTCCTCCATCCAAGTAAGAACAGCCAGTGGAAAGCACAAGTGAAGTGAGTGCTCCCCAGTCCCTCCGGCATCCGTAGTGACTTATTCAGCATTGGACAGTGCCCTCTGTCCTAGGTGGTGCTACTGCTGGTGATAGCCTCTCTCCTTGGCACAGATGGCTGAGCCACTGGTTTCAGAGCTCAAAGAAGGGGTTATATTTCCTAATCTCCTGAAGAAGTTTTTCTTTATCCTGGTTGGCATTGGCCAATGCTTGTTTAGTTTCTATAAGTTCTTTTTGTAGGATAGGCAGTTCTTTCACCTGAGGAACAATAAGTAGTTCACAGTTACATATGGTAATACTATCTTGCAACATCAGCCAGGAAAGGGAACAGGGAGAAAGAGTTCAAGGAGAAAAATCCACAAGTTAAGTCAATGATCAAATGATCAAGATGACCATTTATTTTCTTTTTTTTTTTTTTTTTTTTTGAGACTGAGTCTAGCTCTGTCGCCCAGGCTGGAGTGCAGTGGCGCGATCTCGGCTCACTGTAAGCTCCGCCTCCCGGGTTTACGCCATTCTCCTGCCTCAGCCTCCCGAGAAGCTGGGACTACAGGCGCCCGCCATCTCGCCCGGCTAGTTTTTTGTATTTTTTAGTAGAGACGGGGTTTCACCGTGTAGCTCAGGATGGTCTCGATCTCCTGACCTCGTGATCCACCCGTCTCGGCCTCCCAAAGTGCTGGGATTACAGGCTTGAGCCACCGCGCCCGGCCAAGATGATCATTTATTTTCTAAGAGCTTGATTCCCTCTTCATAGTTCATTGGCAGGTGCAGTATGTCCTCAGCAACCATTCCTCTCCAGCTTCTGACATTTATCCTCTAGTCAGCACTTCTAGAAGCCGCTGCTAGGTGACAGGAACCCAAAATACCCACATGCAGGCAGCACATGCAACCTTTTTGCCCCCCAACCCTGGGTTTTACCAGCTTCACAAGTATAGCCCCCAAGGGTTATGGGTAGGTACTGTTCTGTTAGGTCCTCACCTGCTGTTCAAAAACCTCTCCTGTGGGCACCAAAAACACCTGTTCTTTTGGGGGCTGTCTCTTCTCACTTTTAAGTACTTCAGCTGATGGTTTGTCCTGAGCAGCAGCTAGAGAAAACAAGTAAAGGTTCTAAGTGACAAATTGCTGCCAACTCCCAAACAGTTCCTAGGTGTCACCTATTCACTTTTAGGAGAAAAAAGAGGCAGAGAAACCAACAGGCTGACGAGCCTGACTCACCGCCTATGTGGAACACACCATCATCACTCCTCTTCAGCACAACATGTTCCATGGCCAGAGTGATGGGGATGGGGCCTGGAGATGTTGGATAGATGGGGGGGATATCATCCTGCAGGAAAGAGGGAAACCACATGATGCCCCCCACCAGCTCAGAGCAATTTAACACAACCCATGCTCCCATCATTCAGCTTGAAACAGCTTTATGCCAGTTTCTCCATACATTCTTGGAAGGTTTAAGAGGCATAGCAGATTCTCCCGTCTAGAGATGGTGAAACTGAGGATCAAATAACCTGATGGCTTCCACGTGGTAATGCTGCATGTCAAAGACAGGGTTAGGGGTACAGACAAGGTCTCCTCACCTGAACCCTGGCTTTTCTGATAGCAACACACATTTACGTACCACTATAACACTGACAGAGAATGCAAATGTGTATTAGTATTTCTTCACTTGATCCTCATCATATTTTACAGTGAAAAAGGAAGAGGTTAACAGGTGTCACTGCTTCCTTGCTTGACAAAGTCCACGGCAAAAACCAGTGTGCCCTTACACTGGCAAAAACCAAAGGTTCCTCACACCTTTAGGGTGATGCTGGAGTTCAGAAGCTCAATCTGCATGGGGACTACCACTGGGATCTCCTCATCCTCCAAGAAGGGCCCCAGGCCATTGAGCACCGAAGTGAGCAGCTCGAGGTCACAGCCATGAAGCAATAAATGTAGGAAGCCATTTTGTGAGGCCAAGGGGGAACGAACAGCTGCTCCAGGCCCCACCTCAAAGCGAAGGCCCACAGCTGGCCTGATGTAGCCAGTCTTCAAAGCTGAGGATTCCTGAAAGCAGGTACCTTTGCGAAGAAAGACAAGAAAGACAACTAATTAACTGCCAGGGAGTCTTCCAAGCACTTTACACATCAATATTCATAATAACCCAATGCAAAGGAATATCATCATTCTCATCTGACTGAACTAAATCACAAAGAATAACTTGCCCATAATTACATAATTAGTAAGTAGCAAGGAGACGATCTGAACCCAGGCAGTCTGATTGCCAAGTCCACGGGCTTAGATACTTTGCTATAATGCCTTGCAAAGTGCAAGAGAGATTAAGGACTGGCCTTGTTATGAATGTGAAGCAGTGGGCTAATGGCCAAGGAAAAGCTCTTAAAACATAGGACCCCCAAACTCCACTAAATTTGAATGTCTCCTCCTTTCTCTAAGTCTTCGTTTTCTCACCTGTCCCTCATAAAGCAAAGCAGGATCTATGCTAATCCAAACAGAACAATCTCAGGTGTAGCCAAGGATCTTGTGGAACAACTTACACATTTATGGAACTGCAAATTGGTGCAAACATTTTGCAAAACAATTTGGTATTATCTAGTAAAGTTGAAGTTGTGCCTACCCTAATGATCTAGAAATTATACTGTCAGAAATACAACCCTTGGGAAACTCTCAAACATATATTCCAAGAGACATGTACAAGGATGTTCACAGCAACCCTATTTGAAATTGGGAAAAAAAACAAAACAAACAAACAAAAAAACCTGGAAACAACCCAAATGTCTGTCCAGAATAGAATAAAAAAGTAAACAGGATAATGGGTACAGGGATATTTTGGGGGTGATGGAAATGTTCTAAAATTGGGTTGTGGTGGTTACACAATTATAAAACTGTACACTTAAAATGAGTGAATTTTATGCTCTGCAAATTATACTTCAATAAAGCTGTTTTCAAAAAGCAAACTGTGCTGTGCACAGTGGCTCATGCCTATAATCCTAAGACTTTGGGGAGGCTGAGGCGGGTGGATCACTTGAGTTCAAGAGTTCAAGACCATCCTGGGCAACATGGTGAAACTTGTCTAAAAATACAAAAAAAATAAGTCAGGCGTGGTGGCAGGCGCCTGTAGTCCCAGCTACTGAGGAGGCTGAGGCACGAGAATCACTTGAACCCGGGAGGCGAAGGTTGCAGTGAGCTGAGGTCACAACCACTGCACTCCAGCCTGTGCAACCCAGTGAGACTCTGCCTCAAAAAA
>NW_012115599.1:12552730-12553727 GCF_000951035.1 Colobus angolensis palliatus
TGAGATCCGGCCACAGCACTCCAGCCTGGGTGACAGAGCGAGACTCCATCTCAAAAAAAAAAAAAAAAAAAGAGTATCGCATTACTTGAAAGACGCAAATCACAAAAATAGTACAATCTATTATTCCATTCAGAAAAATATGAAAAAAGCTAAATAATACATTAATATAAACAAGAGTACAAATTATAAAGTAAAGCAAGATAACAATGAATACAGATTCAGGATAGTGATTACCTATGACAGTTAAGGGACAGGAGGAGGTTCAGGAGAGGGACTCCCAGAGACTTCAAAGGTAATGGTACTGTTGTATTAATTAGACTAGGTGGTAGGGCCGGGCATGGTGGCTCAGGCCTGTAATTCCAGCACTTTGGGAGGCTGAGGTGGACGGATCACTTGAGGCCGGGAGTTTGAGACCAGCCTGGTCAACATGGTAAAACCCCATCTCTACTGAAAATACAAAAATTAGCTGGGTGTGGTGGTGCGTGCCTGTATTCCCAGCTACTCAGGAGGCTGAGGCAGGAGAATTGCCTGAACCCGGGAGGCAAAGGTTGCAGTGCGTTGAATTTGTGCCACTGCACTCCAGCCTGGGCAACAGAGCAAGACTGTGTCTCACAAAAAATTTAAAAACAATAAAACAAACTAGGTGGTGGGTACACGGGTTCATTGTATTGTTATTATTTTATGCCTTACATGTATCTTATAAGTGTTCTTCAGTATCTACTCAATATTTTATTTTTGTTTAAGAGACAGGGTCTCACTCTAGCCCAGGCTAGAGTGCGGTGGTGCAATTATAGCTCACCGTAGTCTCAAACTTCTAGACTCACGTGATCCACTCACCTCAGCCTCCCAAGCAGCTAGAACTATAGGCATGCACCGCCATGCCCAGCTAATTTTTTTTTTTTTTTTTCTAAAGACAGAGTCTTACTCTGTCACCCTAGCCTGGAGTGCATTGGTGTGATCTCGGCTCACTGCAACCTCTGCCTCCTGGGTTCAAGTG
>NW_012115599.1:12554569-12560526 GCF_000951035.1 Colobus angolensis palliatus
TAGGCGCCCACCACCACGTCCAGCTAATTTTTATATTTTAGTAAAGACGGGGTTTCACCATGTTGGCCAGGCTGGTCTCAAACTCCTGACCTCAGGTGGTCCACCCACCTCAGCCTCCCAAAGTGCTGGGATTACAGGCATGAGCCACCATACCCAGCCAATAATTTTTAAATGAAGTATGTAACATAAGCCCAGATTTTTCCTGTCATCTTTTATAAATGATAATTCACATCAAAGGACTGAATCTGAATGACAGAAGTTCCCTGATCAGATAGTTTTATGTTAAGAGATACACAAATGAAGTGGACGCTATCCTCATGTATAAGCTCTAGGAGTACCTGGAAGTGAAGATGGAGACTAGCACAGTGAATGCAAAGCCCCAGAAAGCTCTGGGAGACTCCTTGCAAAAAAGGCTTCAGTGGAGTTCTTCCTCCCCCAGTGGCTGCTGGAGAAAACTTGGCACTAGTAGAGTGGCTGCCCTTAGAGCCCAGTGACAAGTACAAGTTAAACTGTGGCTGTCCTAGACAAGTCCCACGATCTGTCGTGGAATGACCACCATCCTTACCTGGGCACTGTCCATGCAGGAACTGCCAGAGTCCCACGGTGCCCAGCTGCTGGAGGGTCAGTTCCTCTGCTTGCAGGGCCACAGTCAAGTCCTCACCACGTACCTCAATCCCAAAAGACACCTCGTTCACCTTCAGGACCACAACTGAGACCTATCAAAGGAGATTCTCTTAGTTTTAAGTCCCAAGCTCCCAGCCCAGAGCCTACCCTCTGCAGAGAAGAAAGCAGAGCAGCTGACCGGGTGAAAGATGAGGTCTTCTCCACTGGGTGAAACTGAACTGTTGGCTGCTGGTGACCCTTGGCCATAATTATTCACAAGAGGACTCTCTTGAACACCAGCATTATCTGGGACATTTGAAAGAGATCCTGGTGGAACAGATTCTAGACCAGACTCTGCATGAAAAAGAGGACAAATGAGTTCAAAAGCCAAAATATTCTGTTCAAATCCAACCTCTACAAACAATGACAATTGTAAAAATAAAACAAAATATTTATGGCATTCATGAGACAACTAGAAATTTGAGGACTAACTAGATATTTGATGAATTTATGAATTACTGTTAATTTTTTAAAGTGTAATGACATTGGGTCCCATTTTTAAGTCTGTAAACAGAAGCAACCCAAGCGTCCTTCCATGGATGCAAGGATAAGCAACGTGGTATGTAAATAAATACAATGGAACACTATTGAGCCTTAAAAAGGAAGGAAATTCTGAAACACGCTACAAAATAGAAGAATCTTGAGGATATTATACTAAGTGGAATAAGCCAGTGATAAAAGGACAAACACTGCATGATTCCATTTATATGAGGTACCAAAAGTAGTCAAATTTATAAAAGAAAGTAGAATCATGGTTGCCAAGGGCTGAGGGGAGGGGAAATGAGGAGTTACCGTTTCATGAGTCCAGTGTTTCTGTTTCGCAAGATGAAAAACATCCCGGAGATAGACAGTAGTAATGATTGTACAACAATCAGAATGTACTTAATGTCACTGAACTATCCGCTTAAAAATGGTTAGGATGGCAAATTTCATATGTATTTTACCACAATTTAAAAAAATTTAAGTCTGTATTTTCTAGCAATGTATAACTGAAAATATTTATGGACAGAAGGATATGTTTGGGATTTGCTTCAAAATAATATGGGATGAAGGAAAGTGGGCAGTAGTGTATATAAAACAAAAATGGCCATGAGGTTTTTTTTGTTTTTTTTTTTGTTTTTTTTGAGATGGAGTTGTCTCGCTCTGTCGCCCAGGGGAATGCAATGGCGTGATCTCGGCTCACTACAACCTCCACCTCCTGGGTTCAAGCAATTCTCCCACCTCAGCCTTCCAAGTAGCTGGGATTATAGGCGCGCACCACCATCCCTGGCTAATTTTTGTATTTTTAGTACAGACGGAGTTTCACCATGTTGGCCAGGCTGGTCTCAAACTCCTGACCTCAAGTGATCTGTCCGCCTTGGCCTCCCAAAGTGCTGGGATTACATGCGTGAGGCACTGTGCTGGCCTTTTCTTTCCTTTTAGACTGGATGCTTCCCAAGGCAGAAATCCAGTCACAAGTTTAACTGCTGTCTAAGGTGAATATATAAGAACCCCAGGAGATTTTTCAGAACTTTAATGTGATTAATTTCAGAATTAGGTTTCACCTCAAGTGATCCGCCCACCTAGGCCTCCCAAAATGCTGGGATTACAGACGTGAGCCACTGAACCGGGCCTGCCATGAGTTCTTAGTTTCAAAACTAGGTAATGGGTGTATAAGGGTTCATTATTTGATTCTGTCTACTTTTGTATATAGACACGAAATCTTCCATAAGAAGTTAAAAATAGTAACAAAACAAACATAACCAGTATACAAAACAAAAATAGTAACAAAACACCACCCAGCTTAAGAAACAGTGCATTCTCTTAAATTAAAACCACAGTGAAATATTAACTCACTCCTGTCAGAATTGCTACTCTCAAAAAGATTAAAGATAACAAGTGTTGGCAAGGATGTAGAGAAAAGGAAACCCTAGCACACTGTTGGTGGAAATGTAAATTAATATGGGCATTACGGAAAACAGTATGGAGGGTCCTCAAAGCTAAAAATAGAGTTACCATACCCACTTTGGGGTATATATCCAAGGAATATGAAAAAAAAGTATATCAAAGAACTATCTCCACTCCTGTGTTTACTACGTTATTCACAATAGCCAAGTTATGGGATCAACTTATGTGTTCATCAACCAATGAACAGATAAAGAAAATGTGGTACGAATACACAATGGAATACTATTCAGCCTTATAAGAGGGAAATCCTGTCATTTGTGATAATAGCTGAATCTGGAGGATGGACAATATGCTAAATGAGATAAGCCAGGCACTGAAAGACAGAAACAGCATGTGCTCCCTTATACATGGAACGTAAAACAACTGTACTCATCAAAGCAGAGAGCAGGATGATGCTTGACAGAGGCTGAAAAGGGAAATGGGAGGGGATAGGAGGAAATGTTAGTGAAAGTATAATGTTTCAGTTAAACAGGAGAAATAAATGGTAAGTATTTTAGGTGACAGAGATGTTAATTAGTTTGGCTCAAAAATCCCACACTGTATATGTGTGTGTGTATATATATCATAGGATCGCTTAGTATTAATACCACACAGATACAATTATAATTTGTCAATATAAAATAAATAAATAAACAGGACATCCCTTCTTTTTTTGAGATGGAGTCTCGCTGTCACCCAGGCTGGAGTGCAATGGCACAATCTTGGCTCACTGCATCCTCCACCTCCCCGGTTCAAGTAAGTCTCCTGCCTCAGCCTCCCAAGTAGCTGAGATTACAAGCACCTGCTGCCACGCCCAGCTAATTTTTGTATTTTTAGTACAGACGGGGTTTTACCATGTTGGTTACACTAGTCTCCTGACCTCAAGTGATCCACCCGCCTCGGCCTCCCAAAGTGCTAGGATTACAGCTGTGAGCCACCGTGCCCAGCCTAGATACTCTTAAGGGATCATTTCATAAGTTTCTATTTCAATAAACTGAAAGAACCAGTATAACATGCAGAGGTAATTCCTAAAAGTTTCTCATTTTATTAATAGATAAAAAGCTCCTATTTTCCAGTGACAACACCGGCCAAAAAAAAAAAAAAGACTATAAACACACTCACACCGCTGATACCAACCATGAAACTAATCCTGACTTAGCTATAAGGCTGTAAAACTAGTACTCTCTCCTTTGATTTGAATCTCTTTCTGTGATAAAAAGTCAGTTATTAACCAATCACCTAGAAACGTGGAATTTAAACCAAACCCACAAATCCACTAAAATTTCTCTTTCTCTCCTTTTTGTCTTGGTTAAGAAAATGTCTACATTATCATCTCTCAGCTCCTCTTTAACCCTGCCAGTCTGATACAGGCAGCAGAGATAACCCTTTCTGGACTTCTGCAACTTTGCCTGGCTCTGCTCCCACATACCAGACTCCAAGAGCATCACAAAGCTATCACTGCCATCACTGTCCACTGAAATCCGGTCTTCAGGGCCACTGCTATCCAATGAGACACCATCAAATGACTGTTGAGATACTGTCCTCTTCATGGAGAAAAATCGGAGTCGTGCAGCACCTCCACTCACTGGGGCTGCCACCCCCTCATCTGTCTTGGCCATGGGCTCCCTGTTTAAAACAAAAACAAAAACAAAAACAAAAACCACAAATGTGGCTTTGGAGACATGTTTGTTCCCATCCACTTACAATACCCATCCCTTTCAGCTCAGACAACTGGATAAAGTTCCCAATATTGGGAACATGCAACTTTGACATCACCTATTACTAGCTGTAAAGAGATCAAGTCATTTTTCAATCACTGGCCTTTCTGAATCTTTTTATTCCAACATTGCTAACTGCATAGACAGCGCTCTCATATCAACATTAAATGTCAAGGTTATTCAAGGTCATCCCAGACTCAGAAGAGATCAGCTACCTACTGCTCTGGTGCTGATGAATGGCACCTGAAGCCACCTGCATTCATCCCGTAAGTATTTAGTTGCTTCTGTATGTAAGGCACCATACTAGGCACTAGGCAGGAGTGGGAGATGGATCAATTGATGAGTAAGACATTCCCAGTTCTAGACAACATCAAAGAGGAAAAAGGACAAGGAGAAGAGGATCAAGAGTGGCTTTGTGGTAGGAGATAACATTTGAGGTGGTCCTTGAAGGATTGTGAAAGTGAGAAGAGGGTATCCTATAGACAAGAAATGGCATAAACAAAGGCATAGAGCCAGAAACAAAAAGAGAATGGTAAGAATAATAGCTCTACCCAGCTGAAGCATAGGTTTTGTCAGGGACAGCAATGGAAGATAAAGTTAAAAAGGCATTAACACAGTGAAAAGCAACCTTGAAGGAACTTTTAATACCACCCTTCCACTTTACAAATGAAGAAACTGTCCCAAGGTCATAGTTAAAGGTAGAATTAAGAAAAACTCAGGCCGGGCACAGTGACTCACACCTATAATCCCAGCACTTTGGGAGGCCAAGGCAGGCAGATGGCTTGAATCCAGGAGTTCGAGACCAGCCTGGGCAACATGGCAAAACCCTGTCTCTACAAAAAATACAAAGATTACCCAGGCATGGTGGTGCGCGCCTGTAGTCCCAGCTACTGGGGGCTGAGGTGAGAGGATCACCTGAGCCTGGGAAGTCGAGGCAGCAGTGAGCCGAGATCACACCACTGCACTCCAGCATGGGTGACAGTGAGACTCTGTCTCAAAAATAAAAGACTCAAGTCTCCTAACTTCACATTAAGTGATTTTTCACTTTACCACAAGAGTGGCAGCCAAATTATAGAAAACCTTGAATAAAAAATTATTTATTAAAATGCTTTGAAAACTATAAATTGCTATATGGATGTATCATAATAATTGATTATGCCATACTTAAGAAGTTCAAACTAAATTCAGGGGTATGAGGGAAAAAGCATGAAGGTTTTGGAGTAGGGAAATAACAAGATTATACCTATGTTTTAGGATGTTTGGCCTGACTTTTTTAAACAAGCTGGAGAGGAAAAGACTTTTAGCAAGTAATGGATGTCTCATAAAATAAAATAAAATAAAATACCACCAATATAGAAGTCAACCATACTTTTCATACACTGAAAAGTCTTCATGTGGGAACAGATAGGGAAAACTGATGTGAGATTCCCTAGAGCAGTGTTCTCAAAGTGTGGTCCTGGCAGGAGCATCAGAATCAATGGGGAACGTGTTAGAAATGCAAATTCTTGGGCCCGGTGAGGTGGCTTATGCCTGTAATCCCAGCACTTTGGGAGGCCAAGGCAGGCAGGTCACCTGAAGTCAAGAGATCGAGACCATCCTGGCAAACATAGTGAAACCTCTTCTCTACTAACAATACAAAAATTAGCTAGG
>NW_012115599.1:12561501-12569321 GCF_000951035.1 Colobus angolensis palliatus
CACTGTGTTAACCAGGATGGTCTCAATCTCCTGGCCTCATGATCTGCCTGCCTTGGCCTCCCAAAGTGCTGGGATTACAAGCATGAGCCACCGCACCCAGCCACTTTTTAGTTTTTATTCTAAAGAAAGATTTAGATATGTAAAATATTCACAAAGATTAATGTTCACAAAAATAAGGACATTTCATACAGCATTGGTTCTACCTGAGAAAAATGGGAAACAAGCCGGGCGCGGTGGCTCAAGCCTGTAATCCCAGCACTTTGGGAGGCCGAGACGGGCGGATCACGAGGTCAGGAGATCGAGACCATCCTGGCTAACACGGTGAAACCCCGTCTCTACTAAAAATACAAAAAAAAAAACTAGCCGGGCGAGGTGGCGGGCGCCTGTAGTCCCAGCTACTCGGGAGGCTGAGGCAGGAGAATGGCGTAAACCCAGGAGGTGGAGCTTGCAGTGAGCTGAGATCTGGCCACTGCACTCCAGTCCGGGTGACAGAGCGAGACTCCGCCTCAAAAAAAAAAAAAAAGAAAAGAAAAATGGGAAACAGACTAAATGACTCCCCAGATAGAGGACTGGATCAAAAAATTATGATATATCAATTTACTAGGATATAATGGAGCAATTAAAAATCATGTATTCAGCCAGGGGAAGTGGCTTATGCTTATACCCCTAGTGCTTCGGGAAGCCCAGGTGGGAGAGTCACTTGCACCCAAGAGTTGAAGACCAGCCTGTGCAACATGGTGAAACCACATCTCCAAAAATAAAAATAAAAATAATGTATTCATGTGCCTAATGAATGGGAAAATATCACAATAAAACATTGAGTGAATAAAGTGGCAGGTAACATTGTAGAAATAATATAATCCTACTATTGTAAAAACAGTATTTGTGGATATTATATGCATAACCATCCACAAGTGTACATGCAGAAATACAAATATTGGAAGAAAATACACTCAAATGTAAATAGTGGTTATCTGTGGATTGTTACAAGTGATTTTTATATTTTCTTCTTTACTCTCTTATTTCCTGCATTGTCAACGCGATAAACACAAACCATTTTTATAATTAAAAAAATTAAAATTATAGCCCAGGCACAGTGGCTCACACCTGTAATCCCAGCATTTTGGGAGGCCGAGGTAGGTGAATCGCTTGAGCCCAGGAGTTTGAGACTAGCCTGGGAAACATGGCAAAACTCCATCTCTACCAAAAATACAAAAATTAGCTGGGCATGATAGCACATGCTTGTGATCCCAGCTACTCAGGAGGCTGAGGCAGGAGGATCACTTGAACCTGGGAGATCGAGGCTGCAGTGAGCACAGATCACACCACTGGGCAACAGGATGAGACCTTTCTCAAAAAAAAAAAAAAAATTAAAAATTAAAATTATGACAAAAGTGGTCAGAATATGGACAGCCTAGCCCTGTGGAGTATTTACACCTATAGGATAAAAGGAAGAGAGCAGTCAAAGAAAAAGAAGACTCCTTCAGAGAAGTGAGAGTAACTGGGTGGGGTTACAAATGCTCAGAATGAATGAACTGATCGGAGAAGGGGGACTGAGGAAAAGGCCACAGGCTTGGGCAGTTAGGAAGTCGCTGTTGATGTTTTAAAAGGGCTCATTTCACACAGCTTTCTTTTCTCTTTTTCACCTCTGCTCTTTTTCCATCTCCCTTACTTGTCTCCATTTAGAAAAGGCAGCACATTGGGTGATTAGGAGTACAGGCTTTTAATCCGTGTCCCACCACTCACAAGTTGTGTGATCCTGAGCCTCAGTTTCCTCATCTGTGAGATGGGGAGTGATATTAATACTCACCTTATAGGGCTATTACAAAAATCCAGTGGACCAATATTATAAGTACTTAGGACTGTGTCTTGTCAGGCACAGAAGGCACTCGGTAAATGCTGATTAGTATTATTACACAATTCAACCCTTGAAGTTTTCCTCTCCTTCCTCCTTGCTGTCTGTCCTAGCAGGTACTAGCTCACCCATAGGCATCACTTGGAGACCCATTTAAGATAATTCACTTAGACAAAAGCTCTAAATGCACTGGTTTTCATACCATGGTCTCTAAACCACAAAGTGTTCCAGGAAAGACTTCCCTTAGACTCAATTATCTTTCCTAAAACCACGAGGCACCCATGGGAAAATCCGTACTTTTCCACTCTTCTCACTGTGCATTTCTGTGTTTTTCTGTTTACTCCCTACTCTATCTCTGGTGCTTAACACAGAGCCCAGCACACAGAAAGGGCTCAAAAGATATTTGTTGAATGAATGAAATTCTTCCTTCTCTATTACTGTGGCAGACACTGATAAGGTACCAGAAAAAACAAGTCCAAAGCCATAGCTTTTCTATTTACAAGATATAGGACTACGAGCTCATCCTCTCTAAAGCCTCAGTTTTCCCAGCTATAAATTGAGGATACAAATGTCTAAGGCCACCATACCAGGCTGCTGTGGGGATCAAATCAAACAAAAAATTACATGAAAGCCCACTGAAAATAATATACGTACGCCAGTATTATTATTCTAATATAGCATATTTGTATCAATAATAGTGAAGCAAGTTGGGTACAGTGGCACGTGTCTATAATCCCAGCTACTCAGGAAGCCAAGGCAGGAGGATGGCGGAGCCCAGCAGTTCAAGACCAGCCTGGCTAATACAGTAAGCTCCATCTTGAGGGGGAAAAAAAGTGAATCAGTGAAAAAGGAGATAATCTGATTCTAAGAAGCAATAAATATTGACTTGAAAACTGCCCATTAAATAGGCCATTCTACACATTCTCCTGGACTGTATGGTACTTCCCAATCTAGAAATGCACACAGTAAGAGGCCTTAAATCCAATGATTAGAACTAGGAGAAAGAGATGGAATGAGTGAAGGAGGCACAGAACCACTTACTTGGCTGGCGGGAGGGACAACATCTTGTGCATGGTGGAGGTCATTCGATCTCTGCCCAAACTGAAGGCATCCTTAGTCAGGGACACAGCTTCCTTGGTGAGGTCCATGGTGGCATGTAGAGCCTCCTTGGTGGCATCCTTGGTCATGTGAATAGCACTTGACAATTCTCCCTCGATGTTCTTCAAGGGGATGAGCTCACCCTGTCCATTCACAGCAGTCTCCCTGCCAGCTGGGGACTTCAATGCAGCTGGTGAGCTGGAGGCTTGGGTTCTGCTCAGTTTTTTGGCCTGTAGGGACTCTACTGCCTCATGGCCCTTCCCTGCCAGCTGCTGGGCAAGTGGACCCGAGTCCTGCAGTTCTCCATTGCTATGTGGCCTCTCCTGGGATATATCCTGATTTTCAATGATACTTTCCTCCAGGACCTTCTCAGGGCTTGCTGGGCCCTGGTCTGATGAGGCATCAGACTTCAGTTCCCGATCCTCTGAAGGAGATAGCTCTGAATCTACGAGGCTAGTGCTATCTGAGCCTGCAGAGTCAGCATCGACAGCACCGGGGGCAGGATGCATAAGCAGAGCCACCTCAGCACTGGGAAAGAGAACTCCAACGCAAGCTGTCTGGTCCTGCAGGGGAGACCCAGTCATTGATTCTGTATCCTTAGTCAGCTGCTCCTGAAGCCTCTGCAGCACCTCCTTCAGGCGAAGCAGAGCCAAGTACTGGTAATGGTCAAGTCTCACGCGGACATGGGCCGGGGAATGTACAAGCATATGAACATCTGCTACATCCTCCAGCTCTGTCAGAGGCCCTTTGTTGTCCATACCACTATTGCCTTCTTTCAAAATTTCCATGACTTCTGTAAGTCCTGATAAGCTTTTCAAGTCATGCTCAGTCTTTGACCGCTGATGGGACATAGAGTCAGGGGCAAGAGCCTCAGACTGGACAGGACTTCCAAAGCTAGCTGATGGTTTCAGCTTCCCCTCTGAGGCCAAAAGGAGCTTCCGTGCCTGGGCTTGCTGCCAGCGGAGGGGTAGGCAGGCCCAAATGGACAGGGGGAAGGGGGCTACAAAATTCAAGGTATGGCCTTTGAAGTTTTCTGTTCCCTCAAAGTCCAAGGAGATCTCGGTAAAGTGGACAGACCAGAGATCCCGGGAAGCCTTAGGCCTCTGGGGAGGGAGGGTATTAGGCTGAGGCAGGCAGGAATCCATCTGAAAGGCATGATGCAAAAAAAGCATGTGCAGAAGGCTAAAACCACCTGGAACCTTAGGAAAGTGATCATAATTGGAATGAAAGAACTCAGCAGCAGCAAAACCCCGGAAGAGACTCTGGAGGTCTGAACAACTACAATGTGGGGCATGACGTGTATTGGTGGCAATCATGCCTGATGCAGAGAAGACAAGAGCCTGGGGACGATGCAACTCTGCCCGCTCTCTCTTTTCCAGTGGAAAGCTCACCTTCACAGAGAAAATGAAACACAATTCACAATGATCATCTGAGTATCTCAGCATCCCGCTATTAATATACATGTAAAAGATCATTTGGGCTGTGAAACTATTTTCTTACTTCCACAAAGTGGACAGCAAAATCATGGATTATGTCCATTGGAAAAATGCAGCTGTGGCTACCAGCAGGGGATAAAAGTCATACTCTTCCCCTCACCTTCAACCAGAATGCATCTAGTCGGATGTCCAAGTGTTCATCTTTCTGACTTGAATCTTCCAGCTTGTAGATAGCTTTGAACTGCTCCAAGCTGCGGTATAAATCCAGGCAAAAGAGGTTTCCCCAGAGCAAACTGACAGGATCCATAGTAAATGTCAGACCATTTAACTGAATGTAAAGATTAGGACAAGGGACTGGAAAGCAGAGGGAAAAAAAAGAAACATAACTGTAAACAATCCTGTAAAAAGCAATAGCTACGCTCTTACCATCTAATATTAACTATATTATGAACAGAGCAAAGGTACACATTTATACAGGGCACAGGGTTTAACAAAAGTGTGCTAAATTTACTCAAACACTGAAAACTCCTAACAACAAATAAAACTATAAGTAGTGGCCCCAAGGCTGACAAATGGGAAAAGCACAAGCTATACAGAAGAAACAGCCAGCCTAGATGCTTACCTGGAAGCTCCTGATTATCTGGGAAGTAATACTCCGTGAACTCAATATGAATGGCAGAGACCTGGGTGGGGAGGTTGTGAAGTTTCCGACTGCAGGAAAGGAGTGTAGATGGCTTTTTACTTGGCTGTCCAGCGGTGGAAACCTAAACAATCACAACTTACTATTAGTATCAACAATCAAACTTAGAGCAGACCTCCATTTCCACTTAGGAAGCATAAAGCCTCTACTATCCCTCCAAAATCTGTCACGGGGAACACTGTATTTCACACATATTCCAGGCGTTCTCACACCTGCCTCACACTCTACACGAGTTAGTTTTTTCAGCGGGAGGTTCAAAGCAAAGCATTCACAGTAAAACTGGGGGAATTCCCAAGTCCCGATCTCACCAGCCCTGCTCAGAAAGAAACAGAGCAAACTATTAGTCTTCCCAGAAGTGAGGTAAATAGTCCCCAAATTCCAAAACTTTGTTCATACTGTTCCAGTTGCCTTCCAAGTAAACTGCTCCACCTCTTTCCAACCATGCCCTCACCTGGTGGATGTCCAGGTCATCCACCCGTACCACCAGGCAGCTAGAGCGTAAGCGGTTCCATGCTGGAGGCCGAAAGGCAGCCTGTCTGCCCTGAGAGGAGCTTCTCTCAAGAGGGTGCTTTCGAGGACTGGAAAGAGAATCTAAATAAAAATAAGGTGGGAAAAAGAATCAGATACATTCAACTCTCATTATTAATAGAATAAGGAAAGTAAAAATCCTAAGATCATTAATGCTATATGTAGGAAAGAGAGCTTAACACTGTCTAGCTCCTAGATGAACTCAAAAATATTATTCTTAAGACCAAGGCAACAGTCTACTGAATAAAGATGATGACATCAACACTGCGGCTATCCCTGGGGTCAAAGAGGTCTCTGTAAAGAAAAAAGTCACTGATGTCTCTTCATTAGATACAATTGGGATAATTAGCTAGTTCCTGCTTTATCTTCACTGTTATTGAAAGATAAATGGCAAGAGGCTAAGCAACTGGAGTCTTCCAGTTCCTCATAACCCACCTGCTCTTCTCCTAAAGGGAGAGTCTACTCCCAGGTGCCAGGGTGGTTTCAGACCCGTCTCTTCATGCCACTTCTCCATTTTGCTCTGAAATTCCATCACCAGCTTCTGGGCCCACTGGCCTCGGGTCTCCATGGCCTCACAGTGGCGCACCCAATGTTTGCAGCTATCACCTATGCAAAGAAGAAGTGAAAAGATTTTAGCCCAAGATCTTGATGAATGTTCCAATTTTTCCTTTCTGTCAGGATAGTCACAGTTCAGAATCTGATTCCTCACCCACAGCCCAGAAATCTCTGGGATAAGGAAAAATTATCCAATGATAGGTTGCACATTCTTCTGGATTCCATACGTGATTTTCCGCAAAGGCTCCCTAAAGGCAAGCTGTTGACTGCTGCCATATTTGACTATGGACTACTGGAGAGGCTCTAACACTAGTAGAAGCGAGGGGCTGAGAGTAGAATCAAAAGCAGTATCTCAGGCCCTAGATATCTCCCCTACTCACTTTCTCTCATTACTGATAAAGAATCATCAGCAGTGGAAGCTGCAAGTTTCCAGATGTCCTCTTGAAGAGGGATATCTCCAACACCCCTCTGAGCATGCACTGCAATCTCTGGCAACCTCCTGTTAAGCAGTCAGGGATGAATCCAGGAATCTGTCCTCAATATTTTGGGCTATGCTAGAATTGGCCCCATTCAGAGTTTTCCTAACCTGCCCAGTGGAAAGGGTAATAGTCAAACGCCATCTTGCGGAAGGTAAGCTGCATGGCACCACCCATGAGTCTGTTTGCAGAGACACCTATAAAATAAAAATACAGGTGAATGGCAGTGGAAGGAACAAAGAGGCAAAACACCACCTAAAGCTTGCAGAAGTCCTCTTAAGGACCGGCTTCAAAGCCCAGCTGATAACATGGTACAGCCAACAGGCCATGATGCAAGGTGATTTGCAAGGCTGAGGCCCTCTTTTGAGTTACAACAGCCAATGGACATGCTCTAAAAGATCCAAAAGAAAGTATATTCCATTGTATCTGTAAATGGTTGCCAGACTTCCAGAAAGGCAAGAAACCACCAAACTCAGGATTCAGAAATTACAGTCCTAGGTTTCCCAGACACACTCTACAGCCTCGACTGTTTCTCCAATCCTAGTATTATTTTCCCTCAATACAACACATGAAGAGGCAGAAGCCAAATTTCCCCAAAACATAACCTACATTATTTCCTTTCATATCCTGGCCTCAGAGCTAAACTGTTATATTAAACAATGATTATATACTATACACACAAAGTACCACGGAATGCTAAAAATACTACACAAACAGGGACATTATAAAATAAACACATAGAATATCATAGGTAAACTGAAATTTTTAGCAATAAGCCAAACATTACACTATGTTTACTGTGAATTTACATTTAATTCTTACTAAATGAATGAATTTTCCATGTTTCTATCATCTCTCTCCAATTAGACTAAAGAACTGTAAAAGTAGAAACGATTTCTTCCACATGTGTGTATTGTCTGGGTCACCCTATTCAACTTCCAGCCTGTCTCTATTAGTATATCTAGCATAGAGCCTTGTAAGTAGTAGACGTTCAAAAATATAAGAGAAAATACCACAGAAATGAATGAAGGGAAATACCATAGAATTCTCTAGGTGTAAGCTTGCATACCTTCAACCAGTAAGGTCATTTCCATCCAATCGACATTTTGCCATCCCAAATTCTCCTAACAAGAGAGACCCCTATACAATGTCTCTGTTTCTCTACTCTTCAT
>NW_012115599.1:12569851-12571878 GCF_000951035.1 Colobus angolensis palliatus
AAAAAGATATTAATATTTAACTTCACAACTATATTTGCTAAGTTTTAGTTTTATGTATATATTATAATGTCTCAAGTTAAACATGCAAAAGATCAACTTACATAAATATATAATAGCAATATAATCAAAATTTTAAATATTCTAATTTTTTTCAGCAAATGAAAAACAATTAAAAATTTTTAATTTTTTTTCTTTTTTTTGAGATGGAGTCTCACTCTGTTGCCCAGGCTGGAGTGCAATGGCACTATCTCGGCTCACTGTAACCTCTGCTTCCTGGGTTCAAGCGATTCTCCTGCCTCAGCCTCCTGAGTAGCTGGGATTATAGGCATGCACCACCATGCCCTGCTAAAGAGATGGGGTTTCACCATGTTGGTCAGGCTGCTGTCCAACTCCTGACCTTGTGATCCACCTGTCTCAGCCTCCCAAAGTGTGGGGATTACAAGCATAAGCCACCACACCCAGCCAAAAATTTTAATCTCTTAAAATTATTTTTAGTGAACATAACCTTTAACTTTTGCTTGATATAATACCTGGCCAGGCACTGTGGCTCATGCCTATAATCCCAGCAGTTTGGGAGGCCGAGGCGGGTGCATCACTTGAGGTCAGGAGTTCGAGACTCAGCCTGGCCAACATGGTGAAAGCTCATCTCTACTAAAAATACAAAAATTAGCTGGACTTGTTGGCACATGCCTGTAATCCCAGCTACTCAGGAGGCTGAGGTAGGAGAATCACTTGAACTCGGGAGGCAGAGGTTGCAGTGAGCTGAGACGGCATCACCGCACTCCAGCCTAGGTGACAGAGCGAGACTGTCAAAAAAAAAAAAAGAAAAAAAGAAAAGAAAAGAACTTTTAGAGGAGGAGGTAGAACAAGATGGCCAAACACACCCCCTCCAGTGATTATTCAGCAAGAACATCAAATTGAACAACTATCCAGGCTGGGCATGGTGGCTCATTCCTGTAATCTCAGCATTTTGGAAGGCTGAGGTGGGCCTGGACAACAGGGCAAAACCGCTCCCCTTGCCACAAAAAAAAAGTTTTTTAAATAGCTGAGTATGGTGGGGCATGCCTGTAGTCCCAGTTGGGAGTCCTAGCCTCAGTCAGGAGGCTGAGGCAGGAGGATCCCCTGAGCCTGAGAGTTTACTGCAGTGAGCTGTGGTTGCACAACTGCACTCTAGCCTGCTTGGCAATGGAGCAAGACCCCGTCGCAAAAAACAAACGAAAAATAACTATCCACACAGGAAATCATCTTCCTAAGAACCAAAAATCAGATGAGTGATCACAGTACCCAGTTTTAACATCATATTACAGAAAGATGCACCAAAGAAGGTAGAAAAGACAGTCTTGAATTGCCGACACCACCCTACCCCCAGCCTCCTGGCAGTGGCCTCATGGCTCAGACAGCATCCGTGTGCTTCGGGGAGAGACCTCATAGTAATTATGGGACTTTACATTGGAACTCGGTGCTGCCACAGCAGAAAGCGAGCACAGGGCAGAATTCTGCCAGTGCCCACAGAGCATTTAGACCACCCCTAGTCAGAGAGGAATCATCCATCCCGGAGGTTATTAGAGGTTATTACCTGAGTTCTGGCTAGCCCTACCACTGCATGCTAAAGTGCTCTAGGATCCTTAAGAAATTTGAAAAGCCACAAGGATTGTTAATTCCTGAGCAACTATTGATGCTATGCTGGGATCAGAGCCAGTGGACTTGGGGTGCAAGTGACCTAGCGAAACATCAGCTGGGATAGCCAAAGGAATGCTTGCATCACCCCTCCCCCAACCCCATGCAGCACAGTTTGCAGCTCTGGGAGAGACTGCTTCCTTGCACTTGAGGAGAGGAGAGGAGAGGAGAGGAGAGGGGCGAATACAGAGGACTTTGTCTTGCGATTTGGATACCAGCTCAACCATTATAGAACACGGCCCCAGGCAGAGTCCTGAGGCCCCCATTCGAGGCCTCTAGCTCCCAGATGACATTTCTAGATACAACAGATCCTGGGTCCGAATGGAACCCACTGCCTTGAAGGGAAGGAC